>NC_088341.1:39851250-40220625 GCF_036884655.1 Musa acuminata AAA Group
ATTAAGTCGTAAGAAAGACAGTAATCTAGTATTTGTGAAATAAATCAAACTGTGCAATTTTGTCATTTAGAAACAAATGTCGTCTTACATCTAAAACAATACTTGTAAAACACATTTCACATGAAGCACGAAACAAAGATTACATATACTCTTCTAAACAGCAATAGAAGCACTAGAAGATTTGTCATCCAAGGAAAACTAAATAATTTAAATCAGTTACTAGAAAAGCTCAACTCATCTATAACCCATATTATAACCACGGTAGGACTCTCAAACAATAGACTCAGAATATGACAGTACGAATCCTAAAATAACTATTAAAAAATGACAAAATATATCCACAAAATCAAAAACAGAAAGCATAAGCAGATTGCCACTAAGATTGAATGAGGGGGGCAGCTTGCTCTGCCCTCTACTTTTCTAACTGATCTCAAAAACTCATGAAAAGCTCCTCCCATCGACTAGAATTAAATTGTCACTTTCAAAGCTACATGGCCTCCATTTTATGCAAATTCATGAAGAACTAATTACATTCATCTAGGCTGAATTATATTAAACCAAAACATAGTAAAGCTACACTAAGCTATATCAGATTAAACTAAACAGTGTCTCACTAATTTGAATCCCTTAGATAGTTTTCAGAATGCTGATTTAACATTTAATACACAGTAGTTTGCATTGGGCTGATGCAAAAAGGTTGGTAAATTGCTTGTATTTGCTTCCCATCCAATCTCAATGTATCTAAGTAAGTTTGGTTACTGCAAAGAAACCAAGTAAATGCTTGTGTTTCAAATGATTAATTCATAAAAATGAAAACTTAGGGTGTGCAAAATCAAAATAGTTACCTGGGCTTTTGAACTAAAAATGACAACTCCAGTAAATTCAAAACAATAGTGCAATGGTTTATTCACAAAAGAATCCATTAAATTTCATGTTTGCAGAAGCATCTTTACAAATACATCATTCTTAACATCAAATAATTCAATTATGAGGTAAATAAAAGATGGACTCCTTTCAGCTGATAACTGAACATAATTGAACCTGAATATGCTATGGACACGAAAAGTGCAACTAGGAAACCATCATATTATTATCAAGAATGTTAGTATAAAGCCATACATGACTGCAAAATCAAGGATTGACCAGACTATGAAAGAGCAATGCTGAAAAGAAATGAGACAGCACCTGAACACCATTTAAAGAAGAATGTATTTGTGAAGGATAAAATTATATGAAACAAAATAAGAAAACATTTTGTACAGTGTCACATTAATGATACAGTCGATGTTTCATTGTTAAAAAATGGTGTAGCAAACCATCCTGATGTACATCTGTATTAAGTTTGTCAATTGCTAAGTTCAACATCTGAAGTAGTTGATCAATTATATGATTTAGCTTGGTATATTGCATAATCATTTCTTCTATCACATCTCGGACAGTCCTACGTAAAAGCTAGAAGATTTAGGCCTGTTCAGTCAGGACCAGATTATTTCCTTGAAAAGCAATGACCAACTTCAACTACGACCTCAGAACTGAAAATTCACATGGTACATAATCATCAAGTTGGGAGGAAGCAAGTTCTTGCTCACATAGAATTACTAAAACACAATTTCTCTTTGCATAACTGATACTCTGAGATTCTTTTTCCACTCAAGATTCAAGATCTGGTAGTAATTTTTATTCATCATTGCTACAAAACTCACATCAATAACCACTTGTTTACCAAAATTTTGTCCATTACCATGCCAAAGTTATACTGAAGATTCCATTTCACCAGGCACTTATCTGGTCAATTCTGTAAAAGTCAACAAACAACAACCAACTCAGTTGTTTGTGGTTCCAATGTGCCTCATAAGCGTAGCAATACATATTCTAGAAATTATATATATTCTAAATAGCTTTAACAGTTAAAAATGCTAATGTTGAATCATTAGGATGGCAATTAGAACTCCCAAGTTGGTTTTACATCTCTCCTGCTCTTAGTCTTACTCTATTTCTCAAATCAAGTATGGAGAAGTTGCATGATGATGGCAGCAAAATCAAACCTCTTTGTGCTACTAGTCTCGATATCTTGAGACCACATGCAGAAAAGAACCAACACAGAATGAACTTGTGTGTAGCTCAGACACGTGGATCGGAGATAAGTAATGTAACTAAAAACCTAATAAGTAAACATACTATCCACAATCTTTAACTGTGCTTTGTTGTCTAATAATTAGTTAGCTCCAGAAAACAATGTACCTCTGAAACCAAGAAAACATACATGCAGTCCCAATGGCCTTTTACTGTACTTTGTTGTCTAATAATTAAACAGATCCAGAAGATAGGCAGCCACATAATCATCACAGATCAATATGCTCTGCATGAAGAAAAGCAGTGATTTCCCCTTCTTCGGGAACCAATTTTGTAAGTTTATGATGAAGGCCAACTTGCCAATCCAAGAATGCATAGATAAGAAGCGTATCCAACAAGTTATATTAGCACGTAAATGGAATGTTTAGTACGACATAAGTCCAAAAGAGAACCTTTTTCCATTTTAGTTTTTTATCAAATCCTTGATGGTAGTTCAAGTGACATGGCTCCCTTTGTAACAATACATGTGCATAACATACTTGAAGCTGCTTAAGCTTAAGCCTTAAATCCAGATGTCACGATAAAATAATCTATCCAAGAACATCTCATCTACAAAATGTTTCTCATTGAAAACTTAACTGCAAAGACCTCTGTTGATCCAATAATATGTCTTAATAGCAGCAGACAAGAACAAGCTTCATGAAATTTCTTGATGTCCCTGATTCTGATCCACAGTAGGTAAAATTTCTCATACACTGAATAACATTAGCTAACGGTCCAAATGCAAACAACTGTTCTGACCACACCTTCCTGCCCTCTGCTTCTTAACTCAAGTTCAAGATGCTCTCTCACATAAAAACAAGCTTAGCATGCTTGGCATTAATCCCTCTTTCCAAGTGTGTAGGCATCACATTGAGAAGCTTCCTATAATCAACAGCCTACACCAGCCTTCTTTGATGTTAAATCTGTGCCATGAAGACAAATCTATATGTGATCACCGAACATAACCAAACCGTGCTAACTGAAATAAAAGAAAGGAAGTAATACCATTGCTAGCAAAATCAAGGAGAACTGTGACAGTCTGAGACAACGGCTTATCAGGCATCAAAAAGAATATAGATCAAAGAATAAAATGCTAAATACAAAAGTTTGAGCACCTTAGTAGTATGAACTAGACCCACCACTGCCAACATATCCACTGCCACTCAAACCACGACCAGAATAAAGGGATGTGGATGAATAGGAAGAGCCACCACCAACCTGCAAAAAAAAGTACATTAAAAGATACAGGGTAATAACCACAAAATAACAACTAAAGAATGAGCTTACATCAGATCCACGTGACAGATAACTACTGTTAAGGCTTGATGAGTACATCCGACCACCATCATTGCCACTGCCTGAACCCAAGTATAGATTTCGAAAATACATAATAACCAAGTTTTGAATATTCAATTGAATAGTTGAAAAAAAAAATTACATACCTCCACCATACATTCCCTGACGGCTCCCATACAAGCTATCATGACCAGAAAGGGAAGTACGACTACTACTATATCCCACATGAGATCGGCTAAACCTGCTTAGAAAAAACCTTATTAGATAATTGACAGAATAGTAGTGAATGTAATAGACCAATGACTAGAAATCACATATCAAACCTGTCACTATAAGCATCTCCATATTGCGCACCACTTCCACTAACATAATCCAAGCGAGCCCTTGTCTGACGTATATTTACATCCGCATAACGAGAATCATCCTAAATAGATAACCAAGCCACATAGCCAGAATTTGAAATAGTAGAAGCAAGGAAAATTTTGCAAATGTATTTGAAAAAAGAAACTCAATTAGCACCAACCAAGTCTGAGTAAGGGCGTTTTGGTCCAGGAATTGAATCATAATCTCGGCTGCGCCCCTCTCGATAAGAAGGGACAGGCCGTTCAAGTTTTCTATCATAACCATCATCAATGTAAGCACGTCTATCACCAGGGCGAGTAGCATTTCGTGGAGGAATATCAGAATAAGCAGACCCTCGGAAGGAGTAATCAACTTTGTAAGATGGATGTCTCTCTCCAGGAACTCTAGATCCATATTCAACAGCAGCTCTGCTTCTAGGAGGAGGCAGCTCATCACGCCTACCATAGTCCCTCCTAGCACTGATTTTTGGGTATGAAGCAACTATCCAAAAATATTACAAAACAATTCAGTGCTCTAGATGGTAAATGCAAGCATGATGGCCATGCAAAAGACAAGAAATGTACTTGGTGCAGGTGGCCTTCTCTCGTAGGACCTCTCTGGGGGAGGCAAACGCCCTCTCTCTGCTGCTGCCATTACAGGATGTCTGTCTCTATATCCAAGAGGTCTCTTCACACCATGACCACCAACTGGTACACCACGTGGAACAACTGGTCTAGGGGCACGACTTGGAAATCTATGAGGTGGAGGACGACCATAAGGCACACGGCCACCATAAGCAGGTCTGCGGCCAATCATAAAATTTCCACGAAGCCCACGTTTCACTCTGCCTCTTTGATGCGGCCTTGACAATCTAGCCCTAACTTTGACCTTGTTATCGCCTTCCCCTAGCTCAGCATTGTTAATGCCTTCAGCACATGAAACAGCATTATCATGGGTATCAAAAGTAACAAATCCAAAATCTTTCCTCTTGGCAGCCGGCATATTACGAGCAAGCTCAACTTTCTCAACTACACCATATTTCTTAAGATAATCCTTTACACGGTCCTCATCCCATGCAGCAGGCAAGCCATCAATAAAAACAGTTCTAACCTGAGATTCAATAGCAAATTCATACAAAACCCAATTTAGTACACTGCATTACAGGAATGCAAAAAGGCCTAAAGCCATTTCCAAAATTTCATGCACAACAAACTTACTGCACACAAAAGAAGATCAATAGCTCACTTCTTTTTGTGTTGTGCTGCAAAGAACAAATAGACTAAAACAGCAGTCTTGCTACACTGCAGAACAAAATTATACCTGTGCCATGATTTCATCGTCTGGCTCAATGAAAGAATCTGCAAATGCAACCTTGGCAGTTCTATCAACTCCGAAAACTACATCTCTCTTCTGTAGGCGCCTGTAAGCATCCATTGCTTCGGCACGTGATGAGAACTCCAGAAAGGCAAAACCACGATTCATTCCTGCGTTACTCGTATCCTCAATCAAGGTCATGTCTTCCATGTTCTCAACTCCATAGCTCTTAAGTTTCTCCTTGAACTGCATAAGAGATCCCAACAAAATCCAATTCAACAGGAAACATTATAAATAATAAAACTCCAGAAAATAGAACAAGTTAATTCAGTATATTACATGTTCCTTTGTCCATGACTTGCAAATATTACCCACAAAGAGAGTGTCACTATCTTGACTAGGAGCAACACCACACTGCTTACCACGCACCTATAAGAGAAGATGCCTAAATTCTCATGAGTCAAAAAGAAAACTCAAATAAAGATTAAAAAGATGTTAAAAACGAACCACAGGGCTTTTGAGCTCTGAAACAGCACGTCTTGCCTGCTCCACAGTTGCAAAACGCAAGAATGCAAATCCTTTGTTCTTCTTTGTAATTGGATTCATCATCAGACGAATTTCAGTAATCACACCCACTTTAGTAAAAACTTTCTTGAGGTCATCTTCAGTAGCATCTTTATCTAGACCACCAACAAAAATTTCAAACTCCTTACGCTTTTTATGCTCCTTAACTACCTCATGGTGCTCTTCTTCCTCGGCATCAATCTCATGGCCTTCCTCAGCATTTTCATCATCCTCTTCACCCTCTAACTCTTCTCCACCATCTTCAATCTCCTCATCAACCATGTCTGCTTCTTCTTCTTCTTCAGCCATGTCATCCTCTTCACCCTCCTCGCCTTCATCAACATAATCTTCTTGTACTTCATTCTCCATATCTTTCTCACCATAATCTACAGCAGTATCATCTTCAGGATCATCCTCTGGCTCATTGTCCTCCAACTCTAACCTCTCACCTTTATCTTCTTCCATATAAACCTCCTTCACATCATCTTCATCTGCAATGACAAGCATAAAAAATTTGCATCTTATTCAGTTATATTTACACAATAGCTACATATTTTTTATCCTTAATGAGCAAGCACAAAAGATTATCATAAAATCTGTTCAAATTTCTAGAATAATTCAATGACTAAAAAAAAAAAAATTTATCACTTTGATGACAAACATCAAGATGCCAAAATAATTTTCTTTTTCAAAATCATGTACAATATGGGGATTTATTGAACAGCATCCAAACTCAGAAATCTCAATTTGATTCCCCAGATAGCAAAGCACGCTGTTCTATTAATCACAAACCAGAAAGATTTTTGCAATTGATGAAGACATCAGACAAATGACATTGAACCGCATATTTGTAGAAGAAAGGGTGCATGCAACCACCATCAAAGAAACACAGATATGTGACTATACAATAATAGAGTGAAAGTCTAAAGAGCTAGAATGACAAAAACTCAGATTGAAAAGAACAAAATAAATGATGCCGATATTTTAAGTGTAGAAGGTCAAAGCGCAATTGACCAAAAAAGAAGTTGCATAGGGAAAGGAGATAGCTGAAGGGTATCCATCTAATTACTTAGAACTACCTAAAGATCAATTAAACATTTGGACACGGTTCAAAGTAACATGCATAAAAGAAGTCATCATCCTATCAGAAGATTCATTGGTCAGTTATTACAGAGCGTCAAGTACAAGTAAGCACAGCATTGCAAAGTAACTAAATTAGAATAAAGCAAACATAACAAAACTAAGCAATTTTTATGCTAAAATTAAAAATCCATGACAACAATCGAGATGAGAGATAGAACACATGTCTTCTGTATAAAATTAAGCAGTAGATAAGACACGATAACCAAAACAAACCTAAACTCCAGATCATGATGAACATGCAACAAAAAAAGGGGATGTGATCAATTTAATATCCGCATGCTCGAGGCCTATCTCACCAGAATCTAACACGACAGGCTTCCCGGCAACAGCCTTCTCCACGACGACCTCCTCGACCTTGATTTCCTTCTTCACGTCGTCGACAGGAGCCGTGACCACTTCCACCTTAGGGGGCTCTTCCGCCACCTCGGGCTGGATCTGGGCCTTGGGCGTCCCCTTGGCCGTCCTGGACGCCGTCTTCCTCAGCCCCGCCGACCCACCCGACGCCTTCTTCGCCGATCGAGGAGGCATCTGGGGATCAGAAAATCCAACCAGAAATCAAGCCCTGAACAACCATCAAAATCTAACGTCAAGATCAAAGAAACATCGAACACGCATCCCATACCTTATGGCGCGATCAAAATCCCTGGATAGATGAGCAACGGATCAATCTTGGGCGCAAACCCTAGCTAATGACGTCGCCGGTGACAGACAAACCCTAGACTCCTGTTAATTTATAGGGACTCGAGGTTCCCTCGGGAGCCCAAACGATAAGGAGTTCACCCGAACAACACGATTTTTGTGACTAAATTATCCTTGTTGAACCGCTGTTCTGACTGCAGTCCGGCTGACAAGGTAAGGGTATTTTAGTCATACCGAGAATATGATGGATTCCGGATCGGGTTGGGATTGGATTTGGCTCCGACTAGTCCGGTAAATCAAACCAAGCTTGTAGTTTTACCACATTATCCTCGATTTGAGTGGCTCTCGTGGCCGCCAATACGTAGAATGATGAAAGGTATTTTCGTCATAAAAAGAGTAGATATTGGCCCAATAAATTATTGAGCGGTTCTCGTGACCAGGGTATTTTAGTCATTCCATGGAAGCAATGAGAATAGCGGGTTCATTTGGACTTCAATTTGGGTCCAATTGGTCTTATAAACCAAACCCAAACCTTATCATTCAATTAAATTACCTTTATTGAGTTTAAAATAACGTGGAAATTCACATAGATCTATTGACTAAAATAGGATAAAATTATTCTTATTCTAAAGCATGAACTTTGGATTCAGAGTGTTTACGTAAATTATATCCAAATTACTTAAGTACATAGAGTTCGGACTATTTGAGTTGATTTCAAAGTTGATGCAATCTTAATCGGATCCTATCCTATTTTTATTCTTTAAAAATATTTATTTTTATTTTTTTTACAAAGGGTAATATTTATTTTTATTTTTTTTACAAAGGGTAAGTGGTGAAGACATGATTTGAACTTAAAGGCCTTATGATAAACTATAATAATCATTACTAACTAAGCTAATTGACATTTTCAAAAATATTTACATTAGCATTGCATGCATAACACAAAGCAATTTTGGAAGCTCTCGAGTATGCGAAAGGTTTGGGCCTCTTCAATATTTGGGTTAAATCCTCTATAATCTGTTATTATAAAGATTTGGGAACAATACTAGATATTAGGATTAATATGAATATATACTTGATTCTTCTTCAAAAATTAGCATCACAGATTTGATTTCATGATAAGCTTGTAGTAGTTCTGTGTACTGCTGCTCCTCAAGCTGTGTACTTGGACAGGAAAAGCTAATTTGGCAATAACAAGGATCACCGGGAACAAAATTAATAAGACAAATGTGCTGAAGATTTCTCACAACTAATTATCAATCTTTCATGCACGTAATCATCATACAAAGATCAGCTTTCTGTTCTTTGCTAGCAAACATGACTTGTGTTTAGGCCAAGAAGCATTTGATGTGCCATTGTGAATCTTCCAGGCTTCCAAGAAGGCTCTTAGGTCGATGAGCTTCGCATTTGAGCCGATGCAACAGTTTGCATGAACGGTGATCACTTTTCTGAAGTCCTTGCTTTTCTGGCAGAACCCGCTGAAGTAATCGGTGTCTAAGTACCTCACTTTCATGTCCAGTTGTTCAAAGACACCTTCAAAGTTCATCTTAAGCAATACATCCTGATCTTTCATGCCTGATGAACTGTTCATCGCACCATACCACCGATTGAACAAAGCTATAGTCCTGCTGTTGGATGAAATAAAATAAAATCCGGTGTTGATTAAGTTGGAGGTAGCGTCGAATGGCTGACCGTTGTAATTGTCACAACTTATCTGCAGGTCCTCTCCACCATTCAATCTTGTTAATGGGTTCCTTAGCCAGAGTATATCCATGTCCTGATAATGATAACAAGCAAGAAAAGTTATATAATTACACATTATTATTAACACTTGTTTCCATAATACAGGGGCTCAGCTGAAATCTTCTTCTTTATGGTAAGAGCATGTACATTAAATTAACAAATAGGTTTCCCAACTCTTGTTCAATCTTTACTCAGTTTCGTTTGAAAAGTGAAGTCCACTATGACTGAGACATAGGTAATAACAAAATTAAGCAGCATTATATGATAAATTATCACTTTGTCCTTCTTTCCTGGACTAGCATGAAGATCTGAACAAAGGACTAAAATTACCAGATGAATAATAAGTTCAAAAGAGTCATAATCCTATTGAAAAATGTAAGAAGGGATCAGAAATGTCAGTCTTATGCTTCTGCAGAGTTCTTCAAAGATGCTTTAATGGAAGTTGTCCTAATCTGTGCCTCTTCTATTTCTTGCAGTGTTCATGCTACCTATGTACTTAGATCTCTTTGTTAGTATCTATTGAAATTACTTTTAACTAAAACAAAATTACTAGCTAGTATCTATTGAAATTGTTAAAACAAACAAAGAAAGAAGTTATAAATGATAGAAGACATTTTCTGTCATGTCTAGTAATACTTGTTTCTTGTATTATCAAAATTTCATATGAGAGATGCTAATTTCTATCATGACAGGAAGAAAATTTTAGTGGCTACTTTACTAGAAATTTATTGAAATGAAGCCAATTTTATTGACTCAAGGCTGCATTTTGTGGTGATATTTGGTTTGTGCTCAACATGGGCATGTTGAATGAAATCTAAATAAATCATATCAACAGTCATTTAAATTATGTATGAGTACAATTGGCTTTTAGGCACCACAAGTTATATATTGCAATACCACTAGTCTTACCGTGAAGATGAAGCTATATCCACGCCTCAGGACTTCTCTAAGGAATTGAGTTCTTCTCCACATCATCTTGATAAAGTTACCAGACATGTAAAAGGCCTCCTTGGAGAAACTAACATCCTCAGAGACAAGATGATAGCAGTGAAGTTGTAATGCTTTACATCGATTGAAGGCCAGTTCATCAACTGCTACGAGGAGGAGGTAATTGATCAAGAACTCAGTGTTTTCCCCTTGGTGCAAGCTCAGCAGGAAGAGATCCAACATGCCATTTTCACCAATGTATGCTTTATTTAAAATGGCAATTATTAGTGTCTTATTCTTCATCGAAGTTCCCTCCAAGGCGATGCCCAATTCATCTCGTTCGACACTTTTTCTCTGTCCACACACAACATTGCATAAATGCATGATCTCCAATGAAATAATTAAGGTATTCCTTTTTTTTTTGGTCCTGTTCGTATGTGTATGAATTTGTCAAGCTAGTATGTGAGAACCAGAAAACCAAGTTGGTTATCTCACTACGGCATTTGGATCCTAAATCGAATCATGACAGATTTTTAGATTGCAGATCTGAAAAAGAATCATCAACGAGTATTGAAGCACCATAATAAAACATGTACATGCCTCTGATATAAATTTGTCAATGGCTAAAAATTGAAATTCTCTTTCTACATTAAATTTTAAAGGTTAAACTAGAAAGGGTGTCTTTGTTTCATAGCATGCATGAACTTTAAAAAGGTTCAGATTGAGAGAACGATTATCAATCACAAGCACTACTGATATCTATGCAGTATATAAACAGCAATTACATCATTCTTAGAGGCTATAAAATCGCTATATTGTAGAATGTCTGTCTCATGTAGCAGACTATGTGAAATAAAAAGTAATTAACACTGCAAAAGAAATTGCTTTAGAGTAAGCTTCTACATCATGATCTGCACAGTAGATAGAGTGATGATAGTAAATTTGTAAGTGTTGTACAGATTTGTCGGTTAAGAAAATCAAGAGAATAAAATTTTACATAAAAGAAATGCATCACAAAAATTATATATAAATGGTGCAATCAGATAAGTCTTTTTAAGACCTTGGAACTATCAATAGCACCACTGAATTCTTTGTTCGAAGTGGATCACTAACAAAGGAAAATTACAGTGATAGATTTTAAGTATAATTTTAAGTAAGAAATTTAACCCAGCAATTAGCAGTGTGGTTAAGTCATTAACTCATACAGAAGTTTTTACAGAATGCAATTAAAATCAGTTCGATGATGTTATTAACCGGCCGCAGGCAGTGTCAATTTTTATGCCACCAATAATCCAATCACTAGCATAGGTAAATCAACATTTCAAACATTTGTATTTTGACACCACCATACAAAAATTTTATGATGTAGAAAAACGAGCACAAATGCATTAATTGACTATTATGTAAGAATTTTGAAAAACCAATAAAAGTTATGTCTTGTGAGATGAACTTTGCTGACAAACTATCCCTTTCTTTCTGAGAATCTTTTATCAGGCCTCAATTGGGAATGGTTCTCAACCTTCTAAGTCAAACCTGTTCCCAAATACAAGTGGAAAATTGACAAACAAGGGTTCTTGATGTGATTCGATATTCCAGTTTTCTCAATTTACAAGTGGAACTTTGCTGACAAACTATTCCTTTCTTTCTGAGAATCTTTTATCAGGCCTCAATTGGGAATGGTTCTCAACCTTCTAAGTCGAACCTGTTCCCAAATACAAGTGGAAAATTGAAAAACAAGGGTTCTTGATGCGATTCGATATTCCAGTTTTCTCAATTTACAAAGCACAACCCTATATGTGTAACTTGTTAGATGGGTTAAGTTAAAGTTTGGATTCATCAAAATGGCATATCAAAGCTCAAAATTCATCATTCTCTTTTATGAGACATAAGATGGTAAGAGGATATATGACATATAAAATGTCCATAATTTATTTGTTTAATTAAGCATTTGGATTAGATTGGTGTCTTATACTAAGACTGTTGAATTGACCAACTCAGACACTTGATAAAGCTAATTGAAGAGCTCTAACTAATGCCAAAGAGAATGGCAACTGTTCCCTCCTAAGTGGAAGCTAGTTAAAGTAGAGAAACACTGAACCATCTTTCCCCCAAAACAATCACTTAAGTCACCTCTTGCCACCAACCTACCTACCTACCCACCTCCTGTTCCCTGTTCTTTTTGTAACTAGCCCCACCTCATGTTCCAACACCTCAAGTGCCTAGGCCCCCCCCAACAGAGTGCAATTCCAGCTCTGCCCTGTCTTCTATCACTTTAGAGTCACCCTACAGAAAGAGTTGCAACAAATGCCTAACTAGGTTGTGGGGGGGGGGGGGGAGACAATCTACGGCTGTAAAGATGACATCAACAATGTTCTTTGCGATAGAGGTAAATTTGGGGGGAAGGAAAAGAAGAGAACCAAATGGGCCTGTCAATCTACATTGCTCGCACAAGTCTGTACTTTTACTGCGCTCTCGTTTGGCTGCCGACATCAAGGGACTCATCCTTCCTCAATCGTTCGCCGTCATGTGGATTCTTGAGCTAATTTCATGTATTGCTTCCCACAATCCTACGGCATTACATATTACAAGGCAAAGGAGATGAGTGCAGGAGCAAAGGAGATCACTTTAAGCAAGCGTACCGCATCGAATGGGTGTTGGAGAACGGGGAACGCCGTCGACGAGAACAGCTCGGGTGGCCCCGGGCAGGCGTAGATGAGCAGCGAGAGCAGAAGCAGAGAGCAGGCCGTGATACCCGTCCTGCGGCCGACGACGACGGCCTTGGATGACTCGCGAGCAGAGGCTGCTCCACTGGTTGCCAGATCCATGGGGGGGACCTGAGCCGACCAGATGTGCCGCCTGTTCTTCTCTGAGTACTGCGACGAAGGCAGCAGCAGCATCGCCCGATGTGGTGTGGGAAGCGGCGGTGCCTTTTATGAAGCAAGTGCAGAGTTGCAGAGTGCAGAGTGTGAGCAGCGAGCACTCCGTGGTGGGACCGGAAAGATACATAAAGAAAGTAGAGACGGTGTGAGAGACCGGGCGGTGGGGGGAGCAGTTTGCCTAATTTCGTGTACTTTGTTTCACCACAAAAGAGGATCAATCAATCACGAGAAACCATGTGTAAATTTATGATGATTGTTGGGCAAATTTAATGGAAGATAATAAAAAAAAACTCTCTTTATAAAATAATCATATTTTAGATTTTTTATGAATTATATCTCTTTTGAATTTTTAAATAATATCCTTAATTAAAAATAAAATTATCCCTCAAAAAAAATTTATAAGTTTTGCCTTCCACAATAAAATATTATAAAATAAACTTAAAATTTTTATAAATAAGTCAAATAAAAATATGTTAAAAATTATTTGATGTATCATATTATGATTCGAATAGGTATTTATAATAGTTTAAGGATAATATACCCAAATAGAATTAAAATTTTAACTTGTTATAATATTTTGATCACCATACTAAAACATTATAAAACTTACTCGAAAATACTTTAAATGATCCAAAACGATACAAATACGAACCTTAATATAGAAGAAATGATAATATAACAAAAAAGATACATTTATACTTTTTTTAGTACTTAGATAAAAATACTATAAATTAGTTAAATAAAATATTATAACAGTTTAAAATGAGTAAAAAATAAGCAAAAAATTAATTGAATTTTTTTAGATATTTTTTAAATTAGGAGCACTATCCAAAACAAAAACAAAACAGGTGGTAATGGTTAGAAAATATCGAAATTATGGATATTTTCTAAGGAAATCATCCACTAAAAATTTAGTATGAAATAAATTTATAACAAGAAAAAAAATCTAAAAATTAAATATTAATCATTTTAAAATACTTTATATGTTTCAATTTCATTAAGGATGACATAAGAAACACTCAAGTTTATAAGATTATGTTTTGAGTATTTTATGGAGTAGTGCAGAGTGTGAGCATGCGAGCACTGAGTGGTGGGACCGGAAAGATATGTAAAGAAAGTAGAGAGAGAGAGAGAGTGGGGGTTGGGGGGAGTAGTTTGCCTAATTTTGTGGAGTTGTTCACCACAAAGAGGATCAATCATGGAAAACCATGTGTAAATTTATGATCAATGATTATTGAGCAAATTACAAGGAGGATAAAAAAAAAAGCTCTCTCTCTAGAAAACAATCTTTTTTTATTTTTATTTTTTTTTTATAAAAAATACATCTCTTTTGATTTTTAAAAATTAATTTAATTAAAAAAACTCAAATAATCTCTTAAAATTGATTATAGTGTTTTGACTATCACAATAAAAAAAACACTTAAAACTTACTTAAATATAAGTTGAATAAAAATATATTAAAAATCATTTTATATATGATTCAAATAAATATTTATAATAGTTTAATAATAACATCACTCAAATAGAAATTAAAAAATAACTTATTATAGTGTTTTAACCACCATAATAAAATACTATAAAATCTACTCGAAAATATTATAAATGATTCAAATGAAATTTTAGCCTTAATCAAATCAACTATGAACCTAAAATATGGAATCGTAATGAACATGTAAAAAAGGAGTGAAAAAAAATTAGTGAAAATTTTTAAGAGTATTTTGGAATTCTTTTAAATTACGAGCACTATCTGAAAATACCCAAAATGTTAGTATTTTACTATTTTCTAGAAAAAAATATATCCTTTAGAAATTTAGTATGAAATCGGATTATACTTTAACGAGAATCTCATACATTAAATATATTTTTTATCATGATAAAAAACATAGGGGAAGGAATTAATACTTCAATCAATCAAAATATTATGTCATTCATTGTCTCACAAATATTTGTATTGTTAATCAATAAATAAAATTAACAATAAATTTACATCATTATTAATCATTTTATTATTATTATTATTATTATTATTATTATTATTATTATTATATATTGCTGTTCTAAAACCTTAAACTTGATCGAGATTTGTGAGAAAACTGGTGACGAATGGCTGAAATATTGATTTAAAGAGAGTGAATGCGCGATGTGACATTTCATATGGGTGATATGAATGCAACATGCGAGAGTCCGATCTCATATGACCTGCATACAACCAAACGTACATAATAACTCGTCGGCAACCAAACCCATGATGATGTTGACCTGATGTTGAACTCCTTGAGTCAACACATTAAGCTATAAAATGTGTGGTTTTGACCTATAAAATGGACAACCTCTATATTGATTCCAATAATTGCCTTTTAGGATCCATGATTGTATAATCATTCCAAATTTTGGAGCCCAAAGCCACCTTAATGAGATGACCTAACTCAAGCACTGACCAAATAAATAAGTTGTTGAACACCAAAAAAATTAAATGGCAATAACATTGGAAGCAACTCTAATGAAGAACAAGACTGATGATGCTATGATGTTTTTTACTCGAGTGAAATGTTGTAGTAGGAGCATTGATAATGTGGGTTGTCTAAACTTAGAAAAATAAATATTTAAAAATAATTGATACAAAATAAATCTAATCTGTCATTACTTATCTATATTAATGAAAAAAGTTTTTTTTTTTATCATGAGAGAATAAATTATAAACTACATTAAGTTCATAAAATATTTTTTAACATAAGCTCCAAAGAATTTTTCTGATATATATACTAAAAAGAACCCTCATAAACACTCGAGTTTTTCCTACATCATCCTTAATAAAAAATCTAAAATATATAAGGTATTTATGAAATCATTAACTTTTATTTTTTATTTTTTTCTCTTGATATAATTTTTTCATACTTCAAATTTGTTATCCTCCATGTAATTTGATTTCAAAATTCTAAGCTGAGAAATCATTAATATATATATATATATATATATATATATATCAATGACATGTACACAAATGGAGGATGTTAACATTTAGTGCATATATGCTATATATTGAATTTTGTATGTTTTTCTATTTATAAGTAATTTTATTTTATATATTTTTAATTATACATAATTTTATAAGATTAATTATATATTATCCTATGTAATTAATTATTTTTAACATTCCTTCTACTTTCAAAAATTACATTGGGATCTTTATACGAAATTAAAACATTTAACCTCATTTCTCCTTAGGTCGTTGATTTCGTTAACGGAAATACTGCACGTGCTTAATAGTAAACCGAAGTGAGGTAGAATCTACATGTGCTTAATGGTAAACCTTGCTATCATAAACGGTCATCGCGCACCTGCAACAGCTTGAACCATTTGTCGCTTTTGCATACTTGTACATATGTTTGGTAGTATTTTTTCCCTTAGTTTTATGTGTTTTTTACTTGTAAAAATGTAAGCTCAAATAAGTTGCAGCTCTACAATTGACCGCTCGTTGTGCTAGGTAAAATTGTCCCAAAATAATTTCGTTTTCACGTGCCACAATCTATTTTCTACAAACTACAACTACACGTGAAACGTCAATCATCTCAACATCTCGGATCCCCCCGGGTGGCATTAGGGAGGATGAGGCTTCGTAATAGTATCGAGCGTTGAATACTCTTCATAATTTCGTACGTTAACTTGATGGGAACTTGCCTTCATGTCTGACACCTAGTAACCAGTTGTTTGTGGACTTACAACTGTTCGTTCAACCTTCTAAAGTTATTGTTTCCTTATTTCTCTCTTTTATCTCTTGCACTAAAGGTGCTTATTGAATTATTTGTAAAGCTTTCCTCTTCGTAGGATGTCGGGACTTGTTCGTCGCTCATTTTTAAATTAATCAACTTGTTGTTTTCCAGGTCAATTCGAGACCTTCACGAGGTTGTAACTAAGTTGATCTTTTGTTGATGTATATATCGTAAGAGCGCCTCATTGCGACTTAAGCAACTCTAACTAAGTCCGTGATACTACAGTATTTTCTCAATAGAGTCGACGACACGAAAAGAAATGAGATTAAATATTTCACTTTCATAAATATAGAGATATAAATGTAACTTTTGAAAGTATAAAGAGCCATATATTATCACTAATTACATATGGTAATATATAATTAGTTTTAATTTTATATTTAAAATATAGATGTTTTGGTATTGATATGTATGATGATGATTCCCAAGAGATACACATAGATGTCTTGTACTGAAATCACTTTGTGCCTTTCTTGCATGTGTTTGAAATTACATTGGAATGCTAAACGTTGGAAGGAAGACACAATCAATCATAATTAGAGAACTCAATAGGGAGTAACTAATATAACAAAATTGAAACATACGATATATAGGGAGTAACCTTTGTGGACAGGAGGGGACTGTTTTGGCACAAGATTCCCTAAATTTCTTGTCTACATGTTCATTAATTTTTGGGTCCCAATGTTTCAGTAGTCTAATTATGCGAGTCACAGGCTTTATATGTGCAAGTTTGTGGCCAGTCGAAATTTGTAGGATTGGACTTTCCAAAGGTTTAGGGTTGGAGCAAGTAGTGATGGTAATGTGGCAACATGAGTCCTCCCTTTTGATTCGATATTTCTATCTTCTCTTCGTCCCACCTCCAACTCCAACCAATAAATACAGCGTTATAGTTATTGGTTGATTTTATATACACTGTGGATTTTTTTTTTTGTTGACGACAACCGAAGTCATCATTGATGTCTTTTATTAGATACATTCTCTCATTTGATTGTTTGATATATGCTCTTTAGAGATCAATATAGAGTAAAATAATAATAATAATAATATAATGAATGTGAGGCATAATCGGATGATAAATTTATATTAAAAATTATAATATTTTTATGGCTTTATTATAATTAAATTTATGATTAAATATATTAGAGTAATTATTCATACTTAATAATTTTATAATATAATTATCTTATTATATTAAATTATGATCAAATTATGAGATAATTATATATTACTTCTGTAATTAGTTATTTTTAGTGTCTCGATTCCTATACTTTCAAAAGTTACATTGAGATTCTTATATCTATAAAAGTGAAACATTTAATCTTGTTTCTCCTTACACCGTCCATTCTACTAATGAAAATACAATATGCACTCAGTAGTAAATCGAAATAAAATAGAGTAAATACGTCGATAGTGTGAGGAAAACGAGATTAAATGTTTCACCTTAGTATAAAGATCCCAATATAATTTTTAAAAATATAAAGATCAATATACTAAATATTATTAATTATATAAGATAATATATAATTAACCATAAAAGTATACGAGAATCAATCTATTATTAGATTGGTTAGGGGACTCGAGTAAAATAAAAAACTAGAGAACACGTATATGGAATCATTATTGTGCACGACTGATATTTTAAGATTTGATTTTAAATTATACCTTGATTTAATCTTAAATAAAGAGTGAAAAATTGATGATTATATTAGTAAATTACACTTTAAGCATCTTAGAAGATCACTGACTTGTTGGCCACATTCTTCCCCACTTCCGGTAGAGTTGTCAATCACTTGTTGGCCACATTAATAGTTGCACTATTATGAACTATTTGTGCATTGATTGATCGTTGATAATTGAATGTTCCCTCACGTTTACGTTTCATTCTATGGATGTTAATGATGCAAGGATGCATCTTCTCCGACAACTACTGATGTGTTGTTTGATGAACCTTCAACTCGAGTAGGTGTGGATTTTATGACAAGAGTGTCACCTATTATTTGCATTTTCAAGAGTGTTAGACATGTAGGGGGGGGTTTTAGCATTACAAATTAAATCCTTAATTCAGTGAAAACATCCTCAAGGCTACAATCTTTTAATATTTGTTGTATTTTATATCGTAATAGCTATTTATTTTTCCTTCCTTTGATATGCATATTAGCATGTTTCAAATATGATCTTTGCATGGTTAGGATTGCTATTATCATATTTACACACATAATTCAATTTATTTGTTTTGATTAGGGTCAAGATCCTAAATTAAGACACAAAATTAATTAGAACATCATATGGATCATTATTTGGATACAACACCTATTTAAATAAATATCAAACCCCAAGTAAAACATGGAAAAAAATAAAATCCAACATGTACTCAAATATCATGTATATCATAAATTTAATATATACTGACCTACAAGGATGGATCAATTAGATTTATTTATTTATTTAAGGTGAAAAATGCTTCCTATCTATCTAAATTAAACATTATACCCAAGAAAAAACCACTCAACATATAATATAAAATAATTTGCGCTTCTAAATACGTATATTTAATGGTTTGAGAATAAGAACACGAAAAAAAATAATTTAATTTATAATATTTTTAAATCAGATATAGTATTTTTACCACCTATAAAAAAAATCATAACTAATGAACAAAGACTAAAAATACAATATAAATTAATCTATCATCGACATATTCTATCATGGACTTCCGAAAGATTCATAAAATTTTTTTTTTAAAGGTATTAATGAGAAAGACAAAACAATCAAAAAGACCCAAAGCAGAGATTCTTTTCTAAAAATTTACCCTTCAAATATCATATAATAATAATAATAATAACAAATTTATTATCTACCGACTACAAGGATGGAACAATTATATTCTCTAATCAAAGTGAAGATGCTTCCTATCTAAACTATGATTAGATTCATAAAAGAGATGTTATGGAAAAGCACACATACAAGGCATGAAGTAGTGAAGCCATCATCACTATCTAATCAATTCTTAGATGCTTTCAAAGTCCAGAAATCAATCAAAGGGATACAGCTTTGATTTAACAGCATGACCAATCTAACTTGTAGAACCTCCCAAATGTCTAAACTTGATGTTATCTCACAAGATATAATATAGAAAGGCAAATGTGTGCTTGTCCATTTCCATCTGAAAGGTACAATAGATGGAACAACTCACATTGACTATTTAATGTTGATAGAGATCAGTTTCAAGAGAGATTCTTAAGATTTTCTAGAAATAGGACTATTTTTTTATTTTTATTTTTATTTTTCAAGGATATTGTAATGGAAACAAATGCAGAAATATTGGTTCAGATTCTTAATAAAAGTAGTTTTTTTTTTCTGTCTAATTTTTGTTGGATATATATTTTTTATATTTATAAGGTGAGAAATATCATTATTGAATGTTGTATTAAATTGTTAAATTAATATATATCTTTTTATTTTTTAAAATTAATTATAATAGTAAAAAAAATATAACTCTATTTTGATTTTCTTGAGCTCTTTTTAGGAAATATAAAAATGAGAAGAATATAATTGAAAGAAGGAAAAAATAATAATTTTTTTATTAAAAGGAAAAAAAAATGGCCCAATTTTTTATTCCCAACCCCCCATCCCTAAAAATAAAACTCTCCACCCATCTCTCTCTCTTTCTCTCTCTCTCTCTCTCTCTTCCCCACCCCCACCCTTCTCACACCAACAGAAATCAAGCAACCGCCTCTCAAGTCTCACCATTCCCTCTCTTCCTCCCTCCTACAGAGAAGGAGAGCCTACTTATAATAAGAACGAGGGAAGCAGCAAAGGGATTATTATATATCAATTGAGGGAAAGAGAAGCATAAGGAAATAGTTGTGGATTTTGCTCGCTGAGAAGACAAAGGAAGTATAGAGGGAGAGGGAGAGGGAGAGAGAGAGAGAGAGAGAGAGATTAAAGAGTGGCAGTCGCCTGTGATGATGAAGAAGAAAGAGCAGTAGCAGCAGGAGCGGCCGCAGCCTTGTCGGTGTTATTGGTAAATGCTGCATCACAAGAAGAAGGACGACGGAGAGGAAAGCAGCTTGTTTGCTCTCTCCGATTCCACCCCCGTCGCTTCTTCCCCTCCTCTTCTCCCCCTCTTCCACCCTCCCCGGATCCTCCAAATCCCCCCTTCCGACGATAACCCCAGCCCTAATGCCCACCTCCTCCACCACCTTGCCCTCTCCACCCCCCACAAACGCCCCTCCTTGACCCCGTCCCCCTCCCCTTCCCCCACCGTCGCAACCGCTGCCCCCTCCTTCGCATCCGCCACCGTCGGGCCCCGGCGCTCACGCTTCTCTGCCGCCTCCACCGGTTCCGCTCTCTGCCAGATCCTTCGCCGCTTCCACCTCCGCCTCCGCCTTTTTCTCCTCCTCTCCTTCCCCTCCCTCTACCTCCTCTTTTCCTCTTCCTCCGCCTCCTCCTCTTCCTTCTCCTCCTCTGACATCACCCGCGGCCGCTCCTTCCTCCTTGACTTCTTCTCCGCTCTCGCCTTCTCCTCCGTCCTCCTGCTTCTCCTCTTCTCACTCCACGACCACGCCCTCCCCCTCCCCTCCCTTCGCCTCCTCCTCTCCCGTTCCTCCGCCCTCCTCCTCCCCCGCCACCACCACCCACGCCCTCCCCCCGTCCTCTGGTCCATCGGCGACTCCTCCGCTGGCAAGCCCGGGGCCAACCGCGGCCCCACCTCAGGGTATGCCGTCCAGGCTTATAGCAATGGGGATGTCTACGAGGGCGAGTTCCACAAGGGCAAGTGCGCCGGGAGCGGGGTGTACCACTATTACATGAGCGGGAGGTATGAGGGCGACTGGGTTGACGATAAGTACGATGGGTATGGTGTGGAAACCTGGGCTCGGGGCAGCCGCTACCGTGGCCAGTATAGGCATGGACTTCGCCATGGGGTTGGGGTGTATCGGTTCTACACGGGTGATGTCTTTGCTGGGGAGTGGTCCAATGGGCAGAGCCATGGGCGTGGAATGCACACCTGCGAAGATGGGAGCCGATATGTAGGCGAATTTAAATGGGGAGTCAAGCATGGGTTTGGCCATTACCATTTCAGGTAACAGAGGCACATTCTCTTTCTATAATTCCTTTTTCTTTATCATCAATGTTTCCTGCTATTACTGAGAAAAGCATTCCTGATGGAGATGGGATGAATTATGTATTATTATTAATTTTGGTGTTACTAGATGCTAGGTGTTTCTAGGATTATTATTAATTTTGGTGTTATTATTATTAGTTTTGTTGTATCTAGGATTATTCAGTAATAATACTGACTTCATAAGACCAAGTAGGTGTTTCTGAATATACTGGTTCGGAACATTAACTTATTTGCACGATGCTATGTCTCTTTTTGGTTGTTATTATCATTTCTTCTATGAGTCAGTAGGGTTTCTTTTTCTGTGTGTTTGTGTGGATCTTATTTTGTTGCTCATGTTATTATGTGATTGCCAATCGTTACATTTGACAATTGATTATTGCACTTTGATTGCTCATATTATTATTATCATTGTTGGTTCTGCATGAATTGATTATGATGTCATTTTGTAATATGTTATTGTCTTGTTGGTCAATTTGGTTTTGAACATTGCCAGCAATCAAGTGAATCTTTTTGCTGATGTCGAAGTAATATCATCAACCTGCCTATTTCTTGACCATATTTGTCACATAACCTGCTTATTTTATAACTCCAGGCTTTCCTTTGGAATGGAAATAGTTTAATAATGGAGTGACTGTTGTTGGTGGATTAATATAGCCATGTGGTTTTATTATATAATCTTATACATAAAGAACAATCTTTTACTATTTTGTCACAAAACCACCCTTATGTACTATTTGTTTCAGAAATTAAGATACAAGTCTGATAGTAGTATCGGCATCTCTGTGTGTGCAGTGGATTCATTTAGCTAGCGCAAAATGCAGTAAATAATTGATCTTATTGTGTTCTGAAGGTTTATTTGGATATCCCCCTTTGCTTGGTTGGACGAATAGAACCTTAGGAAAGTGATTGCAATGTTGAAAGCATGAGTTTCAAATTTTGGATTTACAGTCTTAAGGCTTTACTTTTTTCTGCAACATTGATCTTGATGCCACAAACAAAGCTGGCGTTAGACTTTGTCAAATTGGAGTGAGATGATGGAGGCAATTCTCACGTGTGGCAAAAGAAAGTTGCAACTTCTTCGTCAAGTGCTCTAAGTTCTTTCTGCTTTTTACACTACAACCTGAAGAGAATGAGGATGAAATAGGGACCCACACTCTTGTAAGACAGAACTGAGATAATGATGACTACACATGCAGAGGTCGTATTTTGAATGAAATGTTGGATGTTTTCCTTTTATACCTACCAAAATGTACTTCCTGTTAAGGGGTCATTGGAGATTGGAGATAAGATACATGGTGGAAGATGCAACCAGGCAAAATTTTCTTTTACTCAACTCAATAATTATTAAATGGTAAATACCAGCTTACAAAATTGGGTGGAATTGAATTCCTTGATCTGGAGTTCTTTTGCGGAGGAATTCCATATGTAGGATCAAGACAAGAAAATTACACAATTTATCAAAGTTAATGTGGCGGAGGAAGATTTGCTTGGCAATTCTTCAAAGCAGCGAACTTGAATTCCATCAACCTGCAAATGCCCATAAAAAACAAGAATAAGAAAGATGTATGTCTCCACTATGGAGACTAGGACACCACAAGGCTGAATTTTGTCTCCTAAAGAGGGAGAAGGAATTACACAAGAGATATTTTTCATGATTTCCGAACTAAATATGGTTGAGGATGATATTTCTTGGTTGATTTATTTGGGTGTAACTAAACATATGTGCTAATATACGAGTTTCTTGAAGACTTTTGAGTCAATTGAAGATTGTAGTATGCTGTATATGTTTGTGCAAATAAAATAATGTAAAAGAAATATAAGGATAAAGATTGACAAAATTATAGGATTTGATAGTCTCTTTTAGGTTATGTTAAGTACTTGGGAGATCAAGAAGTGATTTGGCTATCTAGTTTATTTAATACAAAATTCAAAACTAAGAAGATGTTTGATCATTGGAGGGTTTGAACTTTTGCTATGAAACTCTTATGGGATGATTATAATTTATTCACCCTCTGTACCAGGAATATCAACCAGACAAGATATTTGCTTATTAAGACAATTAAGAAGGAAGGAAAAGTAGAAAGACCTTGCACATAATATGTATTGTTTTAAAGTAGCATATGGTGGGGTTCTTAAAGATATCATCTGGTGTTTTAGAGAAGAAAAAGCTTTTAGTAGATATACAGATACAATCAAAGATTGTATGATAAATTGTCTTACAAAGTATGTAGGATGTGAGTAAAGCAAGATCCTGAACAGGAGGAGATCAACAATATATATTAATCTCCCAGGTCTAAATATACAACTGCTTCCATAACTAGAACTCTAGTCTCACAGGTCGCAAAAGGGCAAATCTCTACCATTGTACCAAGGTCCAACCTCGAAAAAATAATTTAAATAAGGAGCACAGTATTAATCTAAAATAATTCAAGAAATAAATCTTCTTATGAATTGTTACTTGAACGATAGATGAGCTGCCTCCGAAGCATCATTGTTGAAGTCCATGTTATTGGAAATTTGTTTATACTCCATTTGTATATTGAAAACCCGGAGGGTTGTGTAAAACAAAAGTAGACACTAGAGTAAGGGTCCCACAGATGGAGCAACCTATACCTGGTAGTGGTAAGTGTAGCTCAAGGAGAGCATCCGTCATTAGAATGGTTTATATATATATATATGTAAAATGTAAGTGATGACAAAGTTCAAGTCTTGAATATCCAAGCCATTTTCCTTCTTACCACTTGTAGCTTTATGGGGACCTTGATCATCCTTAGAACTGAAACAAAGAAATGTGCTCTGTTTGGTGATTTGGTCCAAGGTTTCATTAGAGTCTCGGACATTGTAGAATGGTTAGAAATGGACATGACGATCAAATTAATAAGGGTATCCTACCCTGTTCGGATTAGATATCCTGTTGCCAACCTTGCAACCTATTGTGAATTTATTAACAAGGGATGCTGATCCTTAACAAATAACTGGTTGATAATTTATTACAAGAAAGGGAATTTGGTCTCTTTTTTTCTTGGAGTGTCACCACTCACCATAGACATGCTTGCATGAACATGGTAAATTACATGAGAAATATGTAAACAAACTTAGAGTAATTAATAGGTGACTAGTTAAAGAGCCATAAACACCAAAATTTCATGACATTTCAACAAGATGTGTTTGTTAGCTTTAATTGTTATCAATCATCAGCAAATAAAAGGTGCTGTGGTGCTTTCTTTTTTCTTTAAGCTTAAAAGCATCAAATAGAGATTGATATATAAATTAGCAAATGCATGATTTCCTTATCTTAAACCTTCTTCTTCCTTAGATTAGGTAGAAAGCCTACCATTAGCACGACAAGCATGAGGATCCTGACGATGCACAAGGCTCCTGCTGATGCATGGTCTGGAAAGAGTTAATATACACAAGTTTACCTATGCGATGAGAGAGATTGCTCATCCTAGTACTTGTCTAACCCAAGCACATGTAATTTTGGAATTATAATGGGTTCTGATGCAATAGTGCTGATATAATTGCACCCAACTTAGGCCATATATGATCCACTGAGATCATACGAAAAATCAAATTTCACAAAACAAATTTAATAGCAGTCCAGCAAACCTGATTGTAAGCTTCTTTTGAAATCTGTCTTTATCATAATATAGGCATGTCTACTAGGTATCCTAAAGACAGAGTGTGTGCTCTTGAGCAAGTAGTAGGTTTTCATGCAAATGTCTTCCAAGCACAAGAGGCCGACTGCTTAGAAGAGATCAGGCAGAAATCGAATTTTCTTGTGTTATCGGATAGAGATTTTGCAAGCAAGCATAAAACATTAGTGAAAGATATATTGGATACTAGTCATGGTTGGCCCTAGGATTGGGCTTTAAAGGATATAATCCAGGGTTGAAATAATGGCACTTAATAGTGAAAAAGGATCCATGCGGCTAGATCGAAGCAGTTGAAATAATGGCCACATGCAGCTTTTGGCATTTTGTTCGCGCTTGTTGGACATCTAACTGTTTTAGATGGATTAAGCTGATATAATTTTCACCATTGAATGTAAGATGTTCTCTACCCTCGCAATGCTTGAACCAGTTTGCTCAGTTGCCATAAGCTTAAAAGAGCCACTAATTTAAATCTAACAACTTCCAATGATTTGATCATTGAATGTGCTTTATGATATTTGTAAGCAAAATGCAATGAGACATTGTTTATAAGGTGCATCAGAATTATTGTTATATCTTTGGCATGCTACAGTATTCACAAATCATGAATTTTCTTCCATGTACGAAGGAATGGAGACACCTATGCTGGTGAGTACTTTGCAGACAAGATGCATGGATTTGGGGTGTATCGTTTTGCAAATGGGCATCGATATGAGGGATCATGGCATGAGGGAAAGAGGCAAGGTTTGGGAATGTACACATTCAGAAATGGGGAGACACAGTCAGGTCACTGGCAAAATGGTCTGCTAGAAACTTTGAGCACCCAGAGCACCAATCCTGGATCACCAATTGCCGTTAACCATTCTAAAGTACTAAACGCAGTTCAGGTAATGGTTTTCTTTTTTCCATTTGATGCACCAATTAAAAATGATGCAAAATTTTTGTGTTTGTTAGTAGTAATATCCTATGGATAGATGTTTGATGTAGATCAACATGATAGTTCACTTTTTATCTTCAGGAAGCACGAAGAGCAGCTGAGACAGCTTATGATGCACCAAAGGTTGATGACAGGGTGAACAAATCGGTATCAGCAGCAAATAAAGCAGCTAATGCAGCTAGAGTTGCTGCAGTGAAAGCTGTTCAGAAGCAGATTCCTAGTAACAACGGTGATATTCCAATCGCGATCGTCTAAGATGCTTTTTCTTTCGTGGTAGCAGGGTAGCCAACTTGTGAACGAGGATGACCGTAAGTTACTAGTTAGCATGTTTAAGATGGAGAAAGAAATGGGCATCCAAGAGAGTCCCCAGCATTCTTGCAGCATGTTATATTTTTTTTTCTTTTTATCTTGTCCCCCTTTTTTCCCGACATCCTACATTCTACTTTGAGCTGCTTCCCCTCACCTGAAGGAGGAAAAGTGATGGGAATCAGTAGGTTTGTTTTTCTTTTTCATCCTTTTTTTTTTGTTTCATTTAATGTGCATATAATGAGTGTTTATGCTCAGAACGGTGTCATCAGATCTATCTTCGTGGTCCTGTGTGGAGTTTTCGTGAGCACAAACTTTATGTGTGAAACGGTGGCTACTGGTCGGTCGTATGAAATAGCAGATGTTGAAACCAAGTCTTCAAATTATTATGAGCTCACTTAACGTAGATATATATATATATATATATATATATATATATATATATATATATATATATATATATATATACATATATAAGGAAATTGATTTTGTTATTTATTAATTACTTTTTTATTTTTCTCATTCTTTCTTTCTCTCTCTCTCTCTCTCTCTCTCTCTTCCGTTTGTTTATCTTTTTCTTACCATTTCTCTCTCTCCTTGGAGGGGGTGGTTGGGGAGACCTCACGAGAAAAGAAAAAAAAATCATTTAATGAGATTCAAAGTGAGGGAATGAGGAAAAGAAAAATGATAGGAGAGTGATTTAAGATACATTTGTTATTAAAAAAAGTATGGATGCTTTATGGCAAAAAAATAATAATAATTTTGAGGTGGGAAAAAGATAAAAACACCAAGCAATCGTTGGAATTATGAATGTTTTACGAAAAATGAAAAATAATACTGAGGTCTTGCATAAGTAAAAGATAAAAACAAAAGTTAATCTACGAACTCGTGCCGACAAAGACCAGAATATTGAGAAAAAGAATATTACGTGCACGATGGAATGCCAGGATGTCAGTATCCGGATACGGATACGGATACGGATCCCCGAACAACAAGTTGCATGCAAGAAGAGTCCAAATAAGCTATAGAGGAGTAAGCGCGTCTTTTTGAGGGGGCACGTCACGCGATCTACCCCTCTGACAACGAAGAGTGCCAAATGTTGACTCCGATCAAGTCAACCCAGGCAGGATGCCTCTTTCTGATCCCATCCAATCGTCTAGTAGTGTCGTCCTCGTCATAGATTCTTATCCGATCTGTCCACCCCACCCCACCCATGGAAGTCTTCTGTCGTCGTGGTTCTCCTGGATTCTTGCAGGCGGAAACGTAGAATCATCTTCCGAGGCACCGAAAAGTTCCAGGCCTTGGATCTGACCTTGCAAAAAAAAATAGAAGATAAGAATAATTACTAAAGAAGTTTTATTGAAGAAGTGAAGAAGTTTTATCGAAGAAATGAAGAATGCTTCAATACATTAACATGTTCCCTCTCATATTTATACAGATTAGGAGAAAAAAAAATTTTCAATAGAATAAATAATTTTTCTCAACAGAATAAAGAGATTTCCTCATATAGTTGAGGAAATCTTATCTTCTATCATGCCCCCGTAAGATGATGCTCCTGATAAGGATACCAATCAGGGATCGATGC
Source organism: Musa acuminata AAA Group (assembly GCF_036884655.1). Taxonomy (NCBI): domain Eukaryota; kingdom Viridiplantae; phylum Streptophyta; class Magnoliopsida; order Zingiberales; family Musaceae; genus Musa; species Musa acuminata. The sequence continues at coordinate 39,879,589 of NC_088341.1, forward strand.
AAAGAATGATTTACAAGCGAGAGACTTCGTGAGTAGGGCAAGAGCATATCGTTGCTATTGTTGCGATTGCTATTGCTGTGAGGGCACAGGCGTTCTCCTTAAGTCCGCACTTCGTTCTCCTTAAGTCCACCGACTGTTGGCAGATCGGCGAAGGCAGCGAAGGCTACCGCGGTGAGGAAGATGAGGATTGGCCGTGGAGCCTCTTAAGAATGTTGCTGCAGCGGCATTGGTCGCTGGCCGAAGACAAGGGCGAAGCTTCGCTTTTCTCAACGACGTTGGTCGTTGGTCAAAGCAGCGAAGGCTACCGCGGTGAGGAAGATGAGGATTGGCCGTGGAGCCTCTTAAGAATGTTGCTGCAGCGGCATTGGTCGCTGGCCGAAGAGAAGGGCGAAGCTTCGCTTTTCTCAACGACGTTGGTCATTGGTCAAAGGTAAGAGCGAAACTTCGCTTTTCTCACTACTCTGATACCATGAAAAAAAGAATAGAAGATAAGAACAATTACCGAAGAAGTTTTATCGTTTGACCTTTGAGAAGCATATGTGGCACATGAGAGAGAGAGAGAGAGAGAGAGAGAGCCTTTTATATACAATTAAGCTCAGATCTGAAAATTCTTGGCATTGTTAGGGTTTTTATATATGACGACATTGAAGAATTTGTATTGTTTCTAATGCAAAACAATTTTAGACAACAAAGACTTATTTTGGTTATTAAACAATTATGCACCGTCTTGTTCTGGTAATCATATAAAACACATTACTTTTCCTACTTAAAAGGAAGGAGCATTTGGATTATCTTGATTGATTCTACAGTCATAGCATAAAACAATGGATGTTATATATGTGTTGGCTTGCAACGTCTTGCATGGTGTTTGTATGTATCCATAACGTATAGACCGTCACATGAACAGCATGTGGCCAACATGTGAATAATATATATCGGTCCCGCTCTACGAAAAATCCTCTCCCACATTTATCCTCCTATAAACAACATGCAGCTATAGATTCCATACCTGCACAGCATATTAAACGAGCTTATCGATTCCCAGTCTCCTCTCACTCTCGCCATCCATCCATCCATCCATCCATCCATCTACCCTCTCACCGACAATGCAGCAGCATGCTTGCGCCGGCGGCGACGACCTATCCCTGAATGCGTCGGCCTTCAGTGGGCCGCTCCCGTGGGTCGGGCTCTTCGCGGCCGCCGCCTCTAGCACCTGCGCCCTGGCCATGGCCTACGACGCCATCTCCGCCGTCTGCCGTCTCAGACTCTGGTTCCCTTCCTCTCTCTTCTCCCTCAATGCCACCACCATCACCCTCCTCTCCATCGCCAGCAAGCTACCTCTCGACCTCTCGTCTCCAATGCCCTCGCGATTCGACCAGCTCGCTAAGCTCAGCAGCTCCGCCCTCCTCGCAACTGCCGCCGCCAACCTGCTCCTCTCCGTCGCCTCCTTCCGCAACTTCGCCTCCGCGGCGTCCAACCTCGGCGCCCTTGCCATCTTCTTAGTCGCTTTCGTCTCCAACGTCGCCATCCAGATCTCCACCGGCGTCATCTACGCCTTCCTGCCCGAGCACTGTATAGTCCTCGCTCTCATCCTCGCCCTACTCCTTATTCTCTGCTCCTCCGCCGTCGCCGTGCAAACCACCAAGCGGCTGCTCGAGAGCCAGTTCACTGACAAGCTCGACATCAACCAAGTTCCCGACGATGGCAACTGTTTCGACTTCAACACGCTCAGCGAGTGGGTGACGCGCTTCTGGTTGATGGCGCACACTTCCAGCCCACAGTACGTGCTCGGCCGCTTCGCGACCAGCACGGCCTCGGGGGTCTTGGGCCTCCTTAACTGCATCATCCTGGTAGAGGCCACGGTCAGGTCCTTCATTGGCAGCGTGAGCTTCTGCGGCAAAGGGACATCGGAATACAAGTGGTCCACCACGGTCGTCTTCTGCGTCCAAGCGGTGGCCGTGGTCGTGGGCACGATCGCCCCGGCTGGGAGATTGTGGAACGCCGTCCGCTTCCAAGTTCCCCACGCGAGAAGTCGGAGCTGCATGGATGAGCTCAAAGTAGAGAAGTACTGGACTGAAAGCCTAACGGAGTGGAAAGTAAATCCCTCGTTGATGATCCGATTCCACAGCCCGTCACGCCAAACAAGGAAGATGATAATCCATAAGTAAAGCTATGAGCCTAAGATGTGTGCTTATATATATATATGAGAAAGGAATATTTTTCTATCATCATCATCTCTGACGAGTCATTGGGCCTAAGCTCGCTCTTCTTCTTTTTTTGAAGGGAAGCATCATTCAATTATTACGTTAAACACAGTTATGTGTTATATCATTTTAGTAGAACATTTATATAAATTTTTTGGTTGATAAATCAACCAAAAATATTTATCAACATTTCTGCCACACGATTGGATACCAAGATATATGAAGATAGCAGCGATACAGAGAATCTCCCCGGGGATGTTTGCATGATTTTAATGAATATATCTTTTCTTCAAAATAATTAAACAAACATGATAATAAGTTGCAGAGTAAGAGTATTATTAACATATAAGCCACACAGACACACACTGGTTATGAGGATTAAGCACGCCATCTCCGAGCCTTGGACATCAACAATGGCGGCTTGGGTGGCCCAGCACAGCAGTGCCTCGCCTGGACTGGTGCTACGTCGATACAAATGGCCCTGTACGATCACGGATCTCATGGCAACTTTCGTTCAATCTTGTAGTGGCAACGCCCTCCGGGTATCATTGTCTGCTTTTGCGACGATCCATGCAACTCTGACAACAGTGAAGACCGGTCAAGTCAACTCGGGTAGGACGACTCTTCCTCATCCCGTCCAATTATCTAGTGGTGTCGCCGGTGTCGTAGATTCTTTTCCACTCCGTCCTGCCCTGCTTGCTCTCTCGATGGGAGGTTGTGTCGTCCTCCTCCTGGACTTTTGCAGTAAAAAAAGTAGAGTCAACTTCCAAAGCATCGAGAAGACAACCCCGAGGACCTTTGTGTCATTCTCTACGGACGATACATAGAGGCAGTCACACGGTGAGACTGTCGCCTTCTTTTGGCTTCCTACCAAACTCACCTTTACCTTAACGCCAAGAATCAAACTTGTACAGAACTACTGTTATTTTTATCGATCGTCCTTGAAAGAAGTCATCTTTGAGATTTCGTTACGTTCCATTTTCCGTTCAACCAAAGGGGATGAAAGGGATGGGAGAATGAGGTGAAGAAGCCCGCCTTTATTGAATGCTTGGGTAGATCGGTAGTCACGGGAAAGGTCTCTCCTTTGGAGGTCTTTGATGGCCACTGAAGTCTTCGTAGAGACCAAAGGAGTGGGATTTGACATGGTTTCAACTTTTGTATATGCAGCGAAGAAAGTGATGCCTTTGACTGAAGGGTCTCATACGGGCGTGTGGTCGAGGCGGAGACCAAATCGGAGCAGGCGAGAGAACATTTTGGTTTACCTTCGAGGTTTACAAGTCTCCCACTCCTGTCGATGCCCTTACTACTGCGCTTGTCCTTTCTCTTCCTTCGCTTGTGTTTGCTTGTCCCTTTCGCGATTGTATCCATCGCTGCCCATGTATCCTAGGTTGTCCTCTTTCCTGTTCCGTCACTTGGATTACGGCTCTTTCGTTTGCAAAAGTTGTTTTCTTTGGTCTTGTTTCATCCACTTTCTTCTGGTATTTCTTCGCTCAATCTTATCTTCTTCGCTTCTCCTAAAAGATGCAATTTTGCTCGGTTTTCAATCTGTTCATCTTCTTTCCGTTGCTAAACGCTCCAACTTTTTTTCCTTTTCCTTTGCTTATTTTTCCTTCTTTTTTCTCATCTGTTTATTTTCCAAACTTTTGTTAAAATCAGATTGTAATCTTCCATTGCTCGTAGATGACACAAGCATTGCTAAGAGTTGTTGCAACTTGAAGCACACCAACTGTTCGGAAGAATGGGGTGCCTATCTTACTTCATGGAGAAACACTGGTTCAGACGGCAGCAGAGATCGGAGCCCAAAGCCAGCTCGGCGACGGTCTGCCCACCGTCGTCAAACGGATCCGAGGAGTCGGTCTCAAAGCAGAGGAGTGAATCCTCGGGCTCAGTCGCCTCGTATCGAAGCATTCCTGACTTGTACGAGGAGAGGGCCGGCAACTTGCGTGTTTTCCAGTTCAAGGAGCTGAGAAATGCAACCAATGACTTCAGCAGGATGCTGAAGATTGGGGAGGGTGGGTTTGGAAGTGTGTACAAAGGATCCATCAAGCCTCTGGATGGGAAGGGAGATAACATCACAGTGGCGATCAAGACGCTTAATCCGAACGGCTTGCAGGTAACTTTTAACTTGTTGAATTATAAGCAAACAAGTCATTCTAGATGATGCTTTTAATGTATCCATACTGTCACACAAACCCCGTTTGATTGGTCACTTGCAACGTGGTTATAAGTCAACTCCTAGGCTGTCCAATATGTTAGATTATATGGTCTAATTTGACTGAGTAAGATATATCATATGTGTAAGATATATCACAGATCTGATTAGATTCTGATTACGATTATCAGTCATCAGAAAGGAAGTTGAATTATAATAAGATTTCTTAGGAGATGAATAGGGACTTAGTTCTAATAATATTCATAATTCTATACATAATAAGGAGATTTAAATAATCTCAAAGGAGAATCTACTTTGAATAATTATGCGATGAAACTTGATGATATTATTTTGGATATCTTTATAGTAGTTTAGGGTTGTATATTCCACAGGGATGATATTAGTTCATAAATCATTTTCAGTGAATACTGAATATATCAATATTTCACTCAAAGGTAAAATATGAATGACATCAATAGTTCATTATATTTTCGAAACTCAAAACATTAAATGTTGTTTTATATTTTATAGTGATAATTTTTTCTATATACTCTTATGCTTTTAGTATCTTTGTATTCTCTAGTTCAAATTATTCAAAATAATTAAAGCATGTATATTTTACATTGGTGTAATAGACCTTAACTTAATATAATTTGTTGAAAGACACGCAGAATTGATTGATAAAAGCACTATCGAACAAATTAATGAAATAAATACTTAGGAAAAATTTAATATACTCAACTTAATGTTCGTAAGAATGATAATTGCAGATAACATAAATACTTCATTATTGTTTGTAACTAGCGCACAAGAATATTTAAGGGCTATAAAAGATAAATTTAAATCTATTGATTAATCATTGGCTGATACACTAATAAAAGAATTTATCATGACTCAGGACGATGGCACTCGAGGGATTCAGGATCACTTCCTTAATATGGTTGACAAAACTGTGAAACTTAAAGTATTATAAATAAGGATTGAAGTACTTTAAATTTAACATATAACTTTTTACACATATCAATAGCGAAAATAAAAGATCCATGTAACTGATCCCAAATAGTTGGAACTTATGGCTTTATTGTTATTGTTGACAGGCTTATATTTTGAAAGTAATTATTGGCTCCATGATTTCATTGCCTTCTTTGATGTTAGTAAAAGATTGATGATATGTTTCAACTACTTGAATTTATGTTATATTTTTAATTTTATTTTTGAGACTTTGAGCTCTTATAGTCTTAGAACGAGAGAACCGGCAAGAGGAAAAATCTAGTATCTATCTTGGAGATACTTAATTTAACTAAGTTTATAGTTGAAGATGACCAAACACCTTTTAAAAAGGAAATCCAAACAGTCTAACAAAGGGTCCAATTAATGGTGGTAAAAATTGCAGAGTCAGCCAGGTCAATCACTAGATTGTCATCAGAGTCTAAAGTCCAATTATAAATCTAGTGCTGAAGTTGCATCTATTAGTTTAATTGGTATGAATTACTCCACTTGCTTTACTTATGTGCACCACTCATTCTTTCTGGGTGTTCCTCTACTTTTTAGGGGCATAAACAATGGTTGGCAGAAGTTCAGTTTCTTGGAGTCCTGGAACACTCAAATCTTGTTAAACTCATTGGTTATTGTGCTGCGAATGGTGAAAGAGGTGCTCAGAGACTGTTGGTATATGAATATATGCCAAATAAGACTCTAGAGTTACATTTATTTAACAGAGCTTATCCTGTGCTGCCGTGGAACAAAATATTACAGATTGCCTTGGGTGCTGCAGAAGGATTGGCATACCTGCATGAGGGTTCAGAAGTTCAGGTATTATTCTACATACTAAATACCTGTTTTTTTTACTCATGTTGTTTCCACTTATTCGATATGAACTTCTTCATTATTGGTTTCTTCAGCAATTACTAATATTCTAAGTTCAGGAACAAAACTTAGATTAACAGGTGGTTTGGCATAAGATGTTCAGATGTTTAATCGCAACTTTCCTTATTTGTACAGGTGATTTATCGTGACTTCAAAGCATCTAATGTGCTACTGGATGCAGAGTTTAAATCAAAACTGTCAGACTTCGGATTAGCAAGGGAGGGACCATTAGCAGGTCACACTCATGTAACAACAGCGGTATGCCGGCTTTAAACTGTATAATAAAACAAGTTTTTTTTCCATAATCGTGTAATTTTTCAGGATGGTTGCTAGCCTTGAACTTCACTTTTCCATGAGGTCATACTTATTTTGTCCACTCTAATTTATTAAGCTCTGTGAACTTATAGTTCAAGTTGTTGGTCGATGAGATACAAAATAATTTACGATAAGATGACAGTGGAGTAGTGTAGGAATTCATGGATGGTAAAGATGACATTGCCTAAATCATCTTGATGTCCAAGGAGGGAGCTGAAAAGATCGAAGAGAACATACCCAACACTCCATCATTAATTAGCTGCTGTTCCATCGTTTATACTCAAAACTGTGATTTAGCTCTTTCAGTTTTGCTGTTTTATATATGCAAATTGCATTTAGCTTCTTATCATTAGCTACTGTAATTTCGGCATCTAATCACTTGTCACTATGTCAAATGATAGGTTTTTGTTTTCTGTGGTACCAGGTAATGGGGACATATGGTTATGCAGCTCCAGATTACGTAGAGACTGGCCATCTCACAGCCAAGAGCGACGTTTGGAGCTTCGGTGTTGTTCTGTATGAGATCCTGACCGGCAGGCATTCTTTAGAGCGGAATCGACCGAAAAATGAACAGCAACTCTTGGATTGGGTGAAGCAATTTCCTGCAGAGAGCAAGAGATTCAGCATGATAATGGACTCCCGACTTGAAAACAAGTATTCTCTAAGAGCTGCTCGGCAGATCGCCATGCTAGCCGATGCCTGCCTATCCAGGCATGCCAGAGAACGTCCAAAGATGAGCGAGGTGGTGGAGCGCTTAAAACAAGCAATGCAACACGAGGACTTGGATGGAGAAGAAGAGTATGTGGAAGAGCATTCTCAAACACCCTCAGAAGCTGCAGACAAGACAGTAAAATCTGCCAGAAGACGAATGCTTCACCTCATCAAATTAGGGGAGAGTGCAAATGTCGGTGGTAGAAGAAGATTGCAGCTGTGAAAGAAAGGTTGGGGGATCAAACTTTGAGTTTGTTCTCATGTTCGTATGGTTCTAATGCCTCCAACCTTTGTCCAATACGTTACTACTAGATGACTTTGTTCAAAGTACTTTTTCTTTTGTATTAGTTATTAGAAATGCTGAGAATTAGATATGCGTCGGCACACAGCATTTTGCGTGGGGTTTATATGTAGAGCATGTGAGCAATCCCGACACAGACATCAACCTATAAATTAGGTGAAAGATGACGTTTCCATGCACATAATGATGCAGCCTTTTGGTGCCAGAATAAGGAATATAAACCGGCTGGCAGCCATCAATCTGCCGACTAATAATGCAGCAGCACGGCTGCGCCGGCGGCAACGCCCTGAATTCTTCGGGCTTCTGCACGGTTCCCTTCCTCGCTATCTGGCATGAGATATGCCAAATATTGGTAAGATAAAACTTGTGATCACAGGTTTTATCTTACCAATATTTGGCATATCTCATGTGATCCTTAAGACAATTGGGATTCAATGTAGCTAACAATATAGGCAATAGTTTTGTGGAAGACACTATGTTATTACTTGTTACTATGAATTATAGTAAATTTATGATCAACTTTGGGCCTAAAATATGCATATGAGAGAAATATTTTTCTATCATCTCTAACAAAGGATTGAGAGAGAGAGAGAGAGAGAGAGAGAGAGAGAGAGAGAGAGAGGAGTCTAATAGTATACAGAGTCCAACGATTCATCTCAAAGCATACAGAGAATTCCTATCAACATTTACAATCTCTTTTAAGTTGATCCCCAAACAACTTATTGCTAAATTGATCCTTCCACGATTAGAGTTCTATAGCAATCAAATCCTTCCATCTTTTATGATTAGTTAACTTTTTTTACTAATTTGACAAAATCTGCATGCTATCCATGTGACATAAAAATCATCAATATAAACAATTTCTTAAAATCTTAATTTCCTTCTTCAATATCAAAACCTTCAAATTCTATTTTTTATTTTAATTAATTTAATTGCCGACTAATATGCCACATCGAAAATCAGAATCAATTCATAAATGAAAAAGGAAAAAAACAAAGCTGATAATAATAATAATAATAATTATTATTATGTCTCATTAGTCTGCTAATTGTCCATAAATATAGATGATGAAAGAATTTGATTATCACAAAAGTACAAAAAAAAAAATTAAAGACACCCAAAATTAAAAAAAAAATCATGATGATTTATCCACTATAGACAGACATACATACATGAAAAAAGCACCAAAACGTGATAGACAATGCTGGTAATTAATTAACCTTCATATATGATACATATATAAATTCACACTCATAAACATAAAAAGGAAACGGAGAGTAGCGGTCCGGTTTGATTCGGAACTTATCCGGGTTCAATTGCATTACTGTATGCATATGATTCCCTTGGTTCATAACTAAACCGGGTTCAATCTGACCACCAAAACTAAAGCAAGCTGGTTGGGCCGGTTCATATTTTTCTTTATGATCGAACCGCTTAATTTCAATTTAATTTCTTCCATTCATTTCTCTCTAATATCTATCTCGTCTATATCAAAATTATTATGTCAAATACTTAAGATATAAGCTAGATTTCTAATCATCATGCTCCACAAACATCTACATGTCACTGACGGCCAGAATTATATGCATCAGACTTCCTATCTGGCACACACTACATACCGCTATTGAGGTGGACAGCCATGTGATCACTGCTCACCAAATCACGTGATGAGGTGGCGCGATTAAATAAGAGGGATGACATCTAAGCTATTTAAAGCAAGCATACAGTGTGCTGCAGGTACACCAGACACCCGCGGAACACCTGCTCGCAGTCACGCGATAGCGAATAACTATTTCATGCAAATTAATAGGTACAACTTTGTACAAAATTTAAGCTTATCCACGTAATCCAAACAAAAGAATTTATGTTATATGGATTGACCCCAAACGCAATAATAAAAGAAAATTGAAGTGTAAGGAAATATATGAAAGCGCAGCCAAAAAGTCACCCCTTTCTTTTTAATCTTCTTTCAGGTTTTTATTACTTTTTTTTTTTGGATTTTTTTTTTGAAGGTCTTGTAATTTGGACGGCTGATGATGGAGTTGATCGTGGGGGTGAGGTGTGGAGATTGGGGGATCTCAGGAAAGGAAGACTCCGACGCTTCCGGCTCTGGCACAGGCGCAGACCGGGCACAGCTCGGCGGCCGCTTCGCAGGCGTCGCAGAGGCAGAGGTGGCGGCAGGGAAGGAGCACCACTGACGCTCGGCGCCATCGGCATGTCCGGCATGCCACCTCGTGCTCGACTCGATTCGGGTCCACGTAAGCTGACTCGGCGTCCTCCGCCGTCGGTGGGTCTCCGCACTCGCCACCTGCCGCTGGGGGAGGACGCGCCGCGACCGCCTGCTGCAACTGGGCGTGCAGGGCTGCGGCGGTCGCCTGGTCCGCCATGGCCTTGGCCTGCCACGCCATAGATTCGGTGCGCAGGCGGCCGAGGCGATCCTCGAGCTCGGCGCGCCTCCTGGCCTCACGCTCCACCTCTGCCTCCTTCTCCCGTAACCGCCGCGCGGCCGACTTCTCCGCTGCGCTCAGCAGAGCACGGTAGTGCCTCTGCCGTCGCTCCGCCAACGCCCGCCGCAGTTGTTCTCCCTACAAATGTAAATAAAGGGGCAATTTTTCCTGTGTCTCAGGAGGAGAAAAAGGAACAGCGGAAAGAAAGAAAAATGGGTACCTTGGCGAGGAGGAACTGCTCGATTTCGTTATTCTGATGGTTGATTTGTGCGGCGAGTTCGCTGGAGAAGAGAGAAGAACAGGAAGAAGAAGAGGCAGGGGAGGAGGAGAAGAGATTGAATTGCTTTGGGCTCCGGTGGTGTTGCTTGTCCTCAGAGGCGAGACCAAGACAGGTGGTAAGCAGGGAAGGCTGGTGTATTTGGTGCTGAGGAGCAAGATTTACAAGTGCCGGAGAGCAGGGTTGTGCTTGCAGCGAGATGAGGCTAACAGGGTGATTCTGCTGCTGAGGCGGCGGCGCCAATGGAATGCCGGCAGCCTCCCTACTTCTCTTCTGCGCATTACCATTCGCTGCCAACCAACAAGCCCATCTCCATCTCAGACATCGAAGGAACAGATCGAAATCGACGAATCCAACAAAGACAAAAAGGAGGAACCTTTATCTCACCTCCGTCGGTCACGAGCACCGCCGACTGGCCGAGGAAGCCAGTCGCGACCTGCGGAGCAGACTCCATCTCTTTCCTCTCCTGCTCCCTTCTGCATCAATTCCACAAGCCATCAATCACCCCCTAAAAATCAGAACTTTACACCAAATCCGTAACAATCGACCGCATAATTCCATAAAGATTAGGACTTGGGCGAAGAATTCATCCGAGGAGAACGGAAAGGCACCTGAGCACAAAGTTGGATGGGTATTGGGCTTGAAGTGCCATTCGGTAGAACGAGGAGAAAGAAGAATCAGCGACAAGAACCAAGGAAAACTTCTCCTATCTCATTTCCAACGCTTCTCCGCATCAAACAGGAGGTGCCTCAAAGACAGAACGGCCTTCTTATGCTCCCCCCCTCCCCCACCCCCTCCCCCTCTCTCCCTCTCGCAAGCACTTCTCACGCACACATGTATATTATAGACAGAGGGAGAGGAGGAGGGGTAAAGATAATAGAGCTGGATGTGCTGGGCTTCTCTGGAACGAGGAGTTGCTAACCATAATTAACACTAATCCACTCTCCTTAATTGGATTCATTTGTGACTAATCCCTTCCATTCTTTTTTATTTTATTTCTCTTCCTTCCTTTTTCTTTTCTTGAATTGAGTTGATAGCTTTTGGTGGTTGTTGGTTGTCAATTGTTCGGACACTGGAAAAGAAAAGGGAGGAGGGGATTCCTCCTCCTCCTCCTTCTCTTCCTCCTCTTGGAGTCTTTTATCATTTGGTGCTGCTTATTTTGTGACTGACCTTCCTTTTCTTTTGCATCTGTTCTCTCTCTCTCTTTTTCTCTCTATCTTTTTCCTTGGCTTTGAAGCTTGGTTCAAACAAAATCAACAGCTTTAGCTTGTCCTCCTCCTTCCTTATCTTGGAACATAAAAATTGGTGGTGGGATTCACCTCTGCAACCTAACCTGGGTTGGTTTGCCAGATACTTCCCCCCCCTTCCTTTTTTTCTACCACTGACATGGTTACCAGATAGCCAAATTGACAAAGATGAGACATGTAGTATTATTATCCTATTCCTACATTGAATGGAAAGGATTTCTCATGCTTTGTGAATTATGATATGTTTTGCAGATTTATTTTTTATGGTGCTCTTATTTTGGATTTTTTTTTCAAAAAATAAGTAGCAGAAACATAATTCAATGTTGACACTTCAGGTTTCAAAAAAGAATTATTGTGAGATTTGGAACTCTCATTTTTGGTAAAATGGATCTAGAATAAATTTTATCTAAGAATTGTTTTCTCATTTATACTTTATTAGGTTAGATATGTAGCTTTGATACAAATCTCATATTAGAATTATTTTCCCATTTATACTTTTTTTAAGGCAGATATCAGAATATATACATATAAGCATATGAAAATAATGCATATTTTTTCCATTTGTCTGAAATGACTATAATTCGGAAAAAAATTCAGAAAAAAAGTTTTCTGAAGAAAAAAGTCATTTGATGCTTTTTAAAAGAAATAAAAATCTATTTAATTAGCTGTAGGTAAAGTAAAGTAGTTTCATAAATAGGATGCTTTGTTTCAATTGGAGAAGAAATAGAAGAAAAGTAGGTGCCTGATTTACTTATGATCTTCTTAGAATTTCAAATCATTGACATTAAATGCCTGTTCAAACCTTATGAGAAGTCAAATTATAGCATAAATGAATTGCTATTGTTTAGGAAGGTGTGTAAAAGATTATGTATTTGCAATTGATTTCAAGAAAAGAAAACTCTGCAGTGCTTCACATCCACATCAAAAGTATATGCTGAAGGGGGGATATCAGATACAGTCTCCACTGAAAATTTTATGTAGACAAAATTGTACTAATAATTGGTCCTTTATTTGAATTCAATGTTTTCTCCAGAAACTATCATCTGTTGAACATTTTCCCCTTTTTTAGAAAGGAAGAAGGAACATCTCATGCTTGACTTTATTTATGAAATGGTTCATCATAGTCAACAAAAGCATTGGTTGAATTTATAATGGCAAAACTATGTCAAATTTGACAGCCAAAAATCTAGAAAACCAGCAATATGTTTCCACTTTTTATTCTGCCCATTCCTTGTATAAGCAAACCTTGCTTTAAATATTACCATTCAATCTTTTCTAAAATTTAACTTACAAAATTACATAATGATGTTGAGCTACATATATTTGGGATGATTTATAAGGAAAAATCTCAAATTTTAAGATTTTATTAGATAAACCCCCTTCTTGGAAATTTGTAAAATACTCTTAAAAATTAAGATAATCGTTAGATGTAAAATGACTCGAATCGATTTTGATCCATATGTCCATATGACTTGGGCGATTTATAAATTTCTGATAATTGTTTGATGGTCGATAGTTAGTGAAATGTATTAGTGTAATACGGTTCAAGATGAGTGCATAATAATAGAACATATCTTTTAACATATCAATTTTCTTTGTTATTGTAAATCTTTCAAGTATTAAGGCATATGTATAATTCATATAAAAATCAAATACTAGTAAAATGGATGTAAATTTACCTATAACAAGAAATAAACATGAAGACATGTTAGGATATATAAAAAAAGAGAGTAATATATCATTTTGAATTAAATTATGAAAAGATAGACAATTGGCATGAGAAGGGAGAAAAAGATAATAGAAAGAGAAGGCCAAAGGATGGAGATTCTTACTCACCATTAAGCATCTAATCCCTCCATTGAGGAGCGGTCCCTTTTGGTACATGTCACTACCAAAACTACACACACAGCAATTTGGCTTCCTTTTGTGAACTCAATAATTTAGCATATAAGAAAAGAAAGGGCATGGAATTCAAATTTTAGCTTCATGGAGATTTGATAGCTACATGGAAGAAGAATTTCTAATAAATTCTCCTTTGCTTGTATCTTACTTTTGTTGTTTGATGGAAGAGGTCGTCCTTGGTGACTTATTAATCTTTCAAAACAAAGGAATATATTACGAAACTTGATTTAATCACCCAAATTTTTTTTTTGTAGTGATATGATTCTATGATGGTATTCATATGTATCTTAAGATTTTGTTCAATGTCACTATGTCTACAAGCTTAAACTGCAAACAAAATAAATGTTATAATTTATATTTTGAATATCTTCCTCATATATATATATATATATATATATATATATATATATATATAGAGAGAGAGAGAGAGATTAATGGATGGAAAACCTTTGAATTCCATTTACACAGGCGAAGAGAATACTGCAGTGGAAGGTAATGTTTGAGTTGTGCTGATTACTAGTAAAATTTTGAAGTATTCCAATATTGATTTAAGGGTGTCTTTAATGGCAAGCATTTGTTTGTGTGATTGGATATTTCTCATTAATTACAAGGGTACATGGCCACCTAATATACTTATTGGTCAAGTAATTCACATGCATTACAATAAATGAATACACATATAATGGTCCAAAAGATTAAGCATAAGTCATAATATATTTTTTTTTTAAAAGAAAGTGAGAGATTTTGATCCTTGTACCCTTGAGGCACATAATTATGAACTCCCATTCTATTTGATATAGGAGTGACAACAATAGTAATAATAATGATGAAAGAAACCTTTGGTAAAAGGGGAAAAGGAATTGAATGAGATCATTAGTGTCTTCTATTAGTTTTTAATAGTTTATTGAGACTGATGCTGTTCTATATCTTTGTAATCATTTTGTGTTAAGTAGTTAATATTTTTCCTTTTTTTATACTTTATTTATTCAAACCTTATAAGTCTTCAAAATAGTATAATGAACATAAACATCTGTTTTCTTTTTATGATATGGTATCTCTCATTGGATTTATTATATGATGGTGATGCAAATCTAATAAGAGATTGAAAAGGTTCCCTCACTATTAAAAATGTCGATTCAAAACACTAGCTTTACAAATAGGTCAAATTACAAATGGAAACATGTATCTTATCAACTCAAGAGAAAAAAAAGGGACCAAACTCTGAAAGATTACCACCTCTTTCTTCATTGATAATTATATATTAGATGGTGGTAATTGAGTCAAAGCAGGAGCTTCCATGGCCACTTAAAGCCAAAGACAAGCTTGCTAAGAATACAGAGAGGTATGACATCGAGGTAATGTGTGGGGTTTGTTCTTTGTCGGCTTATCTTCCCAACAACATGTGTTGGTGGCAGTAGTGATCACATTTCACACCTCAAATATGAGTCCCCATTGCAACCATTTCCCATCTCACCACCATTATGTCAAGGGGTTGGCCAAGACTTGTAGTTGAGAGAAAGGTAAACATGGTGGGCCTCGGAGAATAAAAACATATGCCAACCTCATCATGACTAGTTGAATGGCTGTGCATTTTGATGGAAGGAACATATGTTTTGTGGAGAACTAATAATACTTTTATGTGACCATTGTTGTCATCTTTTATCAAAATTGGTATCTTCATTCTTGCCTATTATTATGTCATCTTGGTCAAAGAAATATTCAGGATTAGTCAGCATAAATTTGATGCTAAATTAAGGTGAGAGCATTCTCCCATCCAAAGTTTTCTTAGAGATCATCAAGCTTAAGAAACACCATTGTAAGGTTTGGAGCTTAACTATTCAAATAGGAGCTACTTCTTCCAACATCATTGGAAAGGCTGCCGATGGTCATAGTTCATGGTTGGAAGAAAAAGGTTTAGGGAGGGGGAGGGAAAAGGATTCCTACAGTGCCATTTTCTTTCTTGATGTTGCAACTGTCACCTCTTGAATCAAAGCACTCACATGCACCACTGCCTGATTCAACCACTCACAGGCTTTGGACATGAAGAAGAAAGAAGAGGATAGCTTTTAATACGTTTCCTTCCTCCACCACCATCTCACCTCCACTGCAGTACCCCATTGCATTGTCTGAAAGCTCTGCCCACCTTAGCCACCAGTATCATGTGACATTGCTGCACTTCATAGCAGAAACCTTCTTTGTGTAAAAAGAAGGAACCCACTATTCCTTGACAAAGCTTTGTTGATATTGTTATGCATTCAAGCATGCTTCTCACGATAAAAGAAGATGAGAGAGAACTGAGCAAGGTAGAAAAAGTTGTGTTGAGTGGTGTCAATGATATGCCACACAAGATTTCTCCAAGCTTGCACTCCCATCATAAAGCCAAACATTATTAAGAGGCACCCAAAGTCTTTCATCTCTTCTTAGTAGTACAGACAACCAAGGGGAGTTGGTTGTCAGGAATCCTTTTCTTTGCCACCACGCTGCTTCAAGCTGGGGTTGTCATCTCCCTCCCCCTTCTTAATGCTATCATGCTCTCCTCACCCACCATCTTGCACACATCCCCATTCCTCACTGACACCTTCTCCTGTTCTTCACCTAACTCTCTTTGCCACCATTACCTCTGAAAGTGAGACCCATGCATGAGAGATAGGGGGAGCATCTAATCCTTCCCCTCTTGGCTTCCTCATGTATGGTCTGATGCGTTGGAATCACAACAAGAAGCTTTGTTTCTTTCCCACATTTGAAGTGCTCTGTGGGGAGGTTTAACCTCCCCATCACATCTGGCTTCTTCTTTGCGAGTGGTGGGTTGGGAGTGAAGGGTTCATGTGGCTGTGAGGCCAGGCAATGAATAGAAACCCATAACACCTCTCTCTCTCTCTCTCTCTCTCTCTCTCTCTCTCTCCACTTAAGATATTTGTTAGGGTCATTCAACCTTTTAAAAATGTGAAATATGTTTCAATGTGTTGCAAGAACTCATTTTGATTGCTTGTGTGGCAATCTGACCTAGAAAAGGGACATCCTCCATTTGTCTAAGCTGGTTGAACCACAGCTAAGAACCCGGAATCTTAGATTCGAGTGCAAAACATACTTATCTCTGATAAGAAAAGCATGATCCGATGCTTGGGATTTATCTAATCCTATTAAAAGATTAATCACATTAAAAAACAAAATCAAGATCTGCGATAATATTGATCTAGTGATAGTGTAGTATAATCATTCATCAGGAGTTGCCGATAATTTGAGGATTCTGATTAAGATTTTGAGATTGAATTCTATTTTTACCATTCATTCTTGAAAAAAATAGTTCTTTAATGATGAAAAATATTTATATATATATAAATTATGTTGAAATCATAAACGGGTTATTTGAGCACTATTAATATAAAAAAACATCTCTACCATCTTCCCCATCGGTAGGTTCTTACTGCTTTCCCGTGCTATTGTGGATATGGGGCTCCATGCTGTTTTGGCTGTAACCATCAACAAAAGAAGAGAAGGAATAGTAGAAGGAAAGGAGGAGGAGATCAACAAGAACAAAGAAAAATAAAGAAAATGGAATAGGAGAAGCAAACAAATTTAAAACAAGAAAAAATAAATGAGGAGGGAATGGAGAATAAGAAGAAAAGAATTATCTAAGCCCACAAGTGTATCAGTGCATGGTAATCGACTAAGCTAGCAATGCAGCACTGGAATAATCTATAGAACAATTCAGTACTATACAGATTTCATTATAATATGTGGGGATATCGACATAGTCCTTGACAATGCCGAAGCCAATGCATGAACAACGTACTTTTCGAGTACTAGTACTGAAGAGTGGACGCATCTAAAGCTTGTCGACAAAGGGAAGATAAAGGAATTACTTTTAACTCCCAAGAGATACTGTTAGGGGTAGGAAAAGGCTTCCCAAAGATTAGATTCGATTATATACATATCTACTGATAAGCCTTAACTTAATTTGCCTTGCAAAACACACTGATTAGACAAGATTTCGAAATTTCTAGCATGTAAAGAGAGAATTGACATGACTGTATGCGTAAAGGCCTTAGCTGTTTAATCATAACCTGTTTGAAGGTGACAATTAAAAGAGAAAAGAAGAGTAGAATTAGAAGACCACCAGCTGCTACTCATTCCATGCAGCTCTCTTCTTTTATATATACATGGCATGTTGTTTCCATGTGGTAGAAGTTTAAGGTTTTGAAGAATGCATGAAGGAGAAGCACTGGTCTTGATTGAGGAGTGAGTTTGTGCTGCTTAAATTACAAGGTTAACTTCAGCCATCTTGTATTCTACCCAATAATTTCCTGTATGCTATTGAACATTTACCTATATATATATATATGTGTGTGTGTGTGTGTATATCTTGGACTTTATTAGTATCTGAAACATCCATGAACTCTATTTCCAAAGTTCCAGGTGACATACATTAGTGCTCGAGGAGCCCTTGCTGAGATTTGCTCGGGCATGAATTAGTGCAAGTATGACTTACTTCGAGACAATACCTATTTAGGTTTTCATCACTCTCATGAACACTAACGTTGTTAATGTTTACAAACACCTAAAGCCATGCCATGACCGATGCTTCCAACCTCATTAAGGTTTTTGTTCCTTGTGTAATGCACTATGTGGCCAATGCTTATCTTCAAGACCAAATCACCGTCAACAATTTAAAGGCGTTGCTCTTTCCACATCCTTCTACTTGGTGTGATTTAGATAATGAGGAACTCTCACTTCTTGTCTTTTTCCCTTTACTTTCTTTCTTGATCTGAATCTCGTCAAGTTCGAAGACTTCCTGGTTGTATGTATTGGGATGGTTGTGAACTTGATCTCTTCCCACGTCATCACACAACATGCCTGCCCACATGTATCTTCTTTGTGCTACATAGAAAAACCTCCCACTACGTCCCAAGTCTCTCTCTAATTTGTCCCAACAAAAAACCGAGCGCTCTCCTTTTCTTTCTGACATGTTGTTGATACCAAAACCAAAGAGTGTGACGAAGACTCTTATTGGTTGTGAATTTGAAAGTAAGCTAAGTGTAACAGCAATATACGCTTGATGTTCCTCATGAGTGTGCTTGGATTGGCATCTATCACGTGGACAAAACATCGAGTTAGCTTGGGAACAAAGATAAGCTAGTTTAACCATGCAAAAGGAAGAGACAATTCATGAATTCATTTCTTTCCTCCACTTTTTGATCCATAAAATAAGGTAGTGTAGATCATACAAATCTAGAGGAACTGAAATTTAAAGTTGGAGGAGCAGAAATCTTAAATGCGGGAAATTGGCAGATAAGAAACGTTGGTGGGAGAACTTTGGCTGTTGCTTCTGTTGATCTAGCTTGAAACAAGTGCTAGATGAGTAATCTTCGAGATGGTAAGACTTATCTTGTTGTCTTTTACTTGATGCAATGCTGGAGCACTGAGGACTGTTGATGTACCTAATTTGGTGCTTTCATTTTACATGCTTTTCATCCAAAGCCACACAAGTTGGTACCGTGAAAGTGGTGTTGTAGATCTGATATGGGGTATGACAAGGAAACATTGAAATGCCAGTACATAAATTCCACATAATTGCTTCTAACAGTGTCATCTACTGTAGCAGATTCAGGAAGATTTGGCAACAAAAAGAGGTCATTCGATGATGCTATTTGTGTTGGCATCACCACTTTCCTCAGCCTCGGCTCAACTGTGTTGTTTTAAAGGAGCATAAGAACAGCATAGCATCATGGTTTCTTTTAGTGGGGATCTGATGAGCTTATCCAACTTGTGATTTGACCTCTCCTGCATCCACTTCAGATGAAGACTTAGATTGGATGATTGATGGCAGTGCTTCAGGTCAAGCATTCCCACACATGTATTTTACCACTTACATAAAAACTAAAGATTTGGCTTTGTGAATATGGCAAGAAGACTGATATATAGAGACAATTTAACTCATAGGTCACTATCTATAGAAGTGGTGGACTGGAAAATAAGCCTCTTACATGCACTTGAGTTCTTTTGTGTTAAGTTTTGTTCTTGTGCCAAAAATTTAGAGAATTAAGCTTGATGATAAGTCAAGATCATGTACTTCTTGGGATGTAGAAGTCGATACTTTTACCTAAATAAATTTTCTCATGAATTTAAGGAAGGGAATGTTGTTGACAATTGGTCGGCCTTTTTATCTTGTGCCATCAAATCTTTTCATTTTTAGATTGGAGCATGACCTTCTGAACTTGATTTTTCTGGTTTGCTTGGATACGAACGATCGTGTGGATCAAAGTTTTCTTCTTCTTTTTTTTTGTTGCTTTGGAAAAAGAAGAAATAGAGCTGGTCAAAAGGTGAGATGTTATCTCTTTGAAGGCCAAACCATTTAGGATTTTTCAAAAGGGTGGAGGAATCTACTACAAGTGTATGTGATCTTAGTGATCTTAGACCAATTCCTTTTTAGGTGGTTTCATGGTGGAAGGGGATGTGGAACAAGATGAATATGATATGTGAGGCCAACAAGATCTTAGACCAATTCCTTTTTAGGTGGTTTCATGGTGGAAGGGGATGTGGAACAAGATGAATATGATATGTGAGGCCAACAAAATCCTTCTCCTGAAAAGCTGATAAAGATTTTGATTGGGTAATTAATAATTCCAACATCTTAAGAAGATTATACCAGTTCAGGTTTGACATGTAAATTAAACTCAAGTGTATGGTCTCAGCCCAGATGAAGAACGAGTACTATGTAAATATTCTTAATTAAACACCATAAAAGAGAGACAAATACATCATGTTCTACTCTGATTCAATGATACAAATTTTGACTGTATGATCAATAATCCCAAAAGCTTAAACTATTAGAAATAGGCTCAATATATTTATAAGTTTTGATACGAGAGAAAAAAAAAACCCCTCAAGAATTCAAGTATTTATGCTAGAAAATGATAGTGCAAATTAAGCCGAGCACAAAGCACAACTATAGGCTTTGAAGTTTGAAGAGCAAAAAGAAGGTAACTTTGATGTCTCTTTAGTTCGTTCGATTATCGTAATCTTTCTTTCTGTACATTTGCAATCTAAATTGAACAAAAAAGAGAAAAAAAAAAAACAATTTTGCTTGGTACTGATTTTTAGGAGGAGATTTGCATGAAGCGACCTCAAAGTTTTTTATTATCATCAAATGTAAAAATAGCTCATGGCATGCAAACACGAGAAGATATTTTTATGATTCAAAGCAAGTTGCTTGATGATGGTATGGGAAGTTTAATCTTTTCTCATTATGATTCTATTTTTCTATGTCGATGATATGCTTCTAGCCTGTGAGATACAAGTAGACTTGACAAGTTGATGAAAGAATTAAATGCCTTGTTTGACATGATAGATTTAGAATCGACAAAAGAATATTTTTTAGCGTGAAAATCAAATGTGATTGGGGCATGAAACATATCGAAAAGATATTTAAAAGATTCAAAATTGAAAAACGGTAAATCAATATTCTTGGTTTAGCTCAAAACGGAAGAAAATGAGATTTAAAAAGATTTTCTATTGTGAAGGAGTATAATATATATTTTTCAGAAAAGATAAACTTCTATGTGTGTGTGTGTGTGTGTATACCTTAGCTAAACATTGAGATCATTAGAGAATTCCTCTCTTCAAACTTGATCATTAGGAGTAGACTAATCAAACTTGATTATTACAGGTGTATAATCAAACTTGATTATTACAGGTTTTAAATGAAGTAGAATATAATATGAGATGTAATTTGAATAATATTAGGAGTAGACCTAATAATATAGTTAAGGTGAATATAAAAATTCTAGGTATCTTAAATTAGTTATGTAATAAGGTGAAGAAATTGATAGAGATATTACTCATATAGTAAAATTTTATGTATTAAAATGGATAGGTATTTCATGAGTTTTGCATGATCAATAAATACCATTCACATTAAAAAAACCATTCTATAGGAATGTTGTTAGACTTATCATTTTCTATGGATCTCATCATTAGATAATTAAGAAATAATATATATAAATTTTGTATCATTGAAATGAGAATATTGAGATGATTGTCTAGAGTTATTAGGAAAAATATAAAAAAAATTCAATTATTACTATTATTAATACGAGACATAAAACTATTACTATTATTAATACGAGAAAAAGGCAGAGGTATAAGAAGACTATAGTAAATCCTATAAATAAAAATTTAAATATTCTTAATTTAATATCCATGTGCTAGACTTCAAATAATTTGAACATTAGGAGGCTCCTTTTATATTTTTAGATGAAACAAGCAACCAAAATTATAAAAAGAATATGCATATTTATAAAGAAATGAACCTCCACCAAAAAACGAAAAAAAAGGACTTTAAGCAAGATGGATTTATATTATTGTGGAGTGTCAACATATACTTGTTGTTGATTGTTATCACCAGATTAAGAATGAATTCATAGAAGCAAAGCATTATGTCCACTACTAAAGAAGCAAGATGGATTTTCTTATACCCTTAGTCTCATTTATTAGTGAAATTAATATGGTGTCCCATGGTTTTTCCCTTTTAGAATTTTCACAAAAAATATTGATGCTTCTCCACTTGTTTAAGTGTTAAATTACACCCTATTGATTATTATTCTAGATTAAGTGGTGAAGAATAGAGACCTCCTCCTTAAAGGATATCGGTGCCTTCATTTCAACAAGTCTACCTCAATCAAAGAAATTGTGGTTGGAAGAGGTGGAAGAATCAAGCAATGAGAAGGCCAAGCACATGAAAACGATCCCACCAGCTTGCGAAATGGATTTAAATGGTGACTTTGGTGAGTCACGAAGTCCAAATTATCTTTCGCATCGTAAGTACATCTCCTTTGACAACTACTATGGATTCCCTTTATGGGTGGCCATCACCATTTGGATCGTGAGGTAGGTTAGCTTTGATGTGCACGAGACCACCACTTTGATTGCTAGGGTGGCTTTGGTGTGCAAGAAAAAGGGAAAGGTAAAGAAGGAGCATCATCGTGAGAGTGAAAGCTACAAAGAGATGGAGTTGCTTGAGAACCATGGCAGGCTCACAGCAAAAAGCCTATGGATGTTGGAGGCCGTGAAAGCTTCGAAGTGACGATACGTGCGGTTCCTAATGGCTCTTTGACGGCCTTGACTTGTTTCACTTGGGATTTTTCCTTTTGTTGATGCTTGGAAGCTCTGCAAGCCTTCCATCAATTTTCAATCTCTTGAACTGATACAACTCATCCAACTCCTCAGGTTTTGACAAGTCTCCGTAAAGATACATCGTTGTTAACCAGAGAGGTTAATACGTTGGGTTGGATTCATATCAGCAGAAAGCTTAGTAGTGTGCTGCAGTCCACTCTCTTGCTAAGAGAACTTTGTGTTATATCGAGGCTTCTATTGCCTCAAATCTCATCGAATCGACACAGTGGCGGTATGAATCGATACTCGGGTCTTCAAAGGGAGAGGGGTTTCACTAAATTCTATGTTTGTGGGAAACAATAGGATTGATTCCACTGTTTAATGTAATGGCTCAGTATCTATCGGATTTGGTGTTGTCTCACGCAGCATAAAAGAGGCCATGCAAACCGAAACTGAAGCCATTTCTGAAGGTTCTCACAGCACTATAAAGAAACAACTTCAACATGTACATACATATTTGCAATCAGACTCTATAAATCGGAAAATGGATGCCAATCCCAACATAATAATATAACAGTAAATACGGTGTATTATTCCAATTATGCTCATTCAAATAAGAAAGGACATATAATTAAGCAAAGGGAAAGGTCAAAGGATCCAACCCGAACCAAAAATAAGGCCCAATACGGAGCCTCTTGATGCCAAAATGCTTGGGGAGCGGACAAACCCACAGACGTCAGAGGTACGATGAGCCCCTCCTTCCCCTTCTCGTCGCCCTCCTCCATCAAGAGTCCCCCATCCTCCACGCCGCCTGCACGGCCGCTGCCCCCGCCGACTACTACGACCTCTGCGTGCAGTCGATGGAGCAGGACGCGATGAGCGACATCGCCGACGTCAGCAGCCTCGACCTCATCTCTGCCAACCTGACGCTGGTCGACGTCGACCGCACTCTATGTCTCGTGAGCACATGGGTGAAATAAATACCTAAGTATAGTGCTTATGGTATAGTGATTAAATGTAGACCATTTAGTCTTTGTCTTACATTGTCTTATGGTAATTAAATGTAGTCTTATGTAAATACATAATAAGTACAAAAATTCTCTTTGTAGATATTTATTTTTTGTAGATTAATTGCTGCTGAGATTATAGTAGTTTGCTTTTAGTATCTATGCAGAGAAGTTAATTATAAAGCAGTAAGGTTTAGCCGAAAATGGAGAGAATTTTTTATGTCCATGAGGAGCATTGGGAAGATATACATCAATTGAATATGGTCATCATGAAAATATGAATCTCTTATTTTATCAAACATTGCCACCAATTCATGTATTTAATAGTGATCATAAATAATCAACCATGTTCAAAGACATTAATTATTGCAGCTCATTTTGCAACGTTATGATTGACTCAACGCTAATTAGGTTATGAAATATTACTGGGTGGAGTCCGGTAGAAGGTGAATGCTAACATAGCATCTCTAGCTGACAAAGTAGTACTCCTCACAGTCGATGAACTCACTCAATTCATCCAACTCCAGCGGCAGGTGGTGGCGGTGTGCATCCACCGAAGACCCACCTCGGAAGAGCTCCTCGTGATCAGCAAAGCCATAGCCTTCGGCTTCAAACTCATTTACAGTCGCATTCCAGTTTAACGTGAAGTCAAATGGCTGCCCGACGTTGAGCTCCGATCCATCAGCCGTCAAGTGCAGCACTGGGAGCGCATCAGATGCAAGCGCCGGTGATGGGCTGGCGACGCCGGAAGAGCTCTCCAGTTTCTGGTTCATCTTGGCATTAAGATCCTGAATGGTGAGGGATCTCTTGCTCAAGTGGGTATTCCAGTGGTTCTTTATCTCGTTATCTGTTCGGCCTGGTAGTCTTCCAGCAATTAGCGCCCATCTGCGTACAACAGTGAAACAGCAGCTTTCTATCATGCATACATCCTCCATAGGTCATCAAAAGACTTGGAGGTCTCATTTGCTCATGCAGTAATGGCTGCTGCCATATTGTGTCATGCTGTTTCACGGAAGATGCGACACCCAATTAACTTCTTAGACGTCGCAATGATAATTTTTCTGTCTTCCATTTCATCTCTCCAGTTTACCTATTATGAGCCTCAACACTACATTCACTGTTTAATCCATATATTTTGTAGTTTTTAGTAAGATGGAGACAATTTTTCATTTACTAGGATTTCCAATCCATTTCCTACTATGCTTTGTCATTTCTAATTCTTTACGTAAGCACACACTCCCACACTGTTTATGTATCAAAGTTATCACTGTGTTTAGCAACCTGAGAAGGGACAAAGAATGTCGAGTGACTTAGCATGAATGATTTATAAATATGAATGCTGCTTCTTTTTCATTTTCCCCAAAGAAAAGTCAGAACACATAAAAGGAATAAACAACAATGTGTCTTTGGGGTATAATGCCATAGCAGTGGAGCAAGTAATCTAGTGATGAAGCATAGGAAAGACGTGTAATAGGAGTGGATGCAGTGATATTACCTGTTGCCGAGTAGGTTGTGCAATCTAATTATGAGGTCCTCTTCCTCTTCAGACATGTTGCCTCTCTTGATTCCTGGCCTTAGATAGTTCAGCCATCTTAGTCTACAACTCTTTCCGCACCTATCTAACCCTAATAACCAGATCAGAAAACATATCATAACACAAGTCATCCAATATCTAAACTCACTTTTTATTAGTGTCACCAAAATTGATTAAATGCTCATGTTTAGAATTCACATGTAATCATGAAAACAATAAGTTTAATTAATATTAGTCGACCAAAAAGATTGACCTCTAATAACGAAGAAAAGAAATAAGTCATGCATGCAGTGATAGTTGTCTTTTGCCTTCAAAAAAAATCTGTAAAATTCTTTTGTTCACAATGATTCGAGCTTCACATAGCTCTCTCGGTGAAGCTCTTAACAGCCACAGCATATCTGATTTCTGATCTTTTCTTCCCAGTGAAATCGAAACAAGAACACCCATGAGTAGCATTGTTTTTATCAGTAGCAGATCAAGAGAAAGTTTGCTGATCTTCTACGTTGAAGAAGTAACAGTAAAAGAGTGGAAAGGAGGAGAAGTGATGGGTGTCCGTGATATGGAGAATGAGGACAGGATTAGATTTTGTTGTAGCTAGAGAACTTTCTTTTCTGGAAGTCATGTGTTCCTGGGCACAAAAACTTAGAACCATTCAAAGCCACAGCAGCGGCAGCGGTAAATTGAATGCTCGAGAAAACCATCTTTTTCCTGAGGTAAAGTTGGTACGGGCTTATGCATGTCATGATGTGATCTTGGAGTGAGAAGAAAAGGTGACGGGAACAGACCAGCTTTGGCCGCTAGGGTTCTCCACTTCTTGTCACCATGGGCAGTCACGTACTCCACCAGCTTCCGGTCCTCCTCAGCACTCCATGCGCCTCTCTTCCACGCCATGACACTCTTCTTCTTCTTCCCCTCGTTCTCCCTCTTCTTCACCATCTCTATTCTTTCCTTTCTTCCCACGTCTCTTACGATGCGGCACATCCCACCATAAATAGACACCAATAACTCCATCGCCAGTGCCTGCTGTCGGGGTCCTCGATAGGAATGAATCGAGAGCTATAAGACGTACAATCTAGTATAGAAATCTACAACATCACTCCTCCATGCAAATCATTTGATGAGATTTAGTTATCCATCCTCTCAAAGAGCTGTATCTTCAACCGGCGTTCACATAAACCTGATCGACGCATGCATGCCGTTGCTTCCTAGATGAGTGAGATAGATTCTTTTGGGTTTCGAATCATGCGCCTCATATAAGTATTGATAATTAGCAAATCAAAGCCCTCCATCTCTGTACTTGACCATTTATTCTCCCCCCTGTTGGATCATTACTCGAACTGGCTCCCTCTCTGTCGTCAACTTGTAGCCCCCTGCCATTGCGGTACAGATGCCAGCCATCGAATCGTCCTTGCTTGCATTTTCTATCCCTTTCTTTCTCGTTTCCTCTCTATCCTTCTTTCGTCTCTTATCACAGAAGCCATTTGAATCCAAATTCCCGATCTCGAGTCTTAGCTTCCTCCTGTAAGTGAAGATTGGGAGCAGTCATGACGAAGAATCGAGTTACCGACAGCTACAAGATCATAATTAAGTGCGATCTTTGAAGTTATGCTTAGTTTTTTGCTGATCCAATTCAATATTACTAAACATATAGCTTACTCGCTATTTGATTCATTACTAGCCATCAATACTATCATTCTTTTCTACAGTAGGTATCCTTACTTCATTTCCATTATTTCTAGCATTTTAACGACCAAATAAAATAATTCTTGATGTTTATTTTCTCTAACCCATTTCTTCTGATTGATATTGAGTAGATTATAATATTCTTTATATATATATAGAATTAGTTAGCTATGTTCTTTAATGGGCTCTAAGCCAGAAAGTTATTCGATTAAGTCTTGAAAAGTTTTGAATCCAATTAAGTCTCTCGTCCATCTCTTTTTGACAGAAAGGAGTTCTAACACTACTTTGATTGCAAGTTTAATGGTTACTTCATCCTTATTATTTGTTTGTATATTATAATATGACATGAGATTATACAGTATATATACTTCTATACTATAATGCAAATCTTGATTGGCTTAAAAATTATTTTCCTCGATTTTAAATCCACTATAGAATTTTTTTAAAAATAATTAAAAAAATTACATCATAATGCAAAACACTCATACGTAAACTTGAACTTGAGATATTAATAGTGTAATAATACACTAATCACAAAAATGTCTAAAGCAAGATAAGATAGGTATTCTCTTAAGGCATAAATTGTCGCCCGAGTTCATGAAAGGATCTTTGAGGGAATTTGTGAACGGAATGATAGTTAATTTCAACAATATTTTGTATCAAGACAACATAAAATGTCAAGTTGAACCAAATTGAAATTTGGTTTTTGCAACTAAAAAAGAAATTTCGATGCTTCAAATTGATTAAATATCACAAGAAAGATGAAATTGATGGTAATTTAGTTATTTTAATTAAATAGCACAAGAATTAATTGACAACAATAATATGTCATAACCAAAATTTGATACTCTAATAAAAATTATTAAAAATATGTAACTCATATGGTAATTTAGTTATTTTTTATTCAAAAGTTTTTGGGTTCAATTACAATGCCATCCATTCAAGTTATTTTCTTATTATTATAGACTAATCTCTATCATAAAATTAATATATATAGTTTTTTATTAGTATTTCAATATCTATTTCAAGCATATTTAAAAAAATATCATTTTACTCATATCGACCACTATCGTCCTTGTCGATCATCCCCTTCGTCCTAAATAGCCGCTCGTAATCTTTGTCATCGTCGCTTATAGACCTATCCCCTCTCTTGATTGTCAGTTACAAGAGAAGAAGGAAAATGATACACCATCGATTACGAGTAAGAAAAAAGAGGAGGCAGTTGTGTGCCCTTGCTATTGGTTAGGGTAGGGCCTTTACCGTCGCCCGCAAGCCCTCCTCACATCGTCGATCATGAGTAAGGAAAGAGAAGGAGGTGACCCACATGCCCTCATCGTCGACCATATGGGAGGGAGGAGGAGGGGATCATATGCTTTCGCTATCATCACCTCGTGCAAGGGTCACGAGCAAAATACGTAATAGTTGGATCGATAGGGTTAGTAAATGTGGAGGTGACGATAGAAGCAAAATAATCTTTTCACGTAGTCACGTGTTGTTTCGAAAATTTTCAAGACAAAGACACTCTATGAAAAATTTTAAAAAGTAAAAAACTTTTTTTTCAAAAATTCACCATATTTTTTTAATTTTAAAATATTAAACATATGATTTGATCAATTAACTTTTCAATTCAACCAATAATTTGATGATTGAGACTCAATCGGGTTGATGTTCGAATCGTTTTTGATGATTATGGCCATAATACCAGCAATGACTGTCAATCGATCTCTCTAATAACTTAGACTTATAGTTAATTATGTTTTACGACGATGACTTCACAATCGAGATTAGAACTTCCGATGTGCATCATAACACACAGTGATGGAATAACTTCTTCCTCGAGTCTCATCTAACGCGACCCTTTTCTTCCATCTTTGAACCCATACCCTCTTACCACGAACTCTTCTAGACCCGCCACCTAATAACATAAGATGTGATCGTGGAGTACTGTAACTCGCTTTTCCTTATTTTAGGTCCACAATTCCGCGAGAGAAAGCATCGCTTCAGCGCGCCCAAAGGTACCACCTGCGACCCATCTTTTCTTCTTGTGAGAGATCGGCTCTTGATTCCTTCCCCTCTCCTAATTCTTTCCTTTTGTGTGGATTCTTTTGCGTGATCGGTTTCGGGGGGTTGTTCTCTCGTCGCATCTCAACGCTTGAAATCGGTGATTTGGTGCTTTGGTTTTTAGTTGCGTTCTTGATTTGGGCATATTATTTTTAGGGTTTTGGAGCAACAATCGTGCGAACCGTAATAGTTACTTGGTGATATCAATATTGTGTGATTCTTTTTTGGCGCACGATTCGATTGATCGGAGGTGGTGATTTCTTTTTCTAGGTTAGTTTAATTTACAGACTGCCTGATCTTTTCTGCACAAATGAAACATGATTCTGATTGTTGAGTCTAACCTTGTCGAACGAATGCAGTTCTTTTGTCTTCTTGGCTTGAGATTTTTGTTATGTGATCCTTTCCTTTTCGTTCAAATAGCGTGTAAGAAAAGTTATGTTCTCTTAGTCTATTCACATCCTACTGTCTGTAGCTTTGTGATGAAATAGTTTATATGACTTGAACAGTTTGATTATATGAACATACTAACTGTTACAATTCCATTTAAACTATATTTGCATGTTGGCTATAACTTGCTAGTTTACTTTATGCCTTTGAGCTTGTTAAGGCATTACCCTTGTTGTTGGTTCGTACACCATAATTATCCATAAAGGAACTGATAAAACAAACAAAAATTGAAAAAAATGTTTTGTTTATTGTTGGATAAAGGATATGCTTACTTATGCATTGATCTTATGTAGCCAGCTGCTATTAGGCTTGCATTGTACTTTCCAAGTTTAAGCTTTGTTGTTTTATCCAAAAAGGATAAGTTTCTGTGAAAAAAAATGTTTGAGATTCAGAATTTTGGAAATATTGTCATAGACTAAAGATCTTGACTGGAACCAAAGATTGGTCACAGATCTCAGAAAGAAAATTCTCACTCATGCAACATCTTATATTTCTTTTGCGTCATTGAAAAAGTGATTTCTTAATCTCATGTGTTTGGTTGGCATAACCGTAGGTTCAAGTGCCCGAAAACAAGCTTTATAAGTATCCTTATAGAACATTCTCGCAATAATTAGAAATCAGTCATCATATTTGAGTAGTCAAGATACCACATGAAAACATATGTTGTGTATGCAGCTGCATGTTAAAATATACGGAATAACATACATTAATTAAAAAAAAAATGTACAATCGACTTTAAGTAATTAATAGGTAGATATATGCTACAAACGAAGAAATGTAGATTAATATTTATACTCATTTAAAACATGTTTGATTGACAATAAGAGTTAGCTATTAGTTCTTAATTATTAATATTTATACTCATTTATTTAGATGACAATGAGAATTCGCTATAGGTGTTAGTGATCAATGTTAGATCATCATAACATGTACCATGCTACTAAAATGGTAACAATTATATAAATAAAATGGTAATAATGAGGAATCATGAATCATTTTCTTAACCCTGTTTACATGCTTTTGTAGGCTGCATGTGCAACTGTATGCCAATTACATGTTTAAAGTTAAGAAATGCACTGATAGCACCTCTACCGGATATGCAGCCACAAAAGTGCATGTGAAGTTTTGTGTGACCACATAATCAGTATAGTCACATATTGAGACTGCAAGTTCAGTAACACCATATTTAAGTCCATGTAGGCGTTACTTGAGGTGGTCAGATAACAACACCCGCAGGCACAGCTTCATATGCTTTGAAATAGTACTTTCTTGTATGAATTTGCCCTTGCCAGCAATTTAACTGTGTTTAGAGTCCACCTACATTGATTGGCTATAATTTGTTCTCCTCTGATGGGTCATCTTTGTTAATTTTAATCAATCCTACAGAGATTTTGCTTCCTATTAACTTTATATGTAAACATAAACAGGGAACATAGCAAGACACTTCGATTCAGGTATAATATTTACTATACATATAAGCAGACATATAGGATCTAGTTGTGAAGTAAGCAATAAGACAAAAGCATTTGCTAGTTTGGCCGTGCAATTTATAGTTTATGAGTTTGGTTGTGAAGCAGCTTGTAACCATCTCAAAATTTTTTCGTAATGGGGATCAGGAACATGTGCACATGGAAAGGTGTTTAACTTGAAGCAGGAGATGAAGCAGAGGGTTTTCATGTAATACCAATGTGGTTAGTTTGGATTTGTTTAGTCAGTCATTAGGCCACTTCCAAATTTACAATAAGTTTTATGAGGTGATGTATAGGTATTTTCTTATGACATGCTTTATTTCTAAAATTATATATGGGTTTGACTATAGTTATAGGAGGCATGTAATTTTGCTAAAATTTATTTATAGTTTATCGCTTGAGGCTTCCTTGACCTGTTGCTACAATCAATGTACAACTCACTACCAAGGATCGTCCAGGAATTGACTAGTGGTAATCACTTTTTCTTGTCAGTCACTCA
Organism: Musa acuminata AAA Group; assembly: GCF_036884655.1. Taxonomy (NCBI): domain Eukaryota; kingdom Viridiplantae; phylum Streptophyta; class Magnoliopsida; order Zingiberales; family Musaceae; genus Musa; species Musa acuminata. Next base: position 39,910,822 of record NC_088341.1, read on the forward strand.
AACAAATTTTATGATTTTCTTTCCAGGGAGATACAAAACAGCTACAACTTCATTATTAAGATGTGGCATAGATGAAGCATAGTTGTATATGCACATTCTTCGAAATTCTTTTACTGCCCACGAGTAGTGAAACTTACTGATGTTAGAACCTAGAGGTTCTCACCGACCGACGATCATTTATAGACCGATACAACCTTCAGATCTTGAAGTTCTTGAGCAGATTCATCTTGCTTTATTTCCTATAAGGTATCCCATTTAATTGTGGTATTTATATGTAAAAAAGTTTGATTCGTCAAAAGCACTCCAAAGAAATTTTATCATTGTAAGCCATGAATAATGGGACAGTTTTTGTCAATGTTTACAGGTATGAAAGAGATTTCTTCCTCAATGTTGTGCATGGCAATGGAATAGTATCGTGGGCTGCTGTCGATGGACAAAATGATGAACTTGTTGGATTTATCACTACACGTCTTATCTCAGCGAGAGAAAGCGAGGTGTCTGACACTCTATAATCTATTTTCATCCTTTTAACTCATGTTCCTTGCAATTGATCATTTACTGTTCTACTTTGCTCATGCAGATTGCAGATTTGCTTAGGCATAGATCTTCAAGGAAAGAACTAATGCTAGTCTATATCTTGACGCTAGGTGTTGTAGAGCATTATAGAAACTATGGGATAGGTTGTGACCTTGTCTAAGTTCCTTGATTGCTTTTTATATACTGAACATTTTCTGCTCATCTCATTATGGCATTTGCAGCTACTTCACTTGTTCGTGAGGTAATCAAATATGCTTCAAGCATCACAAACTGTAGAGCAGTGTATTTGCATGTCATTTCTTACAACCTGCCAGCCATAAAGTTCTACAGGAAGATGTTATTTAAGTTTATAAGACGGTTGCAAAACTTCTACTACATCAACGGCCAGCATTATGATTCATATTTGTTTGTTTACTTTGTGAATGGCAGCCATTCTCCCTGCTCCCCATTGTAAGTATTTTACTTTTAAAATGAACAACAGCACACTACTATTTTATTGTCTCAATTTTTTTTCATATTTATTATTTTTAACAAGTTACCTTGTTAGTGCAAATGCATGAACATATCTCTTTATTATCATATTTATTTATTTTTTAACAAGTTAACTTGTTAGTCCAAATGCATGAAAATGCCGAAGTAAAGCTATCACTGAAGTTTCTGGACGTGTGTTTCAGAAAGAGCTGAGAAATATAGCATTGTTACTTGTCTCTTTCAACAACTCGGATCTCTAGCAATAATAATGTAGCTTAAGAAACAAGGAATCTAATAGAAGGGTCTTAGATGTTTGTTCTGAAGTGATAAGGCTCATTCTCTGATAGAAGGTCCATTACAATTTTCTCATATTAAATTTGTATTTGTTATTTCACACTTCATGTATCTGTGGTATTAAATAATATTTTCAGCATTTCTTGCCATTCAGAATGATGTGTAAATGGAGTCACCAACAAATGATTAGAACACCACTTGACTTGGACCCCATCTATTTTTTATTTTTCTCTCTTCACACAATTTCCAATAGTATGAATTCTTTCTTTTCTGACACTTCACACAACTTTTCAAATAAGTTGGCTGGTAGAAAATTTTTAGGAACTGAGAATTGTTCGATTTAAGTCATTTTAAGTGATGGAAGTTGAACATATTTTAAATATAATAAAGGACTGTTTGATCCCCTAAATATTTGTCTACATACTTATACATTTACATTTATTGTGTATACTACTTTTTTATGGACTTGGAGACACGAGGTACTACTTGGGAAGCCTTTATGTTGGTCAATTCATGACTTACTAGGCCAACTTTTCCCATTTGTAATAAATTTCACTTGAGTTGTTGAAAGCTTCTAAAACTTTTGAGTTAATTATAATTTCCTATACATATGACTTTTCACTTCTCTTCTTAAATAATGAATATAGACATTTAAAACTTTAGAAAATGAACAAAGAACAAGCTCTGGTTGTGTTTTGTTATTTAAACTTCCTTTTACTAACTTCTATAGCACTTTGAACTTGTAGTTATTGGCACTAATTTTTATAAGGTCATAACATAAAATTTCATAAATTTAGGAACTGGGTATGGACACAGTGATGGTAGTGGACATGGGAGTCGGCATATACTCCCACTGGTCCACATACCATTGTGTGGAGGACACCTTGGACCAACATAATCATCCAAGCCTTGCAAAGTTCTTTGGAGGATGTTTTGGCTCTTGTATTTGCATTAAGTGCTATCACACTAATTGTATGAACTCCCCAACAGCCCAAGGACTTATCGGAGTTATGAGAGACGTTTTTCAACATCACTAGCAACTTTAAGTTGTTGCAAGCAGACATACCAACCAACGTTTAACATTTTGACTAGACTAATGTGTACCGGGTGGGACATACTTGTCCAGGCTTGAAATGGAATGCAGACTACTGAATTTCAAATGTGTCACATCCACTTGCGATATAAGGCTTACTACCTCATAAACCTTGTGAACTGACATTACTTCTTGTGATGTAAAACAAGGTACATTCCATAGATCATTGATAATGAAATCGGGTTTGGGTTTAATTAATATTTTAGGATTGCGACATCTTGCACAATTAGAATATTGCAAGAATCATCATATTGACAATAAAGTTGAAGGAGGAAATAAATAAAAGAGAATATTGTAAGAATTATCATCTTGCAAGAAAGGAAGAGCATCATGCACAAAGAAGAAAGATTATTTTACAGAATTATCATCTTACAAGAAAGGAAGAGCATTATGCACAAAGAATGAAGGTTATTTTATAATAATATTCTAGAAGCTTATCTTCTCAAAAGATGATAAGATACAATGTATTGAATCATCTTGATGCAATTTTTATTTTGTCTTTTTAATTACTTCCTTCTCTTCTTGTATTTGTGGCTTATATAAAAGAGGTCAAGAATTGTAATGAGATTATCAGTCTTGGAATGAATAATAGTTTTGTAACCCACAAAATATGAGTGGTGCGAAGCTATAGCTTTCCCCCCGATATGAGTCGGCAAACTTGAAGCGAGTCCAAGATAATCCCCTACCTTCCTCTCCTCTCCTCAGCCAACTTGCAACAAAGACCTGTTGACCAATCTCTCGGCATCATAAGCCGTTAGAAGGATGTTTAAAACGCTACTCCTTGACCATCTTGGTATGTATTGAATTCCAGCACTTGTTCTTTCTTATTTAAATTAATATTTCTACAAAATTAGGTTTTTCTCCTTTCTCTCTTCCTTTCAGCCCTTTTTTTATTTATTACCCACCTTATAAATGCTCTCACCATACTAAGCATCCTTTTAGGGTTGTCCTACATCAGCTTGGCTTTGGTCCCTTGCCCGGCCTAAACCAAGTGGTAAGTTTGGTTCCTTTTTTTCAACAAGTTCTTTTAATTAAATTAACCATAAGGCCCTAACCTACCTCATGTTGTGTACCCTGTGCATGACTCCCTCATGCCACTTGCTATGAGAAAAAACAAAGATAGCTATGAGAACTATCAATTCCTTGGAAAAGGTACTGATTCCGGATGTTAGACTAACCACCCAGTTCTGTACCAGTCTACTTACCATCTTATTTTGTGCTTAAATAGTGTTGCCTAAACCGTGCACACCCAAGCCATCCCAGCTCACAAGGGTCAACCTAACTTTCAACCTCATTCAGTTCAGTAAGGACCTGTACAAAAAGAAAGAATGAATGATGAACACACAGGTAAATGCTTTCATTATCAACACAAAAAGGTAAGAACCTGGGATCTGTGATCATATACAAAGCTCTTGCTAATGGGCAGAATGGTCACATAGTGGGCTCTGAAGGCTGGTGCAGGCCTAGTGACCACCTAGCACTTTTGGTGTACAGAAAGTGAACTTGCTAAAGATATTGTATCACCCCTAAGATATGTAACTAAAGTCCTATCTTAAGGTATGCTGCCTAGGGGTTTCAAAGGGGCTGTGATGGCTGACATTTTGCATCATGCCATTGAGAGTAAATTCCACTGCACATGCACTGTTTTGGCTCCATGTGAAGACCGCTCAATATGCTCTGCAAGCTTAGGCTTTCAGGCTGAACTAAAGCAAATATGATGCAAAAATGAAGCAAATGAGGATATGGAGGCTACTTGAAGTCCCTTGCAAGCTGCCTAATGCGAGAAGAAACTAAAAATAGTGACAACATACTGGCCTCTCAAAATATCTCTTATATGATGGTAAAATAGATATGCAAATTATATTCTTTAAAGACCATTGAGATGCTAGAAAAGGGAAACAAATTAAATATTTTGCATCTTGCGTTTGATTGTATTTCTGAACTATAGCTAGCTTTCTTAGAGGTTGAAATTGGTTTGACATAATCAATTGCAGAGTTTTTATCTTTCACATGTTGCAATCAGGTAAATTGAAGGAAGAAAGGTGCTTCTTAGGAAATGTCCTGGTAGAGTTCTAATATAATAAACTTCCAGAAGAAAGCTTCTTTTTTAGTAGATGTCTTATCATAATGCTTGAAATTTTTTTCTGTTTTCCAAGAAAATGTTGGATATTTAGAGACTGACTAGAATGTGAAATACCAGATATTTTACTTTGGTGCATGTATTTTAAGATCTCTATTTTTTCATATTCCATCGATGATATACCCATTGTCTTCATAACATAGGAACATTGTCGCAGCAGTGGCAAATTACCTTAGGGGCCTTCTCAAAATGCTGGCTTCCAAGCTATGGAGGAACGAGGAAACACATATTCCTGTATGGTCCAAATGTAGCGAAACAAAGACCCTTTTAGTGACTCCAAACAAGAGGATCCTTGGTGTAGAGAATTCTGCATGTCGAGTCTGTACTTCACAACTTACGTAACTGCACATCTGAGTAAGATTCATGTTTCATAGTCATTCACACCGTTGTAATATCTTTTCTTTAAAAATTTCAGCAAACTATATTAATTTTTTTGTCACCAAATTTATTTGTTTACATTTAAGAATAGCCTTCCTCATTGAAGCTTTCCTAGTGGATTAGATGTGAGATTGTGTTGAAATGTTTTTGGAAGCAAGTTGTGTGCTATGCTATTATTAATAATTGTGGTCTATAATAATTGTGTCGGCTGAGTTCTAGATATTAATATGTTCGCCACATAATTGTGGTCTTTTATCAATGTTATTGATAATATCATCAATAATTGTGGCTAGTGATGCTATAGCTATAGCTAGCTAATCACACGGTTTTGCAAAAATTTTCAGTATGTATCAAATATCTGTCCATTTAGTTGGCTTTGGTCTGGTCGCATGGGCTCTTCTTTAAGACGGTTTGAATCCAGATGTTGCAACTAACATACTTGATATAATTATGAAACATTGTAGTAGCTCACGACATTCTTTTATTGTGGATTCACCTGACCTATGTGATGGAAGATTATGGTTGTTGATTTTGATTTGTCCAATAAACCTTTCATAATTAAGTTCCATGTAGGATGGGAATCATTTATATTACTTGCATCAGGTGTTGTGAGTGGCCTTTTAAGTTAATACCAAGCGACTAAAGACGTTCCATGCTTCAAATATGTTCTGAATATAGTTCGGATTTTAGAAGAAAAAAATTCTTTTTTTCTTAACAAAAATGACATACTATGCCATAAGTACCTGCAGAATAACAAAACTCCAGTAATGGAAGGAGAAACACGTGCAACTCTGTGAGTATAAACAAAGAATTCGGTGTCAAAAATAAACAAACAAAACACTTTGGAGCATTCAAAGCGCACAAATACAACCAAAGATACACACTCGTGTTGATGGAAAATAAATACACTCGACCCCAAGTTGACTTCAGTTACGAAGTCGACAATGACTAATTTTACAAGTATATATTCTGCAAGAAATCGATGAACATGTGCTTACAACTTATTGAGATGTTCGTACTAGATGGATCTTCATGATTTGAGTAGCTGGCCGTTGATGATGCATACATATGAACTCAATACAGCACCACTAAAGGATTCTATCTTGCAGATCATTGATAAGACTGGAAGCTAAAGTCGTCAATTTCTTTCCAGTTTCTCCAGCTATGTCCTTGAGGGAGGGCATATCCTGTGATGCCTAGAAATGCAAAGTTGCACTTTTGGTAAAAACAAGCTTTCTAAATAAGCAGAAGAGTTCCTACAACAATATCTAACACCAAACTGAGACCCAAAAGATTAAGGCGTTTCGGGATTTTGTGCTTATATAAAGTGTTAAAGTTGGAACCTAGGTCAACAGCAATCCGACAAAAGGCACCTGGAAAGAGATGCGGTTGATGAGATCTGCAGCAGTCAGGTCCAGCCCAGAATCTCCTACATCATGACCAAACAGATCGGCACTTGAAATGGCTTTTGACCCCTACATAAACGATGACAAGATTATGAGCATCTTAAAACACGTTAGGATTGCCTGCCAGGGTTTTAAGCATAGCCACATTTGATAGGGTTAAAAAGGATCATCTAAATCCAGGATGGCCTTTGTCCTCTGAGACTACTATTGTCAACATAATATTTCCAGATCATCAGACAATCCTAATTAACTCCATAAATTTGGAGTTTTTTCCTCTCGGGGATTGGGCCACACACTCATGACGTCAAATGGGCATGCATCATGTCTGCAGACTTACGGGATGGATATACAAGTTTTCTGCTAGCAATTGCTCATGAACCTACTCAATATTGACGATATTACAGTCAACTGCACATACCGTAAACTTCTGAAGGGACATATGAGCCTCATTATCAGTTGCTTTGTCTGGGTTACCAAAGAATTGAGTTGAAGAAATTGACTTCGCATTTGAGAATTTCTGCCTTGCTTCATTACTTTCCTGAACCTGAGGACCATAGCAAAAATAGGATGTATATTTCACAATAAACCCAGTGCATCTTTAAGAAGACCAACAACTGATCGAAGTGGTTACAAGTGTGCAACTGTCATATAGCAACTTAATGCTACATGTCCATGATACAACTGGATATTGCTTTAGTCGATTATAATTGGTGACAATGTTCCGGATCATATTCCACAAAATATTACTGCACAAACAAATTTAGTTAAAATGCTTAAAGTTACAAAGATCTTTTATCTATCCTTCACTACCAACTTCTACATATGTTACGGAAAGCTCCACTGATCCTTTTTAAAAATAGTAAAATTGGCATGCTTACCATTTTTTCCTCATGAAAAGCAAATAATCCAATTTGATGCAGTTTCTTAGACAAAATGGAGGGAGGGGGCAAAGAAAAAGCATAGCTAAACAGATCAAAACATTCTTCGCTTATCACAATTTTTAATCTGTAAACCAATACAGATATATTAAAATCCATATCCATATGGTTTACTTATGCTTTTGCACTAGTAACATAGTCTTAAAGCGCATTTCACGATTAAAAGCACTGCAAGTTCATCTTCAAGAATATTTAAATCACGGTTTAAGATACTGGCTCGACCAAGCTCCAGGTATTTTATTTAGACCATGCAATTTGGTACACTCAGTATACCACTTATTTTTATTATTTTATTTATTTGAGCTTAGGCTTAGGGCAACAACACAACTAGTGAGGCTATTACGGAGGCACATCATTGCTGGTTAAGAACATCCTAATAATCATAGTACTTAATAAACTAAAAGAACATCAATAACTCAGTAGTCAAAATATTGAAAAAATTATCTCGACTCATTCATCAAGTATCAGATATCCGGATTATATTTGTAGCACTGACAAAGGTTGATATTTTCATACCTTGTTAAATGAATAGTAAGATGAATTAAATGACCTTTGGACAAAGTAAATAACTATTTCTCTTCCAGATCTCCAGAGAGTCTAGAAACTATGAATAGTAAGAAGGGATCAATAAAAATCACTTAGTCACTGAATACATCTTAACTATCAAGCCCAAGAAAATGAATAACCGAACCATAAAATGCAGCTTTCAATTGAAACTTCAAGTTATTCTCAATTGCTCAATTTAGTTCCAGTATGACCTCTTAAAAAATGAGTTAAGAAACTAAAAAACATATGTTATGTGATTTAAGATACACCAAATCAAAACTTAATCTATGCAACGCAAACAAATCCAAGATCCACAGCATATAAGTACAACTGGAGAAGATCCTCTCTAATGTTTTGACTCCTTTCCCCAAATTGCCAACAGTACCACCATCCCTAGGACCTCCCATGCCAACTCCTATGTTGGTGAACCTCAAATAAATCAGAGCCTCTCCTATCAGCTAATCCCTCTCCGCCAGCCAATGTGGAAAACATCTCAAAGGATTTACAAGCCACCAAGGGTAGAATAAAAGGTGCACAGGGGCATATGGACACATGGTATGCTCAACGGTATTGGTACATATCGGTTTGCTCAATAACCACTACTGATATTGGACCAACTGTTGAAACCTTGGACTGAACGACCATGATGAAAATTAATCTGAACAATTCTACTTTTAAAAATTTGTCCGACCTAATGAGTTTATAACAAGAAAAAGACACCTGGCAACCGAATATACTAACAAAAAATTATTTAGAGTATTTTACCTGTACTTTTGATGAACTGGAGCTTGACTTTTTCTGAAAGCCATTGTCTACTCCATATTCTGCAAAGAAGCTTGAAGATTTTGGTGGTGCAATATGACTAATCAACTGAGCGCCTCCAGAACTACTCTCCATTGGATTGGTCTCCACATACTCAAACCGAGAAGGATAAGATGGACCACCTGGTGTCTTAGAGTTAGCCAAAGATGTCACAGAAGGTGCTGGTTCTTCAGGCTTCTGGTCATAGAGACTTTCATTTGGCTGAAACCAAAAGCATCCTAAGGTTAACATGTTGACCTTTGCCAAGTAAGGACTACAATCAGAATAATAATTTATCACAAGATTGAATAAAAAGCTTCATTAGAGCATACATAGGAAGACAAACAGACATGCAAACCACCTTCGCCAAGGGGCGTGCGTCAGGAGAGTGACCTGAGAAATTACATAGAAACTCCTACATCTTTTCAATATATAATATGAAAGGGTAAGAGAGTGGCTTATCATTTAAGACATCAATATCTCCCTGATATAATGTAGCATCAAGTATTCAGACTCTGTGACATTCAAGAACTATTTCAGTTCCTACTTTGCAGAAAACAGCAATGAAACAAAAATGCAGAATTTCAAGTTACAAATTTGGGTAGAAGATGTCACGATTATCAAACTGGAGATATTTTAGGTTCAATTTGTTAAATCACTGCATGGCGATAGCCCACTCTAGCATCTTCTGTCTTATTGACTCATAATTGTTACCTGCATGAAATAGGGTTCACGCATATAATAGCATAAGCATCCTTTTTATTGGTAAGTTGTGAATGTCAGAAGTTGAAACAGAAAATTTGAATAAAAAGCAAAGGACACCAAAATCCAACTATATATGTTTCGATAAGGGTTATTCCTATATTTATGGGTCCATCAAAACATGATAGTAAAAGATTACCTTTGTTGTTAGCTTCCGTATCCCAAGTCCACCAGTCTTGCCTGTGGTCTTCCTTGCACCAATTGGTTTTCTAGCAGAAGACAGGAGTGTAGAATGAGTGTGAGCTTTAGGTGAATGTGTAGTTTCAGGTTCATGCTTCCCATTAGAGATTTCCTTGGGTGCATCTGCAAACTTAAGTTCAGGAATTCCACTAACTGCATCTGATGAATGTGATGCAGCAACAGGCAATGAAGGTAATAAACTATCTTCTGCAGAGCTTTTAGCAACCTCTTTAGAAAGTATCTGCCTATACAATTCAGCCGCTCTAGATGTGTATTTTGTCTCAATTTTACCACCATCTGTCCATCCATGCTGTTTGAAAAAAACTTGAGCACGATTATTGCCTCCAAATACCATCATCTTGAGTTGCTCAGGAGACCATGAGTCTAAATTGGTAGACCTAGAATTCACAGAAACAAAATCCAATTAACTACTGAAAAAGTAAATCATGCCATAAGAAAAAAAATTAAATAACATAGGAAAAGTGCTAAGCATAGTTCACAACATTGCGTGATACCAATATGATATGCCATGATGGTATAGAAATGGTATAAGATCAATTCAATTTTGGAAATTTAACTGCTCAACCTTTTAGCAAGAATAATTGAAATTTTCTAGAGTAGATCAAGTTCAATTGGGGTTGGCCAAATTTAACCAATTTCAGGCAGCTCGAAAGCAGCAAAAGAAGAAAAAGAAAGTCAAAGGAAAGAAGGGGAATAAGGGAAGGTAGATCAAGGGGGAAAAACATAACAAACCTATGACAACAATTGTGAAATAGAGAAGATACTGCTACTATTGCATTTGTTAGTCGATGCAATCATCATATTCATCACTTTCAATCGTTGTTGCAATATTAACATTATCATCCACTACCGCAATACACCGAAGGAAAAAGGATTTAAGATACCAGTTGGGAACCGGAAGGTGTGTTGCAGCTCAAAGATGTTCAAGTTGTAGCATTCATTAAGGCTTTGACGAGGGTGTCGAGAAAATATGTTGAGAGGATGTCATGAGCTGCTGTTGCAGACCCACAATGCACACAGGAACTGTTGTGAAGCAACAGTCACAGTGCACAGAGATGACAAACATGGTCATGCAGCAGCACATTCTTTTGTGTAGTGTCGTTTTCATGGACAATCTATACGGTAACAAGACATGCAATAGACCAGGAGCCTCATTTTGACATGTATCTTCAGTCCTTGCAGTCGTTTAAGTCATATATATGTATATATGTATATATATGTACATATATTATGTATATATATATGTACATATATATGTATATATATACATATACATGCATATACATATATATACATACATATACATATATATATGTGTGTGTAGCTTACATTTATGCAACTAGGCTAGCTCTGCTTGTATCTCGGCTATATCCAAACAGATCTCAGCAAGATTCATGTAAATCACAACCGAAGCTGAGACGATCCACCTCAGAATGCACATCTAAGCTACATTTTCATAGGTTCAATCTCACTTCAATGAGAAATTAGGAGAGAAAATGTATCTAAAATGGAACCATGACATTAGGATAATAAAATGAAAGAAAAAAAGGCTTCAATAAAAACAAAACCAAACTAATTTTTTAGGTTGAGTTTCATATTTACCTTGGTTTGAAGGAAAACAAGATTATTCTGGTTTGAAGCTCGATTTGCTAAAAATTAAAGAAACAAAGAGGTTTGAGATCTTATTGCCAATTATTAAGATTTCAAGGAACTGTTGATCATCACGGTGAAATCCTATATAAAGCTTTCAGTCTCTCTAATTATACAAAATAAGAAGAGCATCAAAGTACGGCAGCATGGCCTCGTTTGAAGTTAAGAATTGATAATTCTGAAGGATAGATGTGTTCAATCGGCAAAATCCAAAAACAACAAACCTCAAGCCGTCAATACCCCATCAAATCACTGAAAGAGACACACATCGTACCTAACAAAGCTAATGTGCACGCCGAGGCTGCGGTGAACAGCGGAGCAATCAATGCAGAGGAAGATCCCATACGTCACCGACGACCAGGTGGGGTTCTTCGCGTTGCAATCGAAGCACATCTGCGAAGAAAGAAAGAAAGAAAGATCCATAGTCAGAATCGCTAGATCTGGATTCCCATTCCCAGATCCCGAAACCGCAACCGATCTCCGTAACCTAGAACAAAATGATAAGCAGCAAGGCATTCCAAACAGCACAAGAACAACAACAAGGAGGCAGAGAGCCGAGGTTGGACGGATGACCTTGTTCTCGGACTTGGATTTGAGCTTCTTGAAGACGGCGTTCTTGTCGGTGTGGTTCTCGGAGGCCATGGCGGTAGAATTTCTGGTGTGTTGCGGGTCGGAATCGGAGAGGAGGAGAGGAAAGAGCAATCGAGGGATGGATGAATGGATGGATCGATCAATGAAGCATCGTCTTCTTTCCCCTCTCTCTCTCTCTCTCTCTCTCTCTCCCCTTCTTGATTTCCCGCTCGCTGGAAAATTTACGGTCTACGGATCAAAACGATGGAAGAGAGAGGAGTTCAAAATGAGTCAAAACAAAAGCAAAGGCCTTCCAGCGTTCATGTGGCAGGGAAGGGGAAATAGGGGTGATCGGGGTTTCGGAACCGTCTGATTCCATTTTCTAATAGTCAATTTTCATTTTCTGAAACCACGAATCGAACCAAAATCATCGGTTCCGGTTTGAACGGTTAATTTTTTTCTTTTTTATTAAAAATAATTTTAAAATATAAAAAATTATATATCTATAATTTTATTTTTAAATTTTAAAAATAAATATATAACTATAATGAGTATAGTAACATAAAATTTTTGATATAAAAACATAAAAATTATAATCAAATAAATAACATTATCACGATTCAAACCCAAGTTTCCTCGATTTAAAACCAACACTTCAACAATTATATACTACACACTTATTTTTTTGTTATATTTTTTACTTTTTATTCTACTTAACCAGTTTAAAATCGAAACTATTGGTTGTTGATGCGGGAGATTTGATTTACTAGTTAATTTTTATATAAATTTTAATCCTCTTGTTATTTCTGCAATGGTGAAATAAAGTAGTTTTAATTTTTTAAATAAAATATGTAAAAATATTCATAAATATTTTTTCATCGTTGTCAACATTTAACAGATATTAATAGAGAATATAGTTTCAATTAATAATAAGCCTTTAGAATGTTATATATGTGCGTTGCGATATACATACGAAATTTATAATTAATACTATATATATATATATATATATATATATATATATCAATGTCGGTGTCACTTTGTTGTTGCATTTGGAGGATGCACCAACAACAGCAAGATGGCACTTTTGCTACCAACCCAATTCGCTTACATTTCAAGTCATCCAAGTAGACATGGATACAAATCACCCAATAAATTCACGAGTATGAAAACTTTCTAACATTTATAAAGCTAATAAATTTGGCAAAAGGTCTTCTACATATTCACAGAATATGTAACAATAATAATACCTTTAGAAAAAACAAGTAAAATTTAGCATAATTTGAAGGATAAACATGTTATAAGTTAATGTCATTTGGGTATCAATCAACTAAAATTCGATCATTATAATTTCTAAGGAGATATTATAATAATGATTGAATCTCACCCTCGCTATTGACTGGGAACTATTCGATATGGATTTAAATATAAATCTCATATCAAATGTGTTTCTTATAATCTCAATTGGAGTAGAAAGCGGATTCAGTTGAATAGCATCAAAATTTAACTAAAAGGAATCTTGCCGAGCAAATTTTAGGTGAAAGAAAAAGACGCAAGATGAGTTGTGCACGCATTAAATGAGTAAGACTTCAAACAGAAGTCGGTGGAGTATGATTTAAGATGGGTGGTTGGACGACTGGTGGTGGAGATAAAAGAGTAGAAGTTTTGGATGGTTCATAGAACTATGTGGCCAAGCAACAGACAAGATTGCATGGTGATGCCACCAAAAAGTAGATCAGATCAGGTTCAGGGACAGGTGATCTAATTAAGGGTAAAGTCTAGACCAAGTGGGAATGCTGCTATCGCAGGAAACTGAAGACACCATATAAAATGATTAAAGGAGAAGAGACATTGTGAAGAATGACTTGCACATATGTTAAACTAAATAGGTTTCAAGATCCATATCACTTAGTGCCACTCATTGTACACAGATCCAAATTGGCCAACCAGCATTCCCGGACTCCACAAGCATCTCCATAAAAGACGCTGCATCATCACGAGAAGTTTGCCATCCTAATGAGAGAGGCCTACAGCCACTTCTCCTTGCGCCTGTGAGACTCTTATGTGCTCATCACTTGCCAAAGTCAAAGGCAGAAAGATGGATGCAATAAATATATCATAGGCTCTGCCAATCCTTTTCATGTGCAAGCTATGCATGAATCAAATATAAGTTTATGGTGCAAGTCAATTAAGAAGAAGAGCATTACACAAGTATTGATTTCAATCTCATGATCCGTTGTGATACCAAATGATCCCATACACGAAAGAAAATATTTATCTAAATCATCTAACTCATCTTTGGATCATGCATTAAAGAAAATATTTATCTCTAATCGAGTCTACTGTTAATTTTATAAACCAATAGATCATATCAATTAAGATATTTGAATGGAGACAAAACAATTATTGATTCCACTATCATCCAATCAGTTGAGCTACTCTTAGTTATGCATCGAGTTGTGGCCTTATTTATGCTAAGCTTTATGTTAGACAGGATACATGTGAACGGCACAGTTGAGTTTTCCCCTACACGTGAGATTGTGACGGAAATAAAGCATGCAGTTTTTTGCCTCTTTTCGTGGAGTCACCACCAGCATACGATGCTCTTCTGGTTGTCTCTCTATAAATCTCAGCTCTCGAGTATCTCCATCGTCCTCGCGTAGACATGGCACTGACTGGAACTGCAGATGACAGCAAAGGCAAGAACACCAAGTGCAAGCTACTCACAAAGGATTCGATGGAGAAGATGGTAAGGCTTCCAGTTAAGCTGTGGCTGAGTGCACTGGAAGTGGGAAGAGAGGACCCAAGACGGCTTATCCATGCCCTCAAGGTGGGCGTCGCATTGACACTCGTCTCCTTATTGTACCTCTTGGAACCACTGTTCGAAGGAGTCGGACGGAATGCGATGTGGGCCGTGATGACTGTGGTTGTGGTGCTCGAATTCACTGCAGGTGATTGATCACTCTTGATCTGTAGGTTGCAGAGTGAGTGCTTCCCTTCTAATATGATCAGCTTCCTGTGTTCTCTTGGTGGCATCGCAGGTGCAACTCTGTGCAAGGGAGTAAACAGAGGAATTGGGACACTGTGTGCGGCATCTCTTGCATTTGTGATCGAGTTCATGGCAGAAAAGTCAGGCAGAGCTTGTCGCGGCGTTTTCATAGGAGTATCTGTGTTTTTAGTCGGTATAATTCTGGTTTGCTCAATCTACCGCTGACTAACCTTCTTCTTCAAATCCTTCAGAAACATGTGTTGCGTTCCATCTTGTAGGATTCTTCGCGACGTACTTGAGATTTGTCCCTTACATAAAGAGGAACTACGATTATGGAGTGGTGATCTTTCTGCTGACCTTCAACCTGATAACGGTGTCGAGTTACCGCGTGCAGAACGTGTTGCGGTTGACTCGCGATCGCCTAACCACCATTGCCATCGGCTGCGGCATTTGCCTCTTTATGAGCCTCCTCGTTCTACCCAAGTGGTCCGGTGAAGACCTGCACAATTCCACAGTCTACAAGCTTGAAATGTTAGCGAGATCCATCGAAGCTTGTGTGAACGAGTACTTCCGGGATCAAACTCAAGATGACGGCAAGTCATCGAAGGACCAAATATACAAGGGATGCAGAGCGGTGTTGGACTCCAAATCCAGTGATGAGTCTCTCGTAAGTGGTGGATTCCTCCAAGTTTTGATCTATATGCTGATGTGGTTTTGTTTATGGATCAAATGCGAAGATGATGATGATGAGCATTCTCAGGCACTCTTCGGAAGCTGGGAGCCGAGGCACTCCAGACACTGCTACAGCTTTCCATGGCAACAGTACGTGAAGCTTGGTGCTGTTCTGAGACATTTCGGGTACACAGCCGTAGCACTTCATGGATGTTTGGAATCAGAAATCCAGGTGGGTGAATGCCATCATCGAGTCTCACGGACCTCGTTCATTCATACCGCCCATCTTACTCCTTTCTATGTTGTCTCTGTTGTAGACTCCACTATCTGTAAGATTGCTCTTTCGAGACCCGTGCAGCCGCGTCGCTGGTGAGGTGTGCAAGGTGTTCGATGAGCTCGCGCGGAGCATAAGAAACCGCCGTCACTGCTCTCCCAATGTGCTCTCCGACCACCTTCACGAGGCGCTGCAAGACCTGAATTCCGCCATCAGGTCCCAACCGCGTCTCTTCCTTGGCTCCAAGAAAGCCCGTCCCGCCGCAAATGAGCGCGCGGAGGATTGGAGACCCCAAAAAAACACATCTTCTGGTGTAGCTCTGCCTTCGGCCATGTCTGATATCACATCACTGCAGGAATGGAGGGGCAAAAGGGTAGAGTCAACTGAGAGGAAGGTCTTGAGGCCAACCCTGAGCAGAATAGCAATAACTAGCCTTGAATTCTCGGAGGCACTGCCATTTGCAGCGTTTGCCTCGTTGCTCGTGGAGATGGTGGCCAGGTTGGAGCTTGTCATTGAGGAGGTGGAAGAACTCGGCAGGGCAGCAAATTTCAAGGAGTTCTCTCAGGCGGATGAAATCGCCATCGAAATGGGATTTGATGACAAGAAGCCATGCGTGAATGGCAAAGATTTCCAGAGCCATGTGGTACACCAAGCAGCAGAGTGAACGGAGACTGGCTTCCATGTCATGTTAAGTATTTTTACTGCACTTGTCCGGGAACGAGAATACAGCAGCTTCCATATCACGGTGTCTACACAAGTGCATGATCATATCATAACAACAGTGTATCCGTTGTTAAGAGTTTGTTCTCGTTCGATGACGTTGGTAGGCGTTGCTGTCGTCCAATAAAATTGCTATTGAAGCTTGAACAATGGATTAAAGCTTAACAATTTATTTCACTCTGATCGACTAATTTAAGCAATAGATTCAAAGCCATCTAAATGTAATGCTAATTTTGACGTAATAACCTCGAAAGAAAACAAATGAGTAAAAGGACCCTATAAGAAATATAGGAGATTAAGGTCTATTTTAGTCCATGTAATCTTAGTCATAGATTACTCATATCTAAAATAACATATATATTTTAAAAAACGTAGTATATAAGCTCATCCCGTCAAATATGAGTTCACAGACATTATAGTATGTTTATGTCATATGCTAACTCACAATAAATCATTAATATAATGATTCATGTAATTTAAGTTTAAAAAATAATTAAAGTATATTTTAGCCTCTATGGTTTTGACTATGAATTACTTAAGCCCTTATAGTTTATTCATGTCTAAATAACCCTTATATTTTCAAAAACATAGCATATAAGTTATTCTCGTTAAGTCTGAGTTAACATACGTTAGAGTGTGACATGTTGACTCATAATAAATTAATAATATAATGATATATATAATTTAAGTTTTAAAAAAATTAAGACCACCATTAATGACGGGAAGAGGCATCGTCATGGAAGTGACCACCAGTAGTAGACCGAGCCGCTGCTATCTAGCAGAGCGTCATATGTATGCAGCCTCTCCACGATGAGCTCAAGAGCTTCCGGTCCTACCTCAAGTGGATATGCGTCGACCAATTCGACGTTAGGCACACATTGATCTCCTGGTCCATCTTTATCCTCTTGGGCGTCTTCATCCCTATCACCTCTCACTTCATCCTCTTTTGTGCCCTCACCCATCGCACCTACGATGTGATGGTTCAACTTTCCTCACATCCGCCTTTGACCTCTCCTACCTCTACCTTTTTGCCTTTATCCGTCGTTACAACCTCCGTCACTTTTTCTTCCTCGTCAAGATAGACCTTAACTATTTTTTAAATTTAAATTACATATATCATTATATTAATGATTTATTATGAGTCAGCATGTCATGTCATGTATAAAGACTATTAACTCAGACTTTACTAGAGGGGCTTATACCTAATATTTTTAAAAATATATCAATTATTTTAGACATAAGTAAACCATAATGACTTAAGTGATCCATAGTCAAAACCTAAAATGAACCTTAACTCTTTTTTTAAACTTAAGTTATACATATCATTATATTAATAGTTTATTGTGAGTCGTAAGTAGATTCTAACATCTATTAACTCAGACTTGACGAAAGAAACTTATATGTTATGTTTTTTTAAAATATAGATATTATTTTAGAAGTAAATCATTAGCCTTTTAACTCTTTTTTAAACTTAAATTATATGTATTATTATATTAATAATTTATTATGAGTCATGTCACATAAGTATATTCTAACATCTATTAACTCGGACTTGGACTTGACGAGATGAACTTATATGTTATATTTTTAAAAATATAAAATTATTTTAGATATATATATATATATATATATATATATATATATATATATATATATATATATATATATATATATATATATATATATATATATATATATATATATATATATATATATATATGTGATCAGGAGAGTAGAGGAATCATGGAATGAAGTTGTGACACGGAAAGGGCAGAACTTAGCAAAGGTCAGAACCTTTTGAAAAGAAAGGAAGATTGCCAACGTGGGAAGGCAAGCTACTGGTGATCAACGAGGGGCCGAGAACACGGCCTACATCTCCATCATTCAGCGTGATGAATGCAACTCATGGAGCAGCGTGACAACGCTGATGCCCTCCACAGTTATTTCGACGATGAGTTTTTGTCAAATTGTTTGCACGGGAAGTATCTGATCATTGGCAGCGATGTCTCTTCATGCACATCGACGGTGATGACTAAGCTAGTAAAGAATTCATCAGATCTTCCGAGATCCTGAGATGATCGTTAGATTTGGAGGTTAAATCCTACTTAAAGTCAGGTTAGAATTGCAACTTAGAGAAAGATTTAGTTGTATTATGATTTTATTCAGTTATAGTTTGATCATGAATAGCACCCAAGTCATGTAGGAAATAGTCAAAATGAGTTCTAAGCATATCTGAAGAGGACAAGAAATAAAAATAAAAGATGGAAGTCATATAATCTAGGAGATACTTCAAATAAGTTTTAAGCATTTGACCTTATCGAAGGGCTGAGGCTGACATCCACATATCAATTCAGAAACCTAGGTTGTAAAGAAAAAGATAAACATATTAGAAACGCTCGTCATATATTTACAAAATACCGCATTCTGAGACTGTAAACTGATTAAAAAAAACAAATTCTGATTGGAATAAACCGTTCTTACAGTTCTTGAAGGCGATGAGCTACCATTATTCATCCGAGTATGAGAGAGCTGAAGGATAGAACCTGGAGTTCCTCAAGCTAAAAGAAACGACACTGCTGGTAGCACAAGAAACTCTTGGTGTACAACACTTAAACACAATCTCCCCAAGAGCCATAAAAGCAGGGTCTTGTATTAGTGGTGGTAATTATAGTCGCAGTAATTTTATTTGGTTGTAGTCTGAAAATGTGGGTGGTTTTGTTTGGGTTTTTGCCTTCCATAAAAAGACTGATGTCCAAAACAAGCAAAAAAAATTTCATACTTGCTGTATCAGAACCTATTAGTCATTAAAGTATTGATAAACTATCCGTATCTAATCAATATATTTAGCATGATAATTGAAACAGCCACTAAGTAAAAGAATTGTCTGTTTGGATATCAAATCAGTCTTGGACTTTACGGACTTGAATATGATGAGTAAACTCTGATCTCCAGATCGGGCGTGTACCACTCCGAACAAGAGTTACAGATTCTCCTTGCTTCAGATACTTGAGATTCTGTACCATTGTATAAAACATATAACATAGAATGAGCAACACATATACGCAGGAAAAATACCAAGAAAAAAAAAATCCAGAAGCAACATTTGCAGTACCATCAAATGTTTTATGGCCCTAGAGAATGTCTCATCTGCATTCTCATAGAACTGCATATGTATAGGCAACACCCCATGGTAAAGCACCAGCCTCTGTTTAACTCTTTCCCTGCCAAAAATAATTTTACTAAAGTTACTACAAAAGGGAAAATGCTTAAAATCTTTAATCAAAAGATGTTCTTTTTTACTTTCTCAGTGGAAAGGATGTTACTAGATCCCATTTTTCTACACCCTTAACTTAGAAATGACTTATTGAATGTTCTTTCCTTTCAGATATCATGAGGACATCAATAACATCTAAAAGAAGACATTTGTGAATTTTAACTTTAAAAGCGCTTATTGATTCGTAAGTGCATATATAGGCACCCCTAACTGAGATGATTTCTTATACATGTTCGTCACAGGTATTATGAGGACATCAATAAAATCTAAAAGAAAACACACATTTATCAATTTTAACTTAAAGAGAACTTACTGATTCGTAAATGCAAATATAGTTGAAGAAGGTCGAAAGTGGCTTAAAAGTATAGGCATTGAACCAGTTTGAGTGAAAACAATAATAGGTGTGCCAAGAGTCTTGGCCATGTTGGTTGCATGAAATGCAAACATTGCACTAATGTGCCGTTGAGAAACATCCCCACAATCTCCAGTCTGCAGAAAACAGGAGAGAAAAATGAATACAACCAGTGAGCATTAAGTGGATCTTCTGGAAACTTGAGTGTTGGTTGATAGAAAAGTTATAACATGATAATTTAAGACAAATTCCCAATTTAAAGTAGAATTAAAAATTATATTTTTACCATTCATCTTTTACCTAGGCATGCTTACCTGGATAGCTGCAGCAGTTGTGTGGAGAATGTCACTTAGCACTGTTGATTCAGTCCTTATTGCCACATTGTGCATTACTTTAACAGCTTTCAATGGGTACCTATGCCCAAAAATCAACTAAATATATTAAAATTAAAACAAATAGATTTACAGGACTACGTCATCAAACCATAAACTGCTAGAGAATCATATATGTCCAAACATTACAAAATCACATTATACAAACCCTAGACAAAATCCTTCATTTTAAGCTTTTATTTTTTTACATTTATAAAAATGTATGAACTGCTGCTCTAGCATTTTATTGCAATTTGTTACATAAGTACTCTCACAACAAAGAACAGTCTATCCTAGTGATATTGTACATTCCATCACAAATCACAAACAATAAGACCTATTATACAAAGAATACTTACTTCCCATGAGCAGTTTCTCCTGATAGCATGATAGCATCTGCACCTTCTTTGACTGCAATTGCTATGTCAGAAACTTCTGCTCTTGTTGGAGTGGGATGGTTTATCATGCTTTCTAACATGTTTGTTGCCACAATGACTGGTTTCTGCATGCTTCTACATGTCCTGATTATCTCTTCCTGTTAAGATAAATTAAACCTAATTTTCAAAGAACAATGAGACAGCAGAAGTACTCGGACAAAGAAAACATAAATTTCTAGATTATAACACTAATGAACTGAAAAAAAGAAAAAGAAAAAAGAAAACCTTGAACCAGACTGGCCTTGTATCATTTGCCAGTTCGAACATGAAATTTCCCATTAGATTCTAGCGTTATCAGCAATCTTGTATTTGGACAATTACATGGCAAAATTTCTTGTAGAGCAAGTTGCTCAGACTTGGCAGAGACTCAGGTGCAAATATAAATCTGTGTTTGTACAAGCCCTTACATTTTTTAATATGGTTAAAACAATCCAAATTTGAAATATGTTATGAGGACACAGTCTTAAGGGTCCAAAATGATTATACATTTAAAATTATTTATGCATTTAATAAATAAATTTAACTAGATAATAGAGATGTTATGTGATTTCTTGGTATCCTATGTGATTTCTTGGTATCCTATGTAATTTCTTGATGTTCTAAATATATCATTGACGAATACAATAATGGTTCATGTTGCATGTTGGTGAGTTAAGAAAGAGATGGTTGAATCAAACCAATTTCTAAAGAAACATTCTTATAATCTGCAAAGGAGTCCATTTCCAAATAGGTCGATTTTATAGGAAAATGTAAGGAACAAACAAAACAAAACAAAACAATGTTGTAAAAATACAACATTGTATATGTAAGCAGTTAATGCAAACCTGCAATAGAGGAACATCCTCAATTGGAAGTTCAGCACCAAGGTCTCCGCGTGCCACCATTGCCTACATATTCATCAAGTCATTGAGCAGCACATTCAAGCACAGAATGCTGACCCACAGATTGCATTAAAAAGTTTTTACACAGATGATTGAGCAACAGATTTTGAAATAGATGCAGAAGCACATGAATATACATTCATGCAAATGGTTGATACTTGATAGCACATAAATATAAACATGCAAAGCAAGAGACAGATGTGTAAGTACCAACTTGTGCGAATTGGCATTTGTTTAACTAAAAAGATAATTTCTTAACCTAGAAGCAGCTCATAATGTGGCTTTTTGTGGAACATCTGGTTGCTTTTGGCAATGAAGTACCATAAAATAAATAATCAAGAACATCATTGACATTTAGTGATGAACAACCTTAGATGATATCAATATATGTGATATTCAAGATCTCGTCAAACTCAAGCTTTTTCTGATATTGATTCATCATCAGAAAAATCATGATAGTCTGTAATGTTCTACAATCAGGTCACAATTCTAAATTTATATTAGAGATGAGGACAATCAAATAGTCCTGGCTGTCAGGTAAGACAGACCAAACACAAACTTCCTTAAGCTTAAGAAACTAATTTGTAATCCATGTTGTGTTCTGATTAGAAAACCAATACTGAGCTGAGATCGACTCTGGCTAGGATAATAGGCAATCTGACCATATGTTTAGTCCTTGATGCAATGAGGATATAGTCATGTTCATGTCAGGATTTCAGGTTCAGAAATTGGGTTCTGATCAGTATTTTAATACTTTTGGTCATAATCCAACTCCAAGTTAGGCCATAAATTTAGGGATGCAAATTGCATTCAGGCCACTAGAGATAATTCTCTCCTAACATTTGTATTTGTGTGAGTATTTGAAATTACAATGAAACTTTTAGAGACTGAGCTTGTTTTTTGTATTTTGCACGGAAGACTGACCTTGCCTCATTCAGTAAAGAAAAGGAATGAGCACCATAAATTTCCAAAAACACAAAGAAGACAGAAGTACCACCTTATTTGGTTCTTAAAAAGTTAATGACAAATACATAGTCTTCCAACATTTTATTACATCCTACAACTTGGCCTCAATAGCAAAAGTTTAAGAAATTAGAAGTGATAATTTTAGCATTTGAATAAGTAAAGCTTAGAAACTAGCAGACAATGCCTTACCCCATCTGAAGCAGAAATTATGGCCTGAAGGTTTGGAATTGAATCAGCACTTTCTATTTTAGGGATAATGTGTATATCTGCATGGCAACCTTATTGACAGCAGAGTTGAAGAAATGAAACAAAATAAGATTGCCATGAATTAGTGAACAGACACAATATAAGTATAGCAGTGTTCGAGGTTTACTTCTGAGAAATTCTTTTAATTCATGTATCACTTTTGCATCTTTAACGAATGAAACTGCAAAGAAATCAACTTCGTTGTCCACACCAAACTTAATATCTTCCCAATCCTTTTCTGCATGAACACCAGTACTGTTAGGAAATATTTATCAGACACCATAACCAGTAAAAAGAAATTCAACAAGAAGAAATTTCTAAATATTTTAAAAAAGAAGAAAATTGAAAACCTGTAATGGATGGAAGAGTAGCACTTTTGCCGCGCACATTTAAGTGTCGCCTTGATTTTAGTTCTCCACCATCAATTGCTGTGCACTTGACTGTATCAGGCGTCTTGGCCCTTACAGCTAGTGACATCATCCCTCCTACCAGAATGTCAAGAATCATGTAAAGTTAGCAACATTGCATCAGAAGCTTGTGTACATTCATATTTATGTTAGACAGGTATAGCATGAAGTGTGATCATGAACAATGATAAAAGAAGCTACCCCTGAAGATGTATGAGACTATGACCAATCCTTCTGGTGCTGCATTTTTTATCCAAAAGTTATCAGGATCACAGCTAAAAAGTAAAGAAAATAAAGATCTAACTGTACATCATTCCTTGCACGCACAATGTTTTGTTGATTGCACAAAAGAAAAGATAATGTTAGTGATCACTCTGATATCATTTTCTTGGTTTTCCTCCTAAACATGACTTGACAACAATTAATTCGCCAATTTTTTTACAGACAGATTTTCATTCTTTCAATAGCAGCATGTTACTTCTCACACTAGCCACATAACAAAATTACCACTAAGTTTATTCTTATCAGGTTAGACAAGTTTGATAAATAGAATCAATCGGCTTATTCATCATTATGCGAACAATTTAGACAAGTTCCAGATTACTAATGAATTTAGCATAAGAGACGGAAGAAAATTAGTGTTGATAAAAATCTGCTCTCACCATCAACCAAGAGAACATCTCCAACTTCCACATCATTCACAAAGTCATCATAATTCACACTCACAGTGTCTTCAGAGCTAACTCCTCTTTTGATAGTAAAGTTGAATTCCTGACCTTCCTTGAGCAAGATAGGTTGTGGCAAATCTCCACTTCTTACCTCAGGACCCTGCACGAGAAAAATATGGTCATGAGGGTTGGGGAATGAAGTTGAGGATCCCAAACTTGCAACTTTTGTTCATGCATTGTTGAAGTATGTCACATGCATGATGTGGGCTTAAAACACAGACATCAATTTGGTTATCCAAATATTAGCAAAAATGTAGTGCCCATGACAGTGGTTCCACACCATCTTAGATCAGCCAACCTTTTGCTGAGGCAATCCAATAGAAGTGATGGTCATAATCTATATGGAAGTGCCCATGTGAAGCAACCAAATGGCAATGTTGCCTATGAGCTATGTATATATATGCTAGTATGAGGCAGTCAACCCCTGCCCATTCCCAAGTGGAGGGCATTGTGGGTGTTTAGAGCTATTCATACAGGAGTCATTATGCCAATCTGAATCCTACATGATTGAATTCCCAAATAGGATTGATGATAGTTACACCAAAAAAAAAAAAAAAACAGAAAGTTTGTCACAAAGTGTCAATGGTATCCCCCCATTCAAAAGCATGATCCTGGGATACAACAACCTAGTTTAAATGAGATTGCTAATAAATATCTTGATGATGATGTAAAGCCACCATCAGATCAAATCATTCAAGAAGCCACGGAGTCTATACAGTGTGACCCTCGTATGGAACAACTTGTTTAGCCCTATCAGGATGAACATCATAAATTTCTATTATAATTAAAAAATCATCTTCCACAAGCTTGTTGCTACAATAATATTGAATTTACGATGCATGGTACAAACAGGGTACCAGGGTAGACAGTGATGAATAATATTGGAGAGTTGTTACGTAGCCCAGTTTTGAATTGATGATACCAATTTCAAAAAGGTTGGTGAAGGATTAATGGAACATGAGCTCATCTTTTCTGAAAACCAGATGCAGCCTACTGCATTAACCTAATGGTGGATACTAATGACAGCCTATTGCTTAAAATGATAATGGCAAAGGCACAAAGCAACATTGTTTCATTTATAATCATCACTGCGGTGCTTGCATTGATGAAGAGATTCTTGGAAGAGAATGGTTGATACAATTCTTTTACAAAACAACAGTGTTTCATTTTATAATCATCACCGTGACACATAGTATTTTAAACATAGTCTCGATTATATTTGTTAATGTGATCATATTACAAAACAAGAAAGCGAAAGAATGAATGGTTGATACAATTTGGAATGAAGCACATAAAGTATGTTTGAGAAACATATCAATGAAACATTTACTAAAACAAGACATCAAATACTCAAAGAGATGTTTGTGATTATACATTGTACCTTGGTGTCCAGCATTACAGCAATAACATTGTCTTTGTGTTGGTAATTGTATTCCTTAACCAAATCAATGATCTTCTGGTGCGACTCATGATCACCATGAGACATATTAAGCCGTGCAACATTCATTCCCTCCTCTGCTAATTTCCAGATCATTTCACGTGTGTTCGTCGAAGGACCAACTGTACATACTATCTTTGTCTTCCTGTGAAAATCAGGTGGTAGCCTTGTTTCCCCAATTGGAACACTCAACTGGAACTCGTGCAATGCATTTAGCTTGTCCTGAAGAAATTGTAGACCCAATTTCGTCAGAAATAAGGATAGAGGCTATTAATTTAAACTAGATGTCTCTAAAATACTTCTTGCACAAACCATCAGTTAACAGGTCACAACCACCTATTTACGTCCGTAACCATCAAAGGGCAGTCAATACAAAGAATCCTTATAATACGAATGCATAAGCTATCCAAAAAGACAACTTGTGCAAACAAAAAGAACATCTAGCAAGCTTGAACCAGCTGAAAAGTGATCGAGCTGGAGCATGGAGCTTCAAATTAGAGGACCCAACTGTTCCACTCAGTCCTCCCTCTTCACGGATCGGTGAGTGGCATAGCTGCGAAGGCCCCATCCTAACCTTCCAAACCCTAGCTTGTTGCGTCTCCGATTCCCGAATGAAAACCACAAATGCCATTCACAATCAACCAAACACTTCCAAAGCAGACCGAAATCAACAATAGGGAGTCAAGAACTCACCGAGCAGACAGGAGCGCCGATCTCCTCGGTAAGGTCATCCCGCCTCTCCGCTGCCCTCATCGATCTCACGGAGAGCCCGACGGTAGCGTTCAGCCTGGCCCCTCGCCGTCCCCTTCCATTTTTATGGAACGTCCGGCCGACGCACCGCGATGAGGCCAGGCCGCCGATCTCCGTCATCGTTGCCATTATTGTCCAAAGGGAGATGACGGGAGAGGAGTCGCTTCTGCCCTTTCGAACAACGACGCGACGGCACCTCTTTCGTGGGGTTGCAGCTCAAAGATATTTATAGCGTGTCACCGCCGAGGCGCCCTACTTCGTTGCTACAGAGCGGTGAACAAATATGAACGGCGACAAAATAACGAACGACAACGGAAAAAATGAGAACAGTACAAATGGACGGTCGAGATGACCAAACGTGTTTAAATATGGTGTCAAGTCCTACTCGCATTGGACCCCACTGACCAGTGTTTTCTAAGTGGCTCTTCATGTTTCTTTTTGTGTTATTCTCACGGCTCTTTCTTGTCTTCTTTTTCTTTTTTTTCTTTTTTTTTTTTTCAAATTGCATCCTTTATTTGTTATAATCCTAAAATGTTTCACGATTGTAATTCTGGTTTTTATAGAGTATTATTTTCGGATCAATTCAGCCTGTGGACCAATTCACCAGAAAGGTTGAATTTATGTTGTGGCTTGTCAGAGATATTTTGAGGAATATGGCAAAAAATATCTTTAATTTAAAAATATCCAAATTATCTCTTAAATTTTTGTGTAAGTTATAGTGTTTTGATCTGTTATATTATTTTATAAGTGTTTTGATTATCTACTTGAAAACATTATAAATGATCTAAATAGGTTATTAACCTCAACCAAACTAACTTTAAACCTAAAAATATAATATTTTAATGATCTATAATCAATAACAACCCAAGAACATAATATAATGTTATTTGTAGTGTTTTCAATACATCAATAAAATACTATAAATGATATTATAAATATTATAAATAATTTAAATAAAAATACCAGTTGAAATTTTAATTTAAAAAAATTGAGGGATATTTTAGATATTTTTAAATTAAATATATTTATTTTAAAAAGTAAAAAAGTAATTATCATATATATATATATATTTTATTTATAGATATAATTTAATGTACAGTTACTGTATTTATTGTCATTATCACTGTGCTATCAACGTCAACAATACTAATTATATATGTATATATATGTATATATATATATAGTTAATATTATTGACGATGATTGTGACAGTGATAATGACAATAAATACAGTAACTGTACACCAAATTATATCTATAAGTAAAAATTATTTATTATATATTTTGTGTCGTAGATATGCAATCGAATTAATTGACGCATCGAACGAAAGACACGTGTTTCATTTACACTGGCCCGGGACAATAATATTTTTCCTCTTTTTTTGTTTTTTAGAATTTACAAGATAATTTTGGAAGGTATTTGTGGATAGATTCGGCACGTCACGAAGTATCTAAAAATGAATGTTGGGTTGGCAGCGGAACAGAATGTCCAAAAGTGAGAGGGGTAGAACGATAACTTTGCCGTCGGCGGTTTCGTTATTCCTTCATTATTTCCTCAGTGATTTGTTTATTAGCGTCCGCTGTTTCTGCGCCCTTCCCGAATTAAAGGCAGCCTTTTGTCATCGTCATTGTTCGTGTTCGATTACAGTATCTGCTTGCCTTTAGTACTGAAAAGTTGTGAGTTAAGCACTTTCCTTTTTGTTTTCTTTTCCTTAAATTGGGTATTAAGGAGATTCGTTTGTTGACTGCATACAACCATTTTTGTTGATATAAAGAATTGGGGAGGCAGCGTCTCAGATTTTTGGGTGGCGAAAGACTGTGATCAGAACCGGCCGAGGAAATATCTGCCTGTTTTTTCCAGGTGAGATCTCACTTTGTCTCTGGTCGACACGGATTTAGCTGCTGCAGGTCGTCTAAATCATTTCGAATTTATTCGAATCGATCGTACCAGATTCAGATTACTCGCGCTGTTTCTCTTCCTTCGGCATCCAATTGTCTCATTACTTTGAATACGTCGCTGTAAACTATTTGTTTCATTTTTTATTTTTCATCGGGGAATTCGAAGGTCTCGCGTCTTTGGTACTCCTTAATGTGTCAGATAGACGGGGCAGCCGGTCGTCCCGATTTCAACTTTAAAAGGCAGGTTTTTTGGAGTAAATTTTTAGCAAAGGAAGAATCAAGGTGTTATTTTCTTTTTTTTTTCCCCAAAAGAGAGACATAATCTGAATTGTTTTGGTGAAATTTGGTTATTTTCCTTTATTTTTTGGTAAAATAAGCTGGTCAAGAAATTGTTTCACATAATTTTTAAGCTCGGCGGACTCCATTTGTTCGATGTAATGTGGCCGATGTACTTCTTCACATGTTGCCATTATGTAGCCAAGAGAGAAGGAGAAAAGGAACATCCCTTCTTCTGATAAACTATTACAGCAAAGGTAGTCTGATCCCGGCTGCATTGTTGGCCAAGAAGTTCTGCTTTTAGACCCTGTCACGGGTTTGATCCCGCTGGATTGTAACTTGTCCTTCCTTGGGTAGAAAAGATTATATTCTAAAATCTGATTTAGCAGCTCGGTTTTTGAAGATTTCTCATTTACTCTCTACTCCTTTTTTGCTCTTAAGCTTGATTGTCAGTGGCAATCTAAGAATTTCTCTTTCAGTTTCAAGCACCAGAGTAAAATATTTCATTCTCATTTTCTAGCATGTAAAAGAAACTTTTTCTAATTAATGGTTAAGTAGCTGAATTAGTGACCATGAAGTTCTTAGATTCAGATAGTAGTTTGCCTTTTCCTGATATGTTGGGTTCAAGAGGAAAAGGGCACACAGTTTTCTGGTTGTTTGATGTCAATTTCAATTACTTTTTATTTAGACTTGGGAATTTTTTTGGTTTATTCAGCAGAGACCTAGTCAAAAGTCTATTATTTGAATATATTTCATAGGACTGAATTCTTCAATAACAAATCAAAAGTTCATTGTTTGATGCTACTGTCTTTTCTAAACATATAACTGTTATATGATATCTAATGAAATTATTATATATTACTACACTGTAACTTTATCACTTTCAGTTCAGAATTAGTAGATTTTATTGTAAATCCAGGATCTGCTGCTAGATTTCAGTTCTACCATATTTTTCTTTCATATTATTTGATACATATATCTTTTTCCTTTTTTATTTAAATATTTGCCGTTGAATCTATGTTTTATATTTTTCAGAATCCTTGTTGAAGTAATCATGAGAGACTAGTTACTTTGTGTTTTTGTGTCCTTTCCTTTTTGCAGGATGTTATATGCTAACTTTTACACATGGGCTTATGCTCTTATTTTATTGATACTCCTGAAAGCAGAAGCAAACTTTGTAGATATTACATATGTTGAAAGTGCTATACCCAAAGGTGCAGGTGCGATTTCGTTACCGAGAATTGGTTTTCTACCTTCATTTTCTGGATATTCCGGATGACTCAATCTGTCCTTTTAATTATTGAAACTGGGCACCTAGATGCAATAAGTTTATGGATGTGATATTATTTTGCAGTTTGTTTGGATGGAAGCCCTCCAGCTTATCATCTATCCCCAGGTTTTGGATCAGGTGTCAATAATTGGTTGGTCCATCTTGAGGTATACTATATCCCATTGCCATTGCTGGCAAAGTTTGGCTAATATTTGTAATACTACTAGGTTATGGAGATTCATATGGTTAGCATTATTTCCTTTGCGCTCTTAATTTAAAGCAACAATTGACTCTTCGCCAATAATTTATACAAGTTCATAGGACATATTACTTCCTTTTTGACCACTTATGTGCAAATTTATGCTTGCTTATCAGTAATGTTCTTTGTGCCTGAACCTGCCTAGGGTTTTCATTTTATTTTCAGGGAGGAGGGTGGTGCAACAACATAACAACTTGTCTAGCTCGAAAGAACACCCGTTTAGGTTCTTCCGGACAAATGGCAAAACAGCTTGCCTTTTCAGGGATCTTAAGCAATACCCAATCATTTAATCCAGGTATAGCACAAAGCTTTTGTACGAAAATTTTAATTGTCTTTCCTCCATGAACTGTGCCTTGGTCAGGTGGCTGCTCTTTTCATCTTGAAGAGGTTCTGGGTTCAGGTACTTGTAGAGGTGGCACCCAAGTCCTAGTTAATTCTTAGGAGGGGATGATCCCCTTTATTACTCAGAAAAGAATGCTTTTTCTATATTATTTAATTCTCTCACCAAATAAGTAACGACGAAGCTATTTTGTTATTCAAGATTAGCAAGATTTTTGTTTTTCCTGAGCAAAAGCATCGGTGCTGACCAATTTTCAAGTAAATTTGAAAATACAGTTTCTGTGAACTTGAAATAATTTTGCTTGGCCATGAGTTTGGGTCTACCTTCACCTTATTGTATAAAGCACAATAAATCTTAGTTTTACTGATTCATGTAATCCCTTGCCAACTTTTCTTTACTTTAACATGTAAGTTGAATCAAGAATATTCACTGGTCGACTGGCTGGTTTTTCCAGCATATTCAATATTCAAGTCAGTTTCTTGTTTCTAAATAGATGCCACAATCTATTATAAATGTGCAATCCTAGAAAGGGTCATGCTTAAATGTTAAGTTAGTTGTCAGAATCTGCACAAAGACAACTAACTTTTCACTCGTGATGAGTAACTAGTTAGCTGTTCTCTTAGAATAAAAAGATAATAAAATTTGTTCAATCAATTTAAACGGAATTACTTTATGCTCCAATGTCATTCCATGTCAAAATTAAAAGAAGGCCCATAAGGACTTACCAACCCAAGTACGATCAGTAATCACCAATCAAGCTGCTGATTGGCTATGTTGGTTACACTAGAACCTTCACTGAACTTTGTAATAACTGAATATGAGTTGGAACAGGATTATTGTCACTGAAAGCCTCGGGTCATTCTTTTGCAAATAGAAGAGGTACAATGTCTGCAAGACTATATGATTACACATAACTTCGTTCTGCTAATGAATAATTTTCACCTTAAAGACTGTTGTATATATCATGCATGCTTTTTTATCCAACACTCGCAAGATCGAACAATTTATAATCTAAATGCTTTTGCAACATTTGCTGATTGGACCGATGATATCCAGACTTCTACAACTGGAATAAGGTCAAGGTTCGTTACTGCGATGGTTCATCATTCACGGGAGATGTAGAAAGAGTTGATCCTGTGAGTCTGACTGACCTTGCCTCTGCTGCTGCAATAATTTACTTCTGAATATGACTTTTGGGTCTTGTACCGAAACAAGATCGTAAAACTTGGCCCATCACAAAATAATTGTAATTTTTAATGTTGGTTAGGCTACCAATCTTCATTACAGAGGAGCCAGAGTGTGGCTTGCCGTGATGGAAGAACTACTTGCAAGGGGAATGAGCAAGGCAGAAAATGTATGCTTCTAGATGCTAATTTATTGTTCCTATCGATCAGTTACATTCATAACATAGTGGCTGCAGGCTCTTCTTTCTGGCTGTTCAGCTGGAGGATTGGCTTCCATACTCCATTGCGACAGCTTTCGCAACCTTCTTCCAGCAAGTGCCAAGGTTAAATGCCTTTCAGATGCTGGTTATTTCATAAATGTGTAAGCTGTGCACTCTTGTCTTTTTTTTTTCTTTTTTTGCCGAACGGTAAGTGATGAAGGTAGGATGTTATCACGTTACCCTTTTCGTTCAAGATTCTGAGGACATTTAAGTTTTCAGTTATCATTGGCTATATCCAGGATAATTTTTGTTGGTTGTGCTATTGGCAGGAAAGATATTTCCGGAGCTGAACACATCAAGGCCTTCTACAATGATGTGGTGACAACACATGTATTCTTCTTATTGCAAATTACTTGCGATGAGTTCCTATACCTTTATCAGTGCATGACCTTTATTGTTATTCTACATGTCTTTTCAGGATGCAAACTATAGTTATTAGTATCAATGAACTTCAGTCTACGATTAGTTTTGTAACCACTCTTCATTGATACAAGTTTCTGCATTCTTTTCAGGGATCAGCAAAGAACTTGCCTTTATGCACTTCAATGATTGAACCTGGGATGGCAAGTATCGTTAAAATCATTATGCATTGGAGCACTTGCTATGTTTCACTAATGCCTTCAAATATAAATACAGTGTTTTTTCCCACAATACATGGCTCAGGAGATAGAGTCACCACTGTTCATTTTAAATGCAGCTTATGACTCATGGCAGGTACGAAAAACATATATTACACCAACTTTTTTTAGATATCTATTTTGCTGGTGAACATGAACCTATATCATTTGTAATTTCAATCTCAATAGAAAGAAATTTTATGTGATCTT
The DNA here is from genome assembly GCF_036884655.1 of Musa acuminata AAA Group. Taxonomy (NCBI): domain Eukaryota; kingdom Viridiplantae; phylum Streptophyta; class Magnoliopsida; order Zingiberales; family Musaceae; genus Musa; species Musa acuminata. The sequence goes on from NC_088341.1 coordinate 39,943,428, forward strand.
GGACGTCTATAAATTTATGATGATATGTTTTGCATGAATGTTTTCACCAAAATCCCTTTCGTTGGACCTTCCTTCTTTTGTAATTTATATACTTCTGTGCTAATGATACTCAGAAGAATGATTGAATATTTTGACATTAGGAATGGGCCTGACATTTCTCTTTTTTCTGTGTTGTTTCATTTAAGTAAGAATTCACTTGACTATGAAGCATTCCCATTTCAGATAAAGAATATTTTGGTACCGACGGTTGCTGATCGTCATGGTAGTTGGCATAACTGCAAGCTTGATATAAAGCTGTGCTCTTCAGCTCAACTTCAAATAATGCAAGGTTAGTACTCTAATTTCTAGGCTTCCTGTTGGATCATTGTCTCTATGCATATCATACCGGTTGCAACCAATTAGCATTACTTAATGAACTGAAACCCTTTAAGTGTTAGACCAAGGAGATACAATCACCTGCTCGGTTGAACAGCATTAATGACAGAAATACTTTTGCATCACAGAGTTCAGGCTGGAGTTTCTGAATGCAGTGAATGGATTAGGGACCCCATCCTCTAGAGGTCTGTTCATCAATTCATGTTATGCCCACTGCCAATCGGAAATGCAGGAGACATGGTTACTTCCCAATTCTCCTATGCTTGACAAGATAGTAAGTCCCATAAACTTTCCAATTAAGCGACCCATGATCACCATAAATTTTATAGCGTTTCACGACTCATCATTACTTTTAGCTATTTATGCTGTTCTTTTAACTTTGCCATGTCTTTAGTTCCTGTTGTTGAAAATGAAATATTACTCTACTCTTTCTGACCAATTCTGCAATTGTGCAGCCAATTGCAGAGGCAGTCGGAGACTGGTTTTACAACCGAAGCGCCTTCCAGAAGATTGACTGCCCATATCCTTGTGACTCGACTTGCCACAACATTTCTTTACAGGACAACTCAGAAGCATAGCAATTAATTCCTCCTCCATTCATTCTTCTAATTGTCACATTATTTTTGTTGCATCAATCCAAGCTCGCATGAGCAGGAAATAAATAGTGTCTTCCAGAATAAGATTAGTGTCTTGCATTACAGGACAGTTATTCACAATATATATGTACAAGAGTTCAATTTCTCTTGATATTTTACAGATTTAACAAAGGAAACAATACAGGCTTAGCAGATTTTTATTTTCTCAAAATTGAAAGCTGTGCTTTTGTTAGCTTCCTCGGCAGCTTTTACTGCTAGAGTTGGAGAAAACTAGGCAGTAATCTTTCCGGTTCTTATTCCACAACTATGCAATGGAAATTTTGGTACCAAAAGAGGGTTACCCATTGAAAAAGGTTGAATCTGAATAATTTTAAATTTTTAAATGATTTTTTTGATCAATGTTGATATTTAGGAGTTCAATATAATTGATGTGAATAATTCATTTGACTACAAAATTTTAGGTATGTGAATTCTGATTTAGTCATCATTTTACCCTTTGGCATTCATGAGGTTTTGATTTCATTATTTCTCGATCAGACTAAACATACTTATTAATTTTTTTACTCAAGAACTTTTAAATATCCAATATAAAAAAAAAACTTTGTGAAGGTAAAAATGTCATTACCTAAGTTTGATCATCTTTTTCCTTGCAAATATCTTTTAAGGATATGTCCTTTCCGCGTAAAAGTTTTTGTATGTAAAAGAATTATCAATTTTTTTATTGCATGTAAAAGATATATATTGTTCAAAATAAACCTTTTTAATGGTAAAATAGTTTAAAAAGCAATTTCATTTTGCAAACACATTAAAATCCAATTAAAAAATTTAATGTTTATTGAAGTTTATTACCAAAAGAGATATATTAAAAGAAACATAACCTTAGACCTCAAAGGCATATATATTTTTAATTTAAAAGTGTTAATTAATTTGACTGATAAAGATTTATCAGTTCATCACGATTGATTGATAAAGACTTTGACAATTCATCGATCCTCCCTCGAATCTCTCTGACTTGAGTTTGACCAAGTAATGCCAATATTACACCACCTAATATTGTGATAACTCTTCGAGCCGTAGTAGTTAGTGGTCCCAATGCCGGTGCTAAACGCTACCTTTGCGACGATCGTTAGCTTCTCGAATCAATCGATCACGAGTCACTGACTTCCAAACCACGGCATCTGTGATCGTCGTAAAAGCCTCTATCAAAAACCAGGAGTCGTTGACTTCCATGAATTTGTCGTGGTACATACATAACGTAGTCAATCGTTCTAACATGACAATGTCAACGAACGGTATCTTTCGCCTAATGCTGTCATAAGACCAAATCTTTACCGGCAAACCATCCGAGTAACTCTCGGAGCCTGGATGCAGAATTATGGTGGCTACAAAGTCAACGGAGTCGACGGTTGTAATCGAAGTCTTCTCCCCCGTTGATATTTGAATAGCAACTCTGTTTTTGGTCGTCTCGATTTTGAATTGTTCTCCGCGGATCGATCGTCGGTCACAGCGGGAAGGTTGTCTCGGTACGGCGAATCGGATGCAATGCGATCACGTTGACCGACTTCCAGGGGGGCAGAATCAACGGCGTTCCTCGGTCGGGACCGAGTCAAGGTCAAGTCAATGATGATCACCTGTCTCGGTTCGGCGAACCGCAAGAATTCCCATCACCTCTATGCTTGTCTCGGTACGGCGAATCGCAAATATTCCCATCGCTTGCATACTTTACTTGGTAACGCCCAATCGCAAATGATGCAGTCACGTTGACGGTTGACTTTCCAAGAGCTTTTGTTTTGAGGAAGTCAATGGTTAGGGAATCAGAAGGTGGGACCCACGGGCACAAGAAAGTCAAGCCATGGTCCACAGGCGATGTCGGCCGCATGAGAGCCACCCGATTTCTGCTTCCTCCACACAGAACTGAACTCAGACTCTAAGAACAAATTTGGATTGTTCGAGGGCTTCGTCTTTGATTATTATTCACCATCTCAAGATGACAGGGAAGCATTCCATTAGGGTTTGATATGATTATGTTGTGTGTGGACTTTGTGGAGCCATTGCATCCAAAAACATCATTTGAGGATAAAAAATAATTTTAAAGTCATAAATATTTATGATATGTGTCTCATAATATTATGGTCCTTTCATGTTCTTAATGTAATTTCTTTCATCTTTATTTACCAGCAAACGAAATGATTCATATAGGTTATACCATAAAGATAAGCATAAGTTTCATTTTTGGTGCTTATACTATACAAGAGCTCTAAATTATGGCAATGGACGAGAAAGAAATTTCTACTCCACTCACCCTCTAATCATCGAACCAAACAATCAATTTTATCCCATTTTTTTACCATAAATTTAATGCATTAAATAATTTTACCATATTATTTCATATTCTTAATGTTATTTCTTTGTTCTTTACCAATAAGCACAGGGATTCATGTAGGTTACACCATAAAGATGTTATGGGCATAAGAAAGTTCCACTTTTGGTGCTTATACTATAGAATAGCTCTAAATTATGGGAATGGATAAGAAAGTAATTTCCACTCAACTCACTCAAATCATTGAACTAAACAACCAATTTTATCCCTTTTTTTAACCATAATTTTGATGCACTACATAACAAATTTAAGAACATCTCACTTCTTCAAAAAATATATTGTAATATCCCCACACAATCAAAAATGTCCCCACGCAATCAAAAAGAATAATAGGAACTCTAAAATATATATATATATCTTTTATAAATGGAGAAAACTTAAGACAATCGATGGAAAATTTTAAAAAGAAAATATTTTTTATAAAAAATAAAAAATAAAAACTCTTACGATTGAATATTTTTGTTGACTTGTATCGATCATCTTAACGAGATATAAAAAAACAAAGTTATCTTATAGAGGGAGAGAATACTTCAAAATCAACGATAATGAGTAATGAACGTAATTAAAGGTCAATATTTAGATTAATTCAACACTCGTTATCAATATTTTATATATAAAAAAATATTTATCAAAATATTGAAAATCATAATGTATGAATAAATTCTAATTCACTAATAACTTTTATTCATGTTTAATTTTAATCCTAATTCTAATCTCAATTATAGAAAAATAAAAAAAATTATTTATCAAAATATTGAAAATCATAATGTATGAATAAATTCTAATTCACTAATAACTTCTATTCATATTTAATTTTAATCCTAATTCTAATCTCAATTCTAGAAAAATAAAAAAAAAATTATTTATCAAAATATTGAAAATCATAATGTATGAATAAATTCTAATTCACTAATAACTTCTATTCATATTTAATTTTAATCCTAATTCTAATCTCAATTCTAGAAAAATAAAATTCCAATTGAATAAGCGACTACTTTGACTCGTCCCGATGTTGGTGACGATGCAAACGAATAAGCGGCGGAGGCAGAGAGACGTATTCCACACAACCACATCCACCTTCGTTAACACACGTCCTGCTTTCGCTGGCGGTGTGAGTACTCCGCGTTATCCCAACAAGTCAAGTACCATAAATTTCTACTGCTGTGCTGCTGCTATCACGAGCTTTAGGGACGGGGACACGTCAATGTACCATCCATTTCCCTTCCCTGGATGTGATTGCTACCTCTCGTCTCATACCCTGTCAACGTTGTGAAGAGTTGGCTTCTGGATGCAATCCTTTGTTGGAAATATTGCGAGGGTTTTAAGTTTCTGGGATTATTATTATAAAAATAATTAATTTAATTCGAGGGTGGATCTCAAAATCTTATTTATCTAATCAAAATAATATAACATGAACGATTTATATGATACTCGTTCTTCTTCGTTTGACATGGCTGCTGGCGAGTATAAAGAGTGATGGGTGAGGTGGTGATTAGATTTGCACTTCCAAAACGTGCAAGTCATCGCTCACAAAAGACGTGGGTCCCGCTCCCCCAAAAGAAAAATCTTCATGCCGTCGATTTAGATTGGACTTCGCCGAATTTGCTTTTGATGATGCATCATCATAAGAGGAAAAGTTCAAAAAGAGCCAAAGAAAAGGAAGTGTGTGAGAGAGAAACATTGTTCACGATCTAACACGTCTATTTTTCGAGCTCCAAAAAAAGAAAAAGAGTTTTTTATTTTCCTATATATTTAATTAAAATGGGGACATGAAATGATGGTTTTATATTATAATATATCTTTATCTCATGATCTGTATTGCATGATGTTAGCGATCGTCATTGTGTTAATCAAATTTAATTTTAAATTAAATTAAAATTTTAATCGTGTCCAACATCTTGATCACCAAAGATGACATCGAGCATTTTACACAAAGATCAAAGTCAAAAAAGAACTCTCGTTGCTCCTAAAGTGAAATTAAAATATGAAAAAAGAAAGAAAAAAAATATGATTCATGAATCATGCCGATGTTCACATTTTATAATTAAACCTCTCCTAAGTTTCCACGTAATAGATTTGGATTCTACTGATGCGATAGAAAATATTCATGAAAATATTCTCTATATGTTAGTCATGGATGTGAAAAACATTCTCTATATGGAATTATTTTCCACGGGCCATAAATGTTTAAAATCAAAGCTAATAATTATATATCTGCCAAAATCTGATAAAGTAATTCAAACGTTAGGACACGCCATGAGGATGTCACATTAGAAAAGCTTGGTTTCATAATCTTTGTAGATGAAGAATTAGATATCACGCAATTCTTTTGTTTATTTCATAGCTTTCTCGCTCTCGATAGATTCTCTTCTCTCTCTTTGTGAGTAAGGCTAAAGGCTCTTAGGTTTCGTTTACAGAACTTAATAATCTAAGTTATAATAGAATTCAACTTCAAAGAAATGAAGAATCCAAACTCCCAACTAAGTATAAACGTGTAAATTAGCTCAGACTCTTAACTCCTATCAGAATTCAAATGACACCTCCGACGCATACCATTATTCAAGTCAAAAAACGAATGACACGCCAACGGTCCAGATGGTTTCGATGCACACCTGAACGATCGATAGGGCATTCGAAGATACGTGGCAGGGAAGGTGTCCAATTGTCCTTGCAGATGCCCATGCCACGCCGGCATGTCCATGGTCAATTGCAGTGGCTAACCAGCATTGTCAAACGAAGTTGCACCGAGAAATAGACATGATGTGTTCCATTGATACGGACATGTAATGCTCCGTCTGTCATGGATAAAGACGTCTCGGAAACCCACACACCATGCTGAGTTATATTACCTTTCAACCAAAGTGTTCTTTAATTCTTACTTGTGACGATTAATTGACTTTTAACATTTGTTCTATGCCGAGAAATTTATTGTGGATGAAGAAAGCGTTCATGCCTCGTAACACTTGCGTCTCGTCATCTTGTTATGACGTGTTATCCGTGTTGATTCTATATATTTTGATTTTATCATTAAGGATTCTAAAATCTTAAACAGTGCAAAAAATATTATTTTTTATTATTATCATAAATACCGAAGGTGTCTTATCGATTATTATTTTTTGATAGTAAAACATAGATTTCTCGAAGAACACGAGATGAGATGTAAAGGGACAATAGATTTTACGACACATTCGATTGTTAGATGTAATAACGTTCGGAAAACGGTCGTCATATCGAGTTAGGAATCATTTCCAACACAACACCACTTAATATCGAATCGAGTAAACCGTGTCATGCCATTTTAGATACTTACCGAGCGAGGGCTATCAAAGATGGAGGAGGCGTGCATTCCCAAATTTAGCAATCATGACCACGTGGCAGAGCCACGTTGCGCAAACACGAACACAAACTTCTATAAAAGAAATATATAATGGATTACTGATCGTTTTGGGAAGTCGATCGAATAGCAAAGTATGCAAATAACATGCTTCATGCAACGATGCAATATTAATTTTCTTGCGACGCTGTAGATGTTAAACGCGTCACGTCCAAAGGAATCGTTTCCTTATTATTATATTCTTCTTGTGTAGAGATTTTGACTTTCTCTCTGCTGGTATTTTATATGGCTGGCTACGAAGGAGAGAAGGCATGTGCAAGTCAAACTTGGGATTTGGTGCGACACTTGCCATTTTCCAAGCCGACATAATCTATCTATCATCCCTCCCCTTTTCTCTTCCTCGCTTGGCTGCTTCCCCTTCTCCCTGTAGACTGTGATGATGCATGTTGGCTGGAATCGATTTCCGTGGGTGCATAAGTTGTATTGGTTACTCTATAAATACTCGCCCCTCCTTCACTCTCCGAGCCAGCACACACTGACACACAACAAACCTTTTACGAGGACAAGGGACACCTCTTCCTGTCTTGTTCCTCCAAGCAGCTCCTCCCCCTGCCACACCACCCCCTCCCCAATCTGCACCATCATCCACAGCTGGCTTGCTAGCTAGCTCGCATAATGGATCCCGCTTCCGCCGCTATGTATCCGTCCTCTGCAGCCGTGATCACCTCCACGCTTCTCGTCATGTTGTCCCTCATCTTCTGCTTCTTCCTTTTCCTCTACCTCCTCTGCTCTCTCCTCCCGAGGGCCTTCGCCGCCGGGCGAGCAGCGCCCCGTAAGCTGCCCCTGCCTCCCGGCTCCATGGGCTGGCCTTACATCGGTGAGACTTTCCAGCTCTACTCCAACAATCCCGACACCTTCTTCGCCCTCAAACAGAAGAGGTCCGTCCGGTCATGTCCCGTTTCCTTCCTCCCTTGTGTTGCTGTCACTTCATGGAGTTGGTCGGCGGTCACACTTGCTTCTTTCTGCAGGTACGGGGCGATATTTAAGACCCACATCCTGGGGTGTCCTTGCGTGATGGTGTCCAGCCCTGAGGCGGCGAGGTTCGTGCTGGTGACGCGGGCGCACCTGTTCAAGCCGACGTTTCCCGCGAGCAAGGAGCGGATGCTGGGTCGCCAGGCCGTCTTCTTCCAGCAGGGCGACTACCACGCCCGGCTCCGCCGTCTCATCCTCCGGGCGTTCTTGCCCGAAGCCATCCGCCGCTCCGTCGCCCGCATCGAGGCGGTCGCCCTCCGGACCTTGCAGTCGTGGGACGGCCGTCTCGTCAATACCTTCCAGGAAATGAAGACGGTAAGCTTCTCGATTCGACTCGCCAAGTCGAACTCGTAAGACCATATGTTGTTGTTGCTGCTGCTGCTAAATTTGTTTGCCCTGCTTCCGCGCAGTACGCATTCAATGTGGCGATCGTATCCATCTTCGGGAAGGACGAGCTCTCCTACTTGGAGGAACTGAAACAATGCTACTACACCCTCGAGAAGGGCTACAACTCCATGCCCATCAACTTGCCCGGGACGCTCTTCTTCAGCGCGATGAAGGCCAGGAAGCAGCTGGCCCACATCGTGGCCAAGATCGTGTCCTCCAGGAGGATGCAGAGGACAAACGAGGCCAGTAATGACCTGCTCGGTTCTTTCATGGAAGCCAAAGAAGCGCTCTCCGACGACCAGATTGCAGACAACATGATCGGCGTCATCTTTGCAGCCCGAGACACCACCGCCAGTGTGCTCACCTGGATCGTGAAGTACCTGGGAGACAACCCCAGCATCTTACAAGCGGTCACGGTAAGACACCTCTCTTCTCCTTCGATTCCGCCTTCTTCGACACGGATAAGAGAAGCGATTTAGGTGTCGGATCGATGAATGTTCTGCCAGGAAGAGCAAGAGGAAGTAATGAAGAAGAAAGAAGCAGGCAACGAGGAGAAGTCCCTAACATGGGCCGACACCAAGCGGATGCCGTTGACTTTGAGGGTGATTCAGGAGACCATGAGAGTGGCCTCCATCTTATCCTTCACCTTCAGAGAAGCGGTGGAAGATGTGGAGTACGAAGGTGAGTTGGCATCTTCTCTTCCACCATGCTCCCATACGCATCGCTTTCGCATGGTCTCAATCTGTACTTCGTTGAGCAGGGTATCTGATTCCCAAGGGATGGAAGGTGTTGCCACTCTTCAGAAACATTCACCACAGCCCGGAAAACTTCAGCGACCCAGAAAAGTTCGATCCCTCCAGATTCGAGGTAGGAAACGGAGGACAGCTCTCCCCTGTCTCGATCGATCTACAGACGAATAATAATTCTCTTGCTCTGGTCAACTGCTGCAGGCGTCTCCCAAGCCCAACACCTTCCTGCCATTTGGAAACGGGACCCATGCCTGCCCTGGAAATGAGCTAGCGAAGCTGGAGATGCTGGTCCTCCTCCATCACCTCATCACCAAATACAGGTAAACCCACCAAAACCATCAAACGAGCACTTGTTTTCCCTCCCCGGAAGACGAATGTTCACGGTCGATGCTGATGTTTTATGCTGTCCATCATCAGGTGGTCTATGTCGGGTTACGAGAGCGGAATCCAATTTGGACCTTTTGCGCTGCCATTGAATGGCCTACCCCTGCGATTCTCTCTCAAGTCACCAGTGGAGGACCGAGCTGCTTGAGCTTTCTCCGTGGTGTCGCATGCCGTTTCCAGAGTCTGGACGACATGGTTGAGCTCAAGGAACAGGCCATGCTATCAAGACTGCTGCAGGTGAAGAAACCAGCAAGGAAACACCACCTTTGTTCTTGTGTTTGGAGGGGGTTGACATCTCCACTGGAGTGTATTATTATTATTATTATTATTATTGTCTTATGCTTCTTTAATTTGAACGAGTGGTCAAGCAATCAAAAGTGTTGCACCATCGAATGTTTAATATGTACTACAGATTAATAATAATAATTCAGCTACTTACTACAAATGGTTACTCGACTTTGGTCTGCTTTGCACGTCGCTCCCCCATCATCACTGCACCCCACTCGTGTGGCAATCGAAGATTAAATGTAAATATTTTATACGATCTACTGAAAGGGTCTTTTTCTTTATTTATTATTATCTAATTATTATTTATTATATTAAATAATTTATTATTATTTTAAATTATGTATTATTATACGACAACGTTTATATGTGGACTCGACTCGAATCAAATTTAAGATCGATCAGTACCTGCGAGTCTTTAATGACAACGTTGTTTGTGTACTATGAGAATTAAAATCTAAAATTATATGAATAAAGCTCATGTTCTCAAGTACCATAAACTAATACCATTTAAGCAGCCAAATAAAAATCTAAAAAGGACAGGACGATGATGGAAAAAAAAAAAATCTTAGAAGAGAAGGAGTATGAAAATAAAATTAAATTACACTGATTTTGAATTATTTGTAGTTTTGGGGTTTTCTTTTCGTAAGCCGAAACTTTCCGATTGGACCTTTATACCCTTGAAAGCGACCGGTCCAGTTTAAAGTTATCTATTTGGGCCGGTTCAATTCCAAAATAAAGGATTGGACCGGTTGGTTTGAGAGAAAGTGGAATAAACAACAACTCTCTTCTTTCCCTCCCATCTTTCTATATCCTGCTAAAGCATGCGTGTCATCTTCTTCTTTCTTCTTCTTCTTCTTCTTCTTCTTCTTCTTCTTCTTCTTCTTGTCGAATGGGTCAAAGAGCAGAAGGATGTTAAAAATGTAATTGAAACAGTAATCTTTTGTTGTTGGATCAGTTTATTTATCCTTTTCTTCTTATTTTTGTCATACTTTATTTTTTTTTTGCTTTCTGAATACAAGACAATACGAAGGCCAACTCACTTGGCTAATATCTAGCATTTCTTTCTTTGTTTTGATTTTTAAATAGATGATGATGACAAGTCTTACTGGTCTCCCTCTCCATCAATATGGGCAAAATTGAACATAAAAATTATTATAAATCAAACCCAGCATGCATCACTCGATCCTTTTAATTCTTAATAATATATGACTATCTTAATTGGGATCACGAGAAACACGAAGAAGATCAACTTGCAAATAGTGTGTATTGTAATTCCACAGTCAGCTTTCACTGCTAGTGGAAGAAGAACTCTCGTGTGTTTCTCAAAGGAAAGCAGGTAGATGTAGTTTTCTTGACGAGGAGAATGTTAACATCTTTGACTAAAATGATGCAACAACAAACATCAGATCCGTGTCACTCACTAAAATGACGCTGAATGAAATATATTTCATTGGAGTCTCTCTTTCAGATTTATGAAAGTCAAATCAAATGAAAGTTGCACCTATCTACCAGTTCTCAAAGTCCAACACATGCAACACGTCTCTCTGCGTTTAGTATGCGTAGATATGATACAGTTGCCATGTAGATAACTAAATCCTTGAAATTAGCTTATTAACTACGTCATAAGATCCACTATACAACATATTGGATGAGCCATAATAAAATATAAAGTATTGTTTAGGTACGTGGTGGGCGATGTACTTAAGTCAATCCTCAAAGATTAGTCTAATAATGATGTACTGATTTACTTCTCTCGAATTGAGGCTTTAAAACCTCGGACTAAATTGTTTTATTTTTAGTAAGAATCTAAACTGCTCAACAGCAAGGTTAAACGTGATAGAAGATAAGATTTTCCTAACTATACGAGGAAATCTCTCTATTCTGTTAATGAAAATCATTTATTCTGTTAACAAAATAAAGTTTCTTCAATAATTATTCTTATTTTCTATTATTTTCATCAAAAAGAACATCTAAGTTGTAGAAGAGTCTGAGTGCTATGTGAGCTCAGCAAACTGTTTAGAACATTTACTCCAAGTCTAATGCCCAGATGACAACATCTATAGCCAGATGACAACGGGTCCAAATCATGTTTTAGAGAGGTCACGTGTTGGAAGAACATGGCTATGGGGATATTAATCCTAACGATCACAAATTGCATTATCGTATACGACCACGTTGAGCTTACGATAGGCTTCATCCAATAGTTACATCACAACAGCGCTCAAATATATGCATGAGATAGACATAAAATTGACATAAAGTAGTAAGATAACTATGTTTGTGTCTTGAGGAACATGACAAATGTTATTGAATTCTGATTCACTTTGTCGACGTTAAACGTGGAATGGGTGAGCAAAACTACAATGTCTATTAATTCACGTTGCTTTCTTCCCACCAAAAATTTCATATATCAAATATATTATAGTTTTAACTGGATAATATATATTATAATCTTGATTGAATTCTAATTACGATTATAGATTAATAAAAAAATTATTTATAGTAGAATCCCTCTGAAGATGACATTGATGGGAGAGATTCTCCTGATCACTTATTTTACATCATCTGTTATATTATATAAATAAATATGACCTTATAGTAAATGTATCCGAAATGATTGAGATTACAAATCTATTCTCATTAGTCTTATGAAAGATAGAGAGAACGAGTTTAGTTTCTTTTGCGGATCGATGTTACTGCATTCTACGGATTAAACTATAGAGTGCATTCTATAAATCAATAAAGATATTTTGAATGACATCAAGAGGAGGTATGCATCTTAGTCTTAATATATTATTATTTGATTTTATATTTTGATATTAAATTTATTTTGTATGGTACTATGATTTTATATTTACAATTAGTATTTGTTATAAAATATCTTATATCGTAAAAGTTTAAATCTATTTATATTATTATCTTTTGCTTACGAAAAGTGATCTGAACTATTTTGTTTATCTTGTCAGTCGTATCAAGATTTCCACGCTTATGCAAATGGTATCATGAACTGCTATTGACGACGTTGTAAACAGTCGCAAACATAGAATCTTGATCGTTGGCGTTGATTCGCGCTAATTTTGGTGATAGTTGAGGGTGCTGTGATAAGAAGTAGTTGCTATTGTGGGCAACGACAAGGGCACATGGTGCTCCCACACGTCATATGCGCTGCTACAATCGAAGGTGGCTAAGCTTAGTGGCACAACACCGAAGTGGTGGAAAGCTGCTGCATCCAGCGACTGTGTGGAGGGTGGTGGAAGCGGTCGGCGGCAGCACTAGAGGCGTTGTGCAACGAACGACTATGATGTCATGACAATACGGTCTCTCGTCAAAGACAGCGATTAGTGGTGCGATGGTTGTGCAGGAGGGCAACCACCCTACTGGACGTCGCTGCAATGGTCGTGCCCGATGGTTGTGCATGGTTGGGTGCTGGACGACAATGTTAACAACCACAAGGCTATCGATCAATCCAATAAGGTGGGTGCCCTCGCGATTGGGTGTCATCTGGCAGTGCAATGAGAAAGAAAGCTATAAAAGAAAAGGGAGGTATTGCGCATACGTGCATTTAACTAATTGGTCAAATGTTTTTTTTTTTTTTTTTTGCCACTTACCTTTAAGTTTAAATCTACTAATAAATTATTAATTGACATATTAATAAAAAAAATTAACTGAAGCTCAATATAATAGCACTCGAGAGATTCAAGATGATATCTTTAATATAACTGATAAAGTTATAAAACTTAAATCATTAGGTTTAAATGTGAATAAATCTTTCCTCATGTGGTTTATTCTTAATTATCTTTCTCTTGACCCATACAAAATTTATTAAATATAAATCATGATAAATGAGACTTAGAATGAGTTGACTAATATATATATTCAGAAAGATTAAGATAAAAAAATTAGTTTAGCTACTGCTCAATGAGTTAGTAAAAAAAATAAGATTAAAGTTATCAACCAAATAAATTTACTAGGTCTAAAAATACAAAGTAAACTAATGAAAAAAACATATGACAAAGCTTGGTTTGAAATTTTTTTTATAAACTTAATCTTTGTATGGTTCAAATCAAATATTACAAAGATATACTTGATAGATTGATTATGGTACTTCAACTTATGTTATCAATAATATATAGAGTTTTGTTTAACTTGAAAAATTAGATGGACATGAAAGATTTATCGTTAGGAGAATCGCCTTAAAATAAAATTGATAATAGTGAGAATTTATCATCTATGTCTAAGGACGGGTTATCTAATTGATTTTGCGGACACATGTTATATTCTTACTATTTTTAAAAATTTAGTTTCTTTATTTAGAATTGATGAGTTACAATTATTTTTTAGTGTTAGTAAACTTAGTATGTTTTATAATTTAATTAAAATTAATTCTAAAATTCTATGTTATAGTTTATATATAATTAATTTAATTTTTAAGTTTACAAAGAATTAATGATCCTACAATCAAATGTTAGATTGAAAAATATAGTTTTGAGAAAAAAACTTAAGTTGTTCCTTGATGTCTACATAAATAAAATTCAGAGATAATTAGATAAAAAAAATTAAAATGATCAGATTTAATAGAGATAATAAAATTAATGATAAATATGATGAGTCAGATCTAATAAGATTTTCGAGAGTTTTGTTTGGTAGAAAATGTAAAAAAGGTTTGCTGTGGTGAAACAAAATAAAAACTAAGGGTTTTCCAATAAATAGCTGAAATAATTCTGAATAATAATTTTCATTTTTTATCCTTTTGGATTGAACATTAAGATTGGGTTAAGAAAAAATATAAAAAGAAAATGATAAATTTTGAAAAAAAATCCTTCATTTTAGAAGTTTCCCAATTAGTGTCCTTTGTTTTTCTCAACCGGTGTTTCATTTTTTCGATATTCTTAAAATATCTCTAATATGATAAATATAAAAAAAAAACTCTCAATGCTTGCATTAGATTGGTTCGGTGAACCGATTTATCACTATTTTAATTAAAATATTTTTTGAATAGTAGTACAGTACTTATAGTACCTTAAAAAAACTATAAACATGTAAAAAAATATAGTTGTAAGTCTAATACAAACTAACATATCAATCTTAATTTAATTTCAAATAGGTAAACATTATAATCTAATCTTATTCAAAAAATATTATAACTGATATAATAGTGGGTCGAATCATCCTAAGAATCAGTCAATAGCATTTTTAGATATGAGAAAATGTGAAACATTGATGAAAGAAATAAAAAAAATTATCAATCAGAAAATAAATAACTCAAAACGAGGATGTTTTCATGAGAATTCATCCAAAATAAAAATCATAGATTCCCGTCCGCGGGAAACGGTTTCCTCACGTCGAAGGATACAACATTCCAAACTTGGCACGGCACGGAGTTCATATCAGACTAATACGTAACTCGTCAACCGACCCCATCAAACTAATATGTAACGCATCACAAATAGAAAATACTTTCTCCTAAAATAAATCTTGCTCCGAATATTTCATGCTTGTGGTAAAACCCTGGAATTGTATCGAATAGAATTGAAGGGAAGGGGAAGGGGGAAGGGGGAAGGGGGAAGGGGGGAGAGAAGAAGCCAACATAGGGGAGCGAGACGATCTCTCGTCTCTCCTCCACTTTTCGCCAATTCGTCTCCTTCTTGCTATTTGAGGGCGGAGGAGGCGATGCCCAGATCGGGCCCGGTGGTCATGGCGTGGAACGTGTTCAAGTTCTGCACGGCGCTTCGGGCTTTCGGCTCCCTCATGATCCTGCTCGTCCTTGGCATCGTCGGGGTCAGCTACTACGCCGTGGTCGTCGCTAATTACGGCCCTGCCCTCGGCGCCGGCGGGATCGATTCCCTCCTGGCCCTTGCTGTCTTGATCCTCTTCCATGTCCTGGTACTTGATTCACCGCCTCGCTTCTTGCTTCTGACTCCCAAGTTTTCTTTTGGTTGGTGGAACTCTGATCCCCAATCCTCTGATTAGTGGTCAGACGCCTTATTTTATGGATCTTCTTTCAAATCGAATCTCTCTATTGCTAGATTCGATTGCTCTGCTCTTAAATCAGCGTATCTAGCTGTCGAAATGTTATCCATGCACTGTTATTTTTCTTTTTCAAGATTGTCGTGAAATGCTTGCGATCTTCTTGGTTTTTTTAAATACCAAGTTCCTATGTGCTAAGATCAACTTTTAGCTTAAGGATCTGCTTTTAGGAAGTAAGAGAAATAAAGTTTTGTTAGTCTGAAGGGTAAGTCAATCAACAATTTATGATTAAGAAAATTATGGAAAGAACAATAATACGCATGTATAATCTCTTGGGCCCAAGAAATTTGTAAAGCACATCTGCTGATTATACATATAGTAAGTACCTTAGAAATTTAATAATCTTCTACTGTTTCTTTTCCTTATGAGAAAATTGTACCTGCTCAGAACCAGTAAAAGAAAGCTGATGGGGGAGGCAGAGAAAATAGATAATTTTGATTTTTTCAGTTGTTGTTGCATTGTGTCCAACAGTCTATCTAATAAAAGTGGATGATTACACAGTTGGGTCTGCTTCTATGGAGCTATTTCTCCGTTGTCTTCACAGACCCTGGCAGTGTCCCACCAAATTGGAAGCCTACTATAGATGAGGAGATAGGAGAAAATGCTCCGTTAACCAACTTGGATTTCAGTAATCATATTCTAAATTTGCAACAAGGACATATTGCAGAAACAGGAAATCCAACGATAAGATACTGCAGGAAGTGCAACCAGTTGAAGCCACCACGCTGTCATCATTGTTCAGTTTGTAAGTCCATGCTTCTTGACTTATTTTTATTTAAACATGTACGCTGTGTGCTCTTGTGTCTGTATCTTTTATTGTATTTTTAAATTCTTATCTTAGGTGGGAGATGTGTACTTAAGATGGATCATCATTGCGTGTGGGTAGTAAATTGTGTGGGGGCTCTAAATTATAAGTTCTTTCTTCTTTTTCTGGTAAGTGTCTAATCCAATTTTTTCTTGCTTTGTGATAACACGAACCTTCAATGTTTACTGAAAACTACTGCTGGATTTTATAGAGGTTACCTTTTCTTGTGATGCTTGATTACAATTTTTCACTTTTATTTTATTTGGCCAAATTGAAATGTCCTAATGCAAATAGATTCACATGCATGCACACGTACACATGCCAAAAAAAAAGGAAGAAAAAACAAAACTATTGTGTATGTAATTGCTCGCGAAGACTATGGCTTTCGTTGAAACATTGCTTGATGGTGATACGTTTATGTTATTTAATAAACTTCCAAACAACTGTTACACTATATCAATTTTTTTATTATTTGATGACCTAGATTAATCTTTAATGCTCTGCAGTTGTTGGATTATGTCTTGCGATTGAGTAGTGACAAGGGAACATGAAGGCTTCTCATTTGCTCTCATAACTAATAATTGCAACATATCATAAGCAATAAAGAAATCTAAGAGGGGACAAGCAATAGCCTTCTGTTGGATTATCCATAGCAAAGAATACAACATCATGCAATTGAAGAGAAAAAAGAGAAGGTTCAAGAAAAAAGAGCAAAGAAGTACTGAACAGTGAGTTGTGGAACTTGTTTCATTTTATATTACATAAAAAAGCCTATTTTTTCAATAAAAGGCACTATTTTGCTCAACTGGACTGTAATTGACTCGACATACAGTTCCCATCACCCCAAAGAAAAGTTAACAAGCAAACTATTTGTAATCCCTCCAAATTAAACATACTTGAATTCTAGTTAAACCTCTTTGATTAGTGATTATGGGAACTACTTTATGGATGCCTACACTTTCCATCGGTGCTAGATGCCACACCGTATCTCCTGTTTCCAAGTTGACTGCTGTTCTAAGTTCTATGTTCTTTAAATAGTCCATTTTAAGTGACTAAATGCAATATCAATATACTATTTTTTTTATATACTTCTAGCTCACAACTTGTTGTGCTTCTAAGATAAAAATTTTGTTAAAACCTATACTGCAGTTACGATATAGGGGTTCCAAGTTTTAGAGTTCTGCCTATTTGGTGCCTTTAGTTGTGATTTATAAGTAACTGCATGAAATAACAACATACAATTTCCTACATGTTTGTAGTATGAAGCTTATTGTGTGTGCATTTTGTTGCTTGTTAAAACTTAAAACTAATATTATAAACAGTGGCTAGTTGTTGCATGTTGGGATTCTTGATTCAGAACTTTGTACTTGTGAGTGATGTATTGAAAATCATTTAGAAAGCTATCTATTTTTGTGGTTGCTGATCATGTCATTATATGTTCTATGGTCTTAGCCTACAACTAGTGAATCTAGCCTACAACTAGTGAATCTATGAATAGTGTTTATTAAAACAAAAAACTCATTGGATATATGTTTGATGTCTGACGAGCTTGTGACAATTAGAGGAATTTTTTTTGTAATAGTAGAGAAAGATAAAGAAAGAGAGGAAGAAAAAACATATTTTTTGGATTTTGGTTGATGTGGCAAGTAAGTTGATTAATTCATGGTCAAGGTTTTTGGTAAACAACCTCTTTGCTTTTGGTAAGCCTATGTTGAACCTTGATTTTGTTTTCTTAGATATCTTTTGTAAATACGATTATTATATCTTTTTTTTTTTCTAAAACCCATTATAATGTGTCATATAAAAATTCCTTTTTAGTTTTTTCATTAATTGCATCAATAAATAAATAGGTCAATTTTACAAATTGATTTGTAGAAATAGTTGCTTAAAATCTTATTCTTCCTTCAATATACAACAACAACAACTATATAACAATAATAAAGTCGTAAGTCCCAACTATTAAGGTCATCTACATGGATCTTTTGCTGTCATTGAAATATATAAAAAGTCGTATTTAATTATGTTAAGAATTCTTAAAGCTTTATTTATAGTTTCTATTAAAGTCTTTTTAGGTCTTCCTCTACTTCTCTTCGTACCATTAATATTAATAATTTTACCTCTTTTGACTATCACATTTGGAGGGTTCCTCAACACATGCCCGTACCATCTTAAACGTTTTTCTCTCATCTTATCCTTAATTAAAGCGATACTTAGTTGTTCACGAATAAAAATGTTTTTTTTCTATCTTTCCTAGTAACTCCACACATTCATCTTAATAGTCTCATCTCGGCAACATAAACATTTTGTATATGTTTTTTTTTAACTGCCCAACATATAGATCTATAAAGTATTGTTAGTCTCACAACTGTCTTATAAAATTTTCTTTTTAATCTCAAACATATCCGATGATCACACAAGACACTGACATCTCGTGTTATATTAACTCTCCTATTTTTACACTATGAATAATATCTTCATCGATCTCTCCATCTTGTTGAATAATTGATCTAAAATACTTGAGACTTTTACTTAAAGGGATTTCTTGTCCATCTAATTTAACAATATTCTCTTGTCTATTTCTAGAGTCACTAAAATTGTATTTTATATATTCAGTTTTAATTCTACTTAATCTAAAAACTTTAGTTTCCAATGCTTGCCTCTATAGCTCAAGTTTATAATTAATTCTATTTAGGTCTCATTAACTAAAATAATATCATTAGTAAATAGCATACACTAGTAAGGTCTATTATATAAATGACTAGTAAGTTTATCTATTATCAATGTGAAAAAGTAGAGACTTAATACGGATCCTTGATGTAATCCTATGTTAATAGGAAACTCATTAGACACACTCCCTATAGTTATAACACTAGTAGTTACATTATCATAAATATATTTAATAGCATCAATATAATTAGTGGATACATTTTTCTTTTCTAAAACCCACCATAATAAATCTTTAGGAACTCTATCATAGACTTTCTCTATGCCAATAAAAACTATATGCAAATTTTTTTTCCCTATACTTTTGCATTAATTATCTTAATAAATAAATAGCTTCTATAGTTGATCTTCTAGGCATAAAACCAAATTGATTTTCAGAGATCTTTATTTCAAGTCTTATTCTACTTTTGATAACTCTTTCCCAAAGTTCCATAGTATGACTCGTGATTTTAATTACTCAATGATTTGAATAATTTTGTATGTCACCTTTATTTTTGTAAATTGGCATCAAAAAATTCTTCCTCCATTACTCGGGCATCTTTTTGAATCTCATGATTTTATTAAATAAGTTAGTTAACTAGGCTACTCCCTTGTCCCCTAAAATTTTTTAGACATCAGTCCCTATACTCTTAGCTATGTTCATCTTTTTTAATGTATTTTTTACTTCACTAGCTCTAATTTTATTAATAAATATATCATTACTATTTATTGTTAAATCTAGCTCTTATGTAGAATATTTTTATTAAATAATATATAAAAATATTTTTTTAATCTTTCCTTAATCTCGTTATCATTAACAAGTATTCTTTGATCTTAGTCTTTAATGCATCTAATATTACCTAAATTCTTATACTTTCTTTTTTAACGTTAGAAATTCGATATATATCTTTTTCACCATCTTCAGTACCTAATTCATTATAAAAATTATCATAAGCTTTATATCTTGTCATACTAATCATTTTTTAGCCTTTTTTTTAGATTCTCTAATATCTTTTAAATTTTTTCTCATTTTTACAATTATGCGAATCTTTAAAATATGATCTTTTAGTAAAAATTATTTTTTGAACTTTCTTGCACCACCACTAACTGTCTCTTAAGGTTACATCCCTATCTTTAGTTTCACTAAAAATCTCGTTTGTTAAGCTCAATCTTATTAGCCATCATAGTCCAAATGATATTAATATTATCCTCATCTAAATTCTAAGTCGCCTCCCCTTCTATCTTATTCTTAAAAGTCTTTACATTATCGTATTCAAAATTTCACCATGTAGTCATAATAATTTTTTCTACTATCTTTTTCTTCTTCCATTTTCAACAATAAATATCGATTACCATTAACCTATGTTGATTTGTTAAACTTTTGCCAGGTATAACTTTACAATTCTTACAAATAACTTAATTTACCTTTCTAGTGAGAAAAATGTCTATTTGACTAAAGTTGTGATCACTCTTATAAGTAATTAAATATTCATCTCTCTTCTTAAAGTGAGTAAATATAATTATAAAATCATACGAAATTGCAAGATCCAAAATCATACCACTATCTTCATTTCTCTCCTCATAACCAAAGCCCCCCATGCACCCTTTTATATTCACCATATGTTTTCCCTACATGACTATTCAAATCTCCTCCAATTATAAGTTTTTTGGTTATAGGCATTCTTTAAATAATATTATCTAAGTTTTCTTGAAATTTTCTTTTGGTCCGATCATCCAATCCGAGTTGGGGAGTATAAGCAAAAATAACATTCAAAACATTTTCTTCTTTCATAAATTTTAGAACTATAATTTTATCTTCAAATCTTTTACATCTATAACATTGTTCTTAAAATCCTTATCAACAACAATTCCTATACTATTTTTGTGTTTAGCTTTTTCAGTATACCAAATTTAAATTTAGTATTATTAATCTCTCTAGATTTTTTTCCCTACCCACTTGGTCTCTTATAAGCAAATAATATTTATTTTTCTTTTGAATATGTTGTTTATCAATTCTAATTCCTTCCGTGAAAGTGTTCTTGTATTCCAAGTTACTAACCTAACTTTTTATTTTTGGACTAACTTCTTTACTCTCATTGGTCTAAGACAATTAGAGAACCCTTGCCTACTTGGCATCACATCCGTGTGCTGATATGATGAGCCGCTTCCAAGCGAACTCTTAGCCCACCATTTGTAATTCAGGACACCTAGGTGGTGAAGGTGCCTCGCGTCACTTTCGGATGATGACCTAGCTCTATATTGAAATAAATTA
This sequence comes from Musa acuminata AAA Group, assembly GCF_036884655.1. Taxonomy (NCBI): domain Eukaryota; kingdom Viridiplantae; phylum Streptophyta; class Magnoliopsida; order Zingiberales; family Musaceae; genus Musa; species Musa acuminata. The sequence goes on from NC_088341.1 coordinate 39,964,760, forward strand.
AAATCCATATTCATGAGATTTGACATAGTTCTATGCTGGTTGTTAGTGACCTAATGCAACCCTCCACCTTTTTCATCCGAGCGTGGGATCGGTATTAGTGGTGTTATTCTTCCTTCAATATATTTCCCAAAATTTCGTAATATGAAATTCCTCTATAAGTATAACAGTTTTGAATCTCTCTCTTATTTCTATAAATTGGTCTTGGAAGGCTTTTCTTGCATTCATCATATATCTTTTTAATTTTCCAAGTTTTCTTAAATAAACAAGTCAATCAAATTACTCCTTAGTGGTGTGATTTGTGTGCCATGACATGTCATGGTTGAGATATTTGTGAAAGATCGAAACACACTTTTTTAAAGTATGCAATCTACTTTTCTGTATGATGGGTGGATCTTAAAAGATGTTCATCGGGAGGGTGGAAACATTTGTTTAGCTTCTCTTTTTTTCCCCTGCTACTTAGCTCACTTGAAGAAATATGCTTATTAGATTTCTACTTGTTGGTTGTAGAATTCTTTTGAAGCTTGAAATGATGGAATTTCCACTTATTCAGTTTTTTTTATATCCAGTGTGACGATATCATTCCAATTAAAGTAATTTATTTAGAAGGTTTGATATAGTTTTACAGCCATACGATGTTTTCTTCGCTTCATTGCAATTTTGGCCTATGATCTTGATACCATTCTTTTCTTGTGGATGCAGTTTTACACGTTTCTTGAGACAACTCTTGTCACTCTTTCTCTCTTTCCCCATTTTATTGCCTTCTTTAAAGACGTGGAGATTCCTGGAACGCCTGGCACACTTGCAACTACTTTTCTCACATTCGGTATGCATATTCCTATTTTGTAATGCAGTAGCTTCTGTTTCTAAACAACTTTTTCTTTCTCTGTTGTTGTGAATGATAGTGATTTTTTTTGTTAACGTTCTAGTGTTGAATTTGGCTTTCGCATTAAGTGTGCTTGGATTTCTGATCATGCACGTATCTTTGGTGGCAAAGAATACCACAACTATTGAGGTAAGTATTGGCAGTAAAATACTGATGAATCCTGATATTTACAAGGACAAACATATCCTTCTGTCTTCAGGCATATGAGAAGAAAACAACTCCAAGATGGAAGTATGATCTCGGCCGAAAGAAGAACTTTGAGCAGGTTAGTCATTATGCATCATCATCATTTTTTGTCCCTCCTATGTTCAATTACTTTGAAGGGTCAAAGACAACTCGATAGCAACATGATGGTACAGAGACTAGACCAGACATTTTGCAGAGTAATTGCTATATGAATGACGACAGACACCTAAAATAATAGGCGAGGTGTATACTTTTCTTATATACGTTTATGATGACACTACGAGTTATTTGCTAGACTTAGCACAGCCTGTGAACTCAGTAGCTTGGATTAGGTATAAAAATATGGGTTAAGCAAAAACAAGTTGGCATTAGAATGAGAAGAGATGGTAACACTTATTCTCTTGCAATCCTTATAGTATGAATGCTATAGTTAAAATTTTTTTCTGTGGATCAGGTGTTTGGAGCAGACAAGAGGTATTGGTTCATCCCTCTATATTCTGAAGAGGATCTGAGAAGAATGCCGGCTCTGCAAGGCCTAGAATACCCCACAAAGCCAGATCTGGATGCACAGTAACTTTAGAATGCCGTGTCAGGAAGAGTTGGTGGGTTCCTGCGTATTCCAAGGAGGATTCAGAAAGAATGCCAGCTCGCAAGGATTTGAAATGAATTCGCCACGCCAGATCTGGATGTACAGTAACAATAGAATGTCAATGTTTACGATGGACTTTTAAGCCTGAGGTTGTAGATCTGTAAATGTCGACCATTGGCATTGTGCTGTTGAGCAAGCATGTCTCTCGTAACAATCGTTTCTCACTTCCGAGATTTAACAGTGTGTGAAAGCAAGACAGGTTGAGTGAAAAAATTAAAACCATCAAGATAGTTTTTGAAATCTATTTTTGAAATCTGTATGGATGGCATTTGCCAATCTAAAATTTTATAATTTTATTGACATATTTTTAAATAAAGATTTAAATATTTTTATGAGTTTTTACAGATATTAATGGTAGTAAAAAAGATTTATGTAATCGACCTAAATCTTTTTTATTTTTTGACCCTTTTACTTTTTTTAAAAAACACTTGATACACCAAAATTGAAAGCACCAAAGTTGCATGTCTTATGGAGCATAAACGTACTAATTCTCAGCTTAATCTGAGAAACATCACAGGTTTTTTCCTTTATTATTATTATTTTTGTCAGACAAGCCATCGGAATCTCATGCAAATCACTATTTAGGTTCCCCTTACTTGCCAAGAATATTATGCACATCATGTAGAACCAGATTTCCGAATCTTTTAGTCAGCCACGAATATTATAAGATTAAGTTTAAAAAGTGATTCTATTTTAATTACAAGCTGCGAAACTTGTGATTTTATTTCGGGGAAATTGCCTTTGCTTTAGCATATATAAGCCTTTCTTGTTGATGCTGAATCACAATGGAATAATCACCGGTACCAAAAACACATTCTTGACCAAAAGCGACATCTTCCATGAAGATTCAAGTAGGTTGAACCTATTTAATTTCACATTTTACTGAGCATCCAATGTTATCAACTGTAGTTAACAGCAATTCTGATGCATCACAGATTACAAGCTGCGTGTATCGTCTTTAGTAACTCATGTATGATCGTTATGAGACTCAGTTTCGGCTTCATCTGCATCCTCAAACCGCTGATCGTTGATTTGAAGCTGCAAGAAGACAAGAAAGAGAACAACCTGCAAGTTAGGATACCCAAGAAATAAGCATAGCATCATAAATATAGAAGAAAGTCTCATCCTTCACGTCCCTAGTTCTAAGCTGTACACATATCTATGGTTGACATGTTTTGTATCATAAAATATTACGTACCTACTGCTTGCAAGTGTTATACATATGAAAAAGCATGTTAGGTGGAAAACAATTGGTTTCTATAGGCAGTTGTAAAGAACAAATTAAGGAATTTATAGATGAGTTCAAATCCACCCGAATATCTTCAATCCACTTTGAAGGTTGATCTACAGGAGCACTTTGCCAAGGCTACAAGTGAACTAGGAAAATTATGATTTATGTCCTCGCCATATTTCACTCTGTGGAAGGGCTGTTTAACACACCATTCTTTACTATGGCAGCTCCGTAACACAGGAGAAAAGAAGACAAGGATTCCCTTTTTTTATGTAAAACAGAATCATGTTAAAAACATCGATTGGACTAGTATGTACCAACCAACATTTATTGATCATATATAGCTCAGTATTGGTACAATACTATTTCATTTATTATTATTTGATTTAATAATAACAGGTCACACATGTCATAGTTGCCGGCATACAGTGGCTACAGTACTAGCCATGGCTTGCGTAAGGCAATAACAGGACAAAAAACATTTTGTATCATGAAACCTTCCCTTGTCCTTTTCATTCCCTGCTGATGCTCACTACGTGTTCAAAGCAGATACTAACGGCACGATCTATGCCATAAGTGGTGTCAAAATTATGGTCTGTGATCATATCCAGAGGCCACTTAGAAAGAGGCCTTCCAAACTATCACAATTAGCCATGTACTGCTCTTCTCATTAAATAATGGTTGGCCTTGGATAGTGGAAGTAACTGGGTCTGAGAAAGCATTGACTATTCAGATGCAAGTTGAATATGAGGTCGAAGGGATGCCATGGGGTAAAGGGTTGTGAGAACGTACATCATAATAAACTTTCCCTCTCAGACACACCTTGTCCACACGACCCCAACCCCAGTGAGAAGCATAGGGCAATACAGCACAAGAGCTAATTGCCCCTACTTCTTCTTCCCTTCCGCATCAAATTTTAAGCAAATCTAGTTCTTAAGTAAGCTCCTTAAAGGAATTTTCTTTTTGTCTTATGATCTTATCTTCTTGGTCTAGAAAAATATACCACCTGTGTCAAATTTGGACATGTAAATTTTATATCTTAGCTGTGGTAGACAATATTACTTCCCCAGCCCACTGATTCTAGATCTTCAAAGTTGTTCACAAACCATGAAATACATGCACTTTCAAATGCTCATTGTGTTCATGTTCCTTCTGTCTATGCCAAATATTGACACCTATCAGATACTTCAGAACCCACATAAATATTGTCGAGATTTGGATTTGCTAATATATCATATAGAAGAAACTTTCTACAAAAGGCTCTTGGACATGTTGAGTAGCAATATGAATGAATTTTGGACCTTGAAATCATAACAAATGTGATTCTCTTATATGTTGTTCATGCTTTTGGTCCTTTGGATGATAGTTGTTTATGAGAATGGATGTATGCTTCTTATGAGATGTACATAATGACAATAGATTGCAATATTGGATTAAATCCTACTTAATATAAAATAATAGCAGTTTCATAAATGTTATATTTACTAAATGTAGTGTTCAGACCATGTAGCCTTTTTCTAAGAACTGTCGTTCCATTATATCCATATCCGTTCATCTCTATAAGCTATGTTAAGATTATATGGCCATATGTAAGGAAATCTCATGCATTGTCTGAGCTAAGAAATATGCAGACAACTGACACATTGTATGAGCTAAAACAAAAAAATAATATTATATCATAGCATGGTGGACATACCTCATGCATTGCATGAGCTAAGTCATGATCTCCATAAGCATAACCAATGGGTTTGGCATGATTTTCTGAAAGCTGCCACTCTGAATCACTTCCTGTAATTGAAAAGAAAACTTGCTTCGGACTTTGTTACTTAATCAAACTACAGAATGAACATAAAGTGCAAAGTGTTCATATGGTATTTTGATACAACTTACCATCATCAGCCGTTTCTTCATCGCCAAAAAACCAGCTATTTTCTTCCTCTCCTTCTGAAGAATTATCATTAAAGAAGAATGAATGTACATATGCGTACACATAGTGAAAAAGCAAATATTATGACGTTAGTACCTTGACAAGGCTCAGGGTTTAGTTCAGCACATTGACATAAAGCGTCAAAAAGAGTATCCACCATAAAGCTTAGTCAAGGATCCAACCAAAATAAATAAATAAATCACGAGTATAAAATGCAACAGCACATTAGCAGGCTAGCAGATGCTTCCAAGGGGCAAATAAGACAATCATCCTAAAAGATAAGATTTAACATAATAGGAACCCCGAAGAGTGTGTTTTCCATATACCATATCATGAGTGCCCACATGAAAACATTCAGCATATAGACATGACAATCTATAAAAACACATGTTTGACAAAAGAAAGTATGAAAAAGCAAACAAACAGCATAACTTTTAAAACTTGCATTCTTATCTTGAAGAAACAAATGTAGACATCAAGAAGCAAGGATACACTGACCAGGACCAGATGGTACAAGTCTCATTTCAGTGACATTTGAAAGTTCTAAATTGTCATGACGCTCTGAATCTGAACTTTCAGACACCTCACGGTCTTCGGTCTCGATCTGTATAAGAATTCAAAGCATTAGTGCTCAGCAGTAAAACAAGAACCACCACAACAGCCAGAAAAAGTTTAAATCCCAATGATGTAACTGACGAATGTACCATTTCTATATAGACTTTTACGAAGACGTTAAGAGAAATGGGGAACAATCAATAATAAAAATGACACTTTTCCCGAAAGACACAAAGAAAACTCTTCCTTCAGGTCTCTATTCTATGTTCATGCGTAAGAAGGATTCTAGCTATCGAAAGTTGCTGCTTTTATACGCGACAGAAATAGCTCTGGTGAAAAACAAGCCTCCCGGTCAAAAATTCCCAACCCTAACGAACCGGACTCAGCAGTAGGTCAAATACCAGAGCGTAGATGCAGGGCAACGGGAATGCCTCTGGATCCCTCGACACTGCGTGGAGGGAAACCGACAGGAAATCGACCGCATATCCTTTCACCTTGTCTACGTCGCTCAACCAAATCACCCTCCTACGAACCAAACAATCAAGAAGAAACTGTATGAAGGAGCGGGGGATGATTTGGGAAGGAGACGAGGAAGAGGGAGAAACTAGGGTGAAACCTGGTGGAGATATAGAGTGTTCCGCGGGATTCCAGAGGTCGGGAGCCGAGTGCGATGGCGACGCCCGGCTCGACGCGCAGCAGCTCCTCGCCGGATTCGGAGTCTAACCGGGGATGTCCGATCCCATCGCCAACGCGGTCATCGAACTGTTGCAGTCCTAAACCCATGGCGGTGTCGTCCCGTTTTTTGTCACCCAGTGCGAGCAGTATCACTGTCCCGCCGCTCTTCAAGCTTTTGGTTTCGCAAAGCCGCGAGTTTTGGGACCTCACCGCATCGACGGGCTAATTACATGTTAGGCTAGTTATATAATCTTTTATATAATTAATTATCTTTAGACTCAAATGGTGAAATCAGTTTAATTCTTCAATCATACTATTTTTTTTTTAAATACTATAAGTTTATTCAAAAAATGATAATTGATTTTTTTTTATTTGTCTGTAAACTCCTAACGATACATATTTTAAGCTCCATTTCTTTAATAAGCTAATTTCTAATGAGTTTTGAGTTTATTTACTTTAATTATAGTGTGTTTTATAATCCTATCAAAAAAATATTATAACTAACACGAAAGTCAATATCTTATTTTTTATATATAAGATGGTTGTAATTAGGTTTTGAGTCTATTTGTCTTGGATATAATATTTTTAAATAAGCTAATGGTGTTTTGATGGAGGTACCAAAAATATTATTACTGATATGAAAGTCTTCCTATTTTATTATTATTATTTCCAATACGAATAGTTTTGAGTCAATTTGTATGGATTATAATATATATATATTTAAAAAAATTATAATATTTTGATGATCACCATAATCGATGATAGTGTTAAGTCTTTTACATGAGGGATTATGTTAGTTTATTGGACATTTGAACTAAAAAATTACACTATGTAACGTCGAGGATATTTGGAAGACCATGGAAAGGTGGGGCACCACTTCAAAAAAATAAAAAGAAATCACCCTTTTTACAGCAGCTTCAACTTTTCGAATCCATTTATCTTCCAAATATTGAAACAAATATTTGCATACGTATTGTCGACTTAATAAAATTTATATTTAGGCTAAAATTTTCATTGCTTATATTAAAAAATATTAAATAACAATGTAAATGTGTGTAGATTTATCCAAAATAAAAAAGGAACATGAAAAGCGCAATTTGAATTATTTAAAGAAACATCGCAGTTACTTACGGTCATTTGGAACAAATTTATTTCCACCTTTTTGAAGAAACATAATAATATTCAAAATGATTATATTCGTCATTTATAGGAAAACATATTATCAAATATAAGGGTAAATAATACGTACATATATTTTTATTTTTGATACAGATGGATTTGGTATATGCTTTATTACAATTTATCCTAAAGAAACTGACAAATAACAATGGAATTATATATAAATTGTGAATAAATATTTTTTTTATTATCATATATCGCTTTTTTTTTAATGGGATAAGTAATACTTTTTTAATAGTAGGGCGATTTTGAAGCCTTCATCAGTCGGCGTAAAGAACCGATCGCAGTTTCGAGCAAGGCGACGGGAAGCGCAAAGGGGGAAAACGCCGTCGGAGATGTTTTCGGCGCTAAAGCCCCGCCGATGGGCTGCCTGTCTCTTCGTCTATCCTTCTCGCGCTTTCTCCGCTAGCAACAGCTTTTACGCCTCCTCGATGGCCGCCGCTGAAACGGTTGGCGCGGAGACGGGGCTTTATGGCTTCGATGTCCTCAAGACACCCAAAGGCTTCCGTAGGTTTGTCGACGAGGCCATCCAGAAGTAAGTCGAAGCCAAATGCTTAAGACGGAGACATTTCGTTCCCAGTCTGTCTCTAAACCGTCTATTTATGTCATCTATAGATCTGGGGAGCTCGTTACGTATATCTCTCGGCTACCGCCGTCGATGGAGATCATCCGGGCCATGGACGAGATCTCTGATACTGTATGGTTCCGTATAATTTATTGTCCTTTTTGTTTCTGGTGGTAGTGAGAATTGTTAAAGAGTTCCCTCGATGCTTGTTTGTAGGTATGTTCGGTTATTGATTCTGCGGAGCTGTGCAGGAATACTCATCCTGACAGGTGATCGAGTAGTTAGGGCTGATTCTTACGTTACGTATGGTTTTGATCTTATTTGTTTGTTCCTCAAGACAGTTTCTTTCTTATGTGTTAATATTGACTTAATATTCTTGCAATTATGCATCTTTAGGGAATACGTGGAGGAAGCAAACAAGGCATCAATGAGGATAAATGAATATCTTCATGTGAGTTTTATCCTGTTGATGATCCCCTTGCTTGGTTTAAATCACTGTTAAGGGTAATGTGGTTTATACTTTTTAAGCAACCTACAAAAGCAATTGTCATAATACATATGTTCTTTATTCATCTATTTATTATGGAAGAGTTTAATGCTATATCACTACATTTTTTAGCTCCCAATGGGCCAAAATCATACTCTTAAATCATGGTTATCCTAAAAGGATATGATTTATTTCCATAAAAGGACATTGTATTATTCTTGGCCCTACCGAGCAACAAACTTGTTAATGATTAAACAGAAATGCTATGTACCATGACTTGGACCCAACTGAAGGCACAGGTTACGAATTTGGGTTGCACTTCCCACTATGCCACCATTAATGGGCTCTGGATGCCTGCTACTCTGGTTGGTCAAGACTTAAATTATGATTTGAGCTGCAACCTATTAGCATTGTTATTTTTAGACAACTTAGCCAACAGGAGTAGTGGTTCTTTTGGCCCATGCTAGCTTTTATGCTAAAATTTTTTTTGGTTTCACTTTGTTTTATTCACAACATATGGACTAAATTTGTTTGCTCCAAAAAAGCTCATGGTAGCTTGAAATGCTGTTCAAATGGTGAAGATGCTGTTTTTTGGTGTATTTAAGATCTTGGGACACTGAAATTTGGTGATCTGGCCACAGAGGGTAATGATTTGGACCTTGGGATTCTCCTTTGGATGATGCTTGGCATGCTAAACTCTATGAGGTATCATAAGTATTGGCAACACATACCAAGAAATGAGATGATTCTAGTGATGTTGGTGATGCTTGGATGGTTTTTGAATGCTCAGTGACTAGCAAGGCTGAGGCCTTGCTCAGTCGAACATTAGAGTCTGTCATGTCGATGACCCTGCTTGGCTGGTATTAGCCATGAACAAGATTCCACAAAGACACACATAAATCCACGAGACCCAAACATGGCCCTGAATTTGTCAGTTGGGTCCAGCTCTTGACCAACCTAGTTTAGGCTTAGTAGGGTTATGATTAGGTTTAATCCAACTCTCTTACAATGTTTCACCCATTAAGTTCACCTTGTCCTCAAGGTGTTGGACTGGGATCATGCTAGATGATGTCTACATTGAGCTTTTATGTCTTCTTTTCATCTTTTCATGAGAGAATGGTTTTTGATGTCAGAAAATAATTTTGCTATGTTGGACTTCTTCATTCATACATCTTTAGCAATTAGGATTTGATCAACGTCTATGAGATCAGTATTCTTAATTTCAAATATGTTAGGAATGTGCTGCACAACAGTTTGTTTTTGATACCCTTGCTTATCATCAGTTGATGACATGTGACCAAATTTGATGCAATAGGGAGTACAAGGGCTCAGATTGAACTGGAAACTCCACATAAACTTATTGACCTGTTGGGGAAGTTTCCAACAACTAGTAGCTGCTGTTTTGTCGCAAATAAGACATATAGCTTTAATCCCAAAACTTTGCTTCATTTACCGCAAGCTGAAATTTTCATCTGACTGCTGAGACTTATCTTTTTCGATATGGAGTCTGTTAGAGCCTCTGAGAGAGACTTTAATACAAGAATGTGGCTGAGAAGGTGCTGGAGTTGTCAAGGATTCTGTTGCATTCACCAGTTTCTTTTTTTCAACAGATTTGACTTGTTATGGAGATGTTATGATGATTGCCATGCATGACATGACCATGGTTGAGTGCATCTTTGGCCTGCTTGTCTTTACATGTATTGACTTGATTGTCAATGCTTTCGTACCTCTGTGGTTTTCTGTTATCTAGGATGTCCTGACCTTTTCCTGGATATAACTTTTTAAGTTGTCTCTGAAGCCATTCTGAAAATGTGTCAACTGACAACCAGAAGTTTGCAGAAGTAATTTCTTTTGCATTAAAAGCCATGAAGGAACTTATCATAATATAATCCAGAAACCCTAAAAGCCATTGATCTAGGCATATGTTCAAATATATTATTATTTTATGTCAAAGATTTCTTGTAACGACTTATTTTTTTTCAAGTAGCACTCATCTTTTTGTTCTATGTTAATCTTCGCCTTTTACTTGTAGTTCCTAAACACAAATGGTAGTTTGTACACTGCAATAGTGAAAGCTGAGAGTGAGCGTGTCTTGCATACAGAAGAAGCTCAAAGAGCAGCACATGCTTTGCGTGTTGACTTTGAAAATGGTGGCATTCATCTTTCTGATGGTAATTAACTTTATGCTGGTGCTTTTTTCTTTATCGTTATTTTTTTATAATCTACAGTCATGTGTTTCATTTGTCGCAGATAAACTACAGAGAGTTAATCAATTGAATGTCGAGATCGCTAGACTAGGCAATAAGTACGTATCATCCACTACTAACTTATACTCTTGAACTTCAATCAATTTCCTATTGATACAAAGTATGTTTTTTGAAGCTTCTATAGTTGGTTTTTGGACTTCATGTGTCTTATGTATCAATCTCTCCTGTACAACTAAAACAAGATGCTCAATATGCAAAGAATCGAGTATCCATCTTGAAGTAGGTAATTGACAAGCCACAAAGTGCAAAAAGGAAGCAGATGTTCCTTAAGCGAACCCAAATGAGTGAGGACTAGCTATCAAAATTCAAATTAGATATCTTGGTAAAATGAAATTGATCTTGTTGCCTGATAATCATACAGATATCCCTGCATCTAGGACCTTTATATGCAAAGATATCTCAAATGATCGTTGATAAGGGACCATTTGGTCGACCGGCCATTGGTGCGGCTCGTAGGCTCGCGAGGACTTGTCCACTTTGGGCGATGGGCGTACCCGCACGGTTTTGTCCTTTCGGAGCATGTGAGCTCCAAAAGGCGCCTCTGAGGGTAAGGAAGACCTGGCGGACTTATGAGCCCTTGGTTCCCATACTCTTCAACCAATTGGGACTAAATGACCTTATCAGTGCTCCCACTCGTAGGGGAGCTAAGGGCTCATAGCCAAGGTACACGGCTTGGGAGCAAGTTTGCTCGGCCGAGGTGCAGGCCTCGGGCCCTCCTTCTAGTGCCAAAATGTTGGTGAACCTTTACGCCGTGGCCGAGGTGTTAGCACGACTCGGTTCAGTCCCCGACGTACAAGGTTGCCCACGTGGGTGCTCGGGTAGTGAGGGCGAGCGTCATGTCGGGTCGGGTTCGAGCCTCGTCCTCCGAGCACGGTCTTCTCTCTTGGTGAGTGGCCTGCTTTTTTGTCGCTGGGTTCCTGCACACAGGTCGAGGTCAGGAGGCGGATTTCTCGACTCGACCCCTCCGAAGCTAAAGTTAATAGTATGTATGAGAGAGTTGAGAGTTCGAAATGTCCCCCCTTCTTGATTAGGGAGGGTTAGCTTTTATACCTGCGAGGATGAGTTAGTCGTACGGGATCAATTTATTGCGGCCAACTCCTCGGGCGGTTGACTTAAGCTTCTGTACGAGCACCGACTAACCTGCACTGATCGGCGCCGCCCCGAGCTTTCCGGGGTGGCTATACTATGATGATGTCGTTCATACGGAGGGGGCGGCAAGTGGCTGCCCGCCACATGTGTGTTGTGCGCCACATCGTACTTGAGGTTCCACGTCTACATTGTTGTGTCTGCTTGCTTAGATCCACGCGGGCGATGCCAAAATATGCCATATCAATTGTCATTGTAAAATGAACTATAATGAAAGCTATGGTTCCAAATCGGTTGGTGGGATATAATGAGGGGTGAGATAGATTGAGACAGAGGTGGGATATAGTCCTAAATAAAAGAAGCCTGAACCAGCTAGATGGCCCAAAAAGGACTGGTCCTATGCCAGATCACCATCTGACCAGTTAATGCAATCTGGTACTGGGGGTATTTAGTAAGGTTCATAACTCTGGTCCTGTACCAGATAAGGCTTGGATTAGTACAGTATTGGTCCATACTGGTATACCAAGTGTTATATGTCTGTATGTATAGTCTTATAAGCGTACTGCTAGGTTTATCGTGATTTAGCACGTACTGCTTGGTTTACCTTGATTTTGCGGACTGCTCGGTTTTTGTTGATTCTGTGCGTACTGCTTGGTTTATGTTGATTCCACACATACTGCTCAGTTTATGTTGATTCCGCATGTGCTGCTCGGTTTATGTTGATTCTGCACGTACTGCTCGGTTTATGTTGATTCCATGCGTACTGCTGGGTTTATGTTGATCCCACACGTACTGCTCGGTTTATGTTGATTCCTTGTGTACTGCTCAGTTTATGTTGATTCCACACATACTGCTCGATTGATGTTGATTCTGCGTGTACCGCTCGGTTGATGTTGATTCTGTGTGTGCTGCTCAGTTTATGTTGATTCTGTGCATACTGTTCAGTTTATGTTGATTCCACATGTACTGCTCGATTTATCTTGATTCCATGCGTACTACTCGCTTTATCTTCATCCCACGTTTACTGCTCGGTTTATGTTGATTACATATATCAACAAAATGTTGGACCAAAAAATATTGCCCTTGCAAACCTTGATATTTAAAACTTTGCTTAAAACTAAAGAAGTTAAAATTTCTTTTTTTTTGTAAATTTTGAGGCTTGAATTTTTTTTTTTTTCTTAAAGTAAAAGTTGCACCATGGTATGCTAAACTGACCGGTTCGTTTACCAATTGACTGCCACCTGATACATGGACCAGCCCTAACCACATGGTCCTGTCTCTATATGTAAATATAATATTTTTGTTTCTTTTAACTGGGGTTCAGCTCGCGATGTGATGCCTTGTAATGAGTCGTTAGATGGTCTTCTGTTGCTGCCCACGCGGTCACTTCTTGCCACACGTGGTGTGCCACTGCTCGTGCGCCTGTCACGCCAATGCTCCTCCTCTTCTTCCTTTTTATTCTTCTTCGTCCACCACCCAGTGTGGTCATGTACTGGTATGGGCCCAATAGCTGAAGCAACAATCCTTGAGTCTCATTGTAACTTGATGAATGGAAAAACATGTTTTTAGTGGCCAAAACTTAGGTGCTAGACTTGGTGTAAATGCTCAAATCAATCAATTAATTCTGATTGACTCTGTTAATGAGTGGAGTACGCAGGCTGCGGTTGTGGCCAACCATTGTCTGTTGCTGCATGTTGTCATTCCTCTTGTTGGAGAAGAAATAACAGAAATAATATTTTGAATTTTGATTTCTGTTTTTTTTTTTTTTTTTTTTGGTTGGGGCTTGGGGGGTGGGGGAGTAGGAGAAATAACGGAAGGAGTATTAGTGGCATTTAAAGGAATATTTTGCTTTAAATGCCACTAATGGATGCTGCCATCAGTTATTGACCCCTCTTTCACTATGATTTCTACTTCTTTGCTAATGTTGGGGCAGCAAAAAGAAGGGGGACTGAGAGGGGAGTGGAAAATTGGAAGGTGAGAGTGCAAAGACTCTGGGAGGGGGAGGGGTTAAAGGGATAAGATATGTCAGCCCCATTATTTTGTTATTGCAGTATTGATCTGGCATAACTTAGCCCTCCAAAACACTTATCTTGTTAGTTGACTTGCCATTTAAGCAATGAGAGCTGGCCATAGAACAAGTTCTATGTAGTTATTGGAAAGAATTGGAAGAAAAGATGGCTGTAAGTTATGCATGAAAGGGTCAACAGTAATTTGTTTTTTTTATTGGCAAGTGACAGGCCTGTCCGGAATCATGTTTCTATTTGATGTGCTCTGCAACCAAATACAGTTTGTATAGTTGAAACACACAGACCAAATGCTTAACAAAAGAAAATTGATTGTTTTGATTTTAATACTGCAGCCTCACATGGAATTAATTAATTTCCTAGAAAAGAATTTTGGGCTGATGACTTTTACTCCATGACGCCTTTTCTTTTTTTTTGTGTAAGTTGTTTAGATGAAACTTATCTTGAAAACCAAGGATCTTACATGGTGTCATTAGTTTAATTGTATTATCATGTTTCAACTGTTCATAAGTTCTCATATTCTTTGTTGTGTTGATGGTACCTAGCATGTAAGTGATGCTCATGGGAAAGTTATATTTAGGCATTTCTGTTTTCCATTTTGTTTTTTTATGTATAAATTAGCAAATGTACTGCTTGTCACCGGGTACTAGCTTATTTTTTATGCTCTTATCAGGTTCAATGAGAATATTATGTTTGATCCAGGTTTTGTGGATATATTTCCAGCTTCACGCATACCAAAGAACATGCAATATCATTTTGATGCCATATATCGGCCAATCTCTACTGCATCAAATGAAATTTCTAAAGTAGGAGATACAAGAAGAGAAAAGGGTTATAAGATCCCTACAGATTCAAGTACTTTATCCTCAATTTTGAAATGGGTATCAGATGCTGAGGTATATTCCCATCTTGACTTGAAGCAATTGGATTGTAGTTTTTAACTTTTTATATTGTCATCTTTCCCCAAAAACCTACTGAGTAATATGGTTTCCTCTTTTTTGACAAGATCATAGAATCTTATGTTTATATGGTTTCCCAAAACCGTTACAATAGGTGTGGATAGAAGGGGATTGAATGACTATTATGAATATGGGGCAGAGGTCAGTAATGAAAAACAATAGGCAGAAATATGTAGAAGGGGAAGGACTGAAAAGATGAGGGTGAAAATAACAAAACAAAAACCCTGACCTGCTGCAGTGGTATGTTGTGTTCTGAAGCTGTTGCTATGGAACTTGTGTGCTGAAGTCCCTTGTGTTTGAGGGCCCAAACAGCCTTCGGCCAAACCCTTGCTCTTTTCATATGACTGTAGCCAACTTTTTTACTTCTTGCTCATGATTGCCTATTACCCTCATGCCAAAGGACACTGATGCCTAAAGCCTTATTGACAACTTTGCCACTACTTCTTGTCATAAGATGATGGAGACAAAGGGAAAAAGGAGATTTAAGGAAAAGGGAAGAGAAGGGAAAAAAATGGTTGGGCTTTGCAGATAAGTATACTTTATAGGTCCTCTAGCAGCATTCACATTTTTGTTATGCTATAGATAAACTTGCATACTTTATGATATTGTGACTTCTTACCTCTTTGTGTAAATTTATTTAGTTCAAGGACTTCTTTGGTTAAAGTTTTTCTTTCTCGATTTTGTGAAAATTATCTCAAATGTTTTTTAGACACTAATATTCTTTGTAATATTTGGTTTTTTTTGTGGTTGCCACCCAAGAAAAATTTTATATTAGGCTAGTATTAAAAAATCCATTTTAGAAAATCACTTGTTAAGCCAGACAAGAAACACATTTTTTGAATCTTTGCAGGTCAGGAAGCAAGCATACATAAAGGGAAATTCTACTCCACGTGCAAATCTTATTGTTCTTGATAAGCTTATAGGTGCTCGTCATGAACTTGCACAGGTACTTTCATTATGAAGCTTCTAATTCTTTGTAACCAGTAACCATTTATATCAATTTGATTTTTAAATATTACCCACTTAAAAGCACAGACATGGGACACAAACACACACAGACACGCCAGTTTTTAACAAATTAGGACATCAACACAGTGAGGACATGTGCATATTTAACATATAATATTTGATTAACATGAGTTTTATTTTATTTATACTTAAATTTTACAAAACTTAATAATGTGAACATATAAATATTGTCATACATGTTCATCTAAATATAAGTATCCAAAATAAAGGTTGAGTACATCAAATAATATTTAAAAATCACTAGACTTATTCTTTACGCCATTATCATCTCCATCTGATGATTCATCAACATTATCGGTAAAGCTAATTTTTTTCAGCTTTGGTTCATCAATTGGAATTTGATAAATTACATCATAGAATAATGAAGATTCATTAATTTTTTTCCTTCATCTCTATATATTTTTTCTTTCACTTTTTCAATCATACCGTTCCCATGTCATATACTTTGTGTCACAAAATCAAAGTCTATCATAAATAGGTCTAGTGAAATCAAGAATATAATCAATATTGTCTCATATGTTAAATATGGTTGTGATTGATGGTAGAACTATGTTTCTGAAGGTAGTAGATTGCAAAGGAGAAACAAAGAATAAATATTTTCTTTTAAATTTGATAAAAGAAGTTATCAATGAGGTTGGTCATTATAACACAGATTATTGAATCATAATTTTTAAATATTTTTTGGACTCCATGTGTTATTCATATTCTTTATCCAACATATTTGTGTAGCAAAGAATATTGAACAAAATCAGTTAACATGGATTATTGAGTTTGTTATGAGTCGTTCTATGAGATTGGTCATATTTAGTGAGTTTGTGCCATGGAAGTTACTCTTTGTAGTTGGTAAAGGTTTACCTCAATAATTGTTATGTTTAAAATGTTTAAACTTATTAAAGGTGGGTTATTAGTAATAAGGGTTATTAGCGACCAGTGGTCATGTTATGTACAAGATTTGTATAGTAAAAGGTGCTTGATGATATTTGGTAACACAATATTGATTGTATACTTGTTTTCATTGGACTTATTTATGATATGCTTAGGTTTTGTGACACGAATAAACCATGTGTTCATTTAGTATATGACATGTAGGACAATATGATTGAGAAAGTGAAGGAAAAAAAATTGTAGACATTAAGGAAAGAAATTAGACGATTCTTCATCTTTTTACGTTATTTATCAAATTCTTATTAATTGTTGGACGAAGAACAATATTTCACTTTATTGCTTGACTCATTCTTTGAATCTCATGTATATATTAATTTTGATTTTTAGTTATATTTATTACACAATTAAGTATATTGATGATATTATTTATTTTTTTATTATAAATATTATAGTGATGAATGACCATAAGAGGATCCCATAAAGAGATCTAAAGGTCTCTCGAGAAAGACTAAAATGTCTAAGAGGATATTATTCAACCAAAGAAGAGAATATGTGTCACTGATGAATATGCTAACTTCTCTAGTAGAGTTGGATACTTTGATGATTATGATTCTTTACACGATCATTACTTTATGAATCCTAAAAGTTGGCGGGTTACATTACTATATGATTATTATTTTGGATACTTACATTTGATGATTTTAATTGTTTCAACCTGTATGATGATATTTACTTATTCATATTGTTGAATTTATAAAATTGAAGTATTAATAGTATAAAACTCGTGTTAATAAAATATTATATATAATTATATATATTAAAAAGATACACATGTCCTTGCTGTATCTATGTCCTAATTTTTCTAAAAACGGCATGTCACCGAGTTCGTGTCCATGCTTCTTATCTTTCCCCTTTGCAATAAGACCATTAGTTCAATGTTGCTACTTGTTTTTCCCAAAAGAATTATGAATTATAATATGGAATACACTTTTACCTTTAGTTCATGAAAAAGCTGCAAATAATGGCATGTTCTTCAAGTCTATATATGACGGCCAAAATATGGTTGAGCAATTGACTTGTATTTCTCAGGAACATCCTATAGTCTTTATCAAAGGAGGTAGAGAGTGAAACATAGACCAATAAAGAAATTAGTATCTTGAGTTCCTAGATGAACAATACCTCTTATCCCTGCTAATATATTGAAATTCAAGAAAGCAACTTATTTAGTCTTCATTACATCTTGCATGTTTTTAGCTACCATCTAATAATGGTAGCTTATAGTTATTGCTAATAAATGAATAATTAGCTAGTCATTATTATCAAAAGGACAAAGATGTTCCAGAAATGTTTGTAAGATTAAAAACGTTTTGATTGAAATCATCATTTTTTTCTTTAATTAAACTCATTTACTAATTTTCTCTTTTATCTCTAATCCTTTATGTTCTTTCTTTTAAATTTGAAATGGTTCATGTAGATAATGGGATGCAAGTCTTATGCTGAGTTTGCAATTCGTCCAAACATGGCTGCATCACCTGATGTTGCCATGTCTTTCTTGCTTAACTTGAGCAAAAGTGTTAGATGTAAAGCTGATGAGGTATTAAAATGATACTTATCATCCTTTTGTTTCCTACATATAGTTGCAGACTCTCTTTCTGTGATTTTGTTTAATGTTACATGTTTATTTGATGTATACTTGATCTTTTGTTGTTTAGGAGTTCAATATTATCCGAGAGTTCAAGAGGCAATATCTAAATCAAAGAGGTGCTGATTTAGAGCCATGGGATGAGACATTTTTTACGGGAATGATGAAATCTTCTGCATATGGCTTAGAATCATCAGTATGTTAAGTTCCATTGAGTACTAGCTTTTGCTAATTTATAATGATAACATTTACATGTTACTTTTTGCAGTAGCTTGTCGCATCATATGCCTTTCATTTTACAAAGCATTAGCCATTTAACGAATATGTTTCTAGTCTTTTGGAACTGCAGAATGCCTTACTGACAATGTCCAATTTCGAACCATGATTTTACTTTCACTATAAGTTAGATACTGTCACATTTATGTGACTTTTTTCATGGATGCTTTGCCTTTTTGAGGCTTTGAACAATAAAATTCTGCACATTTGTATTTTTTTCAATAGTGTTCTGCTGTTGCTTTATCTGGAGCAGGTCCTTTCATCGTACTTCTCCTTATCTGGGTGCCTTGAGGGTTTAAAAGTACTAGTTCAGGCATTGTTTGGGGCAACATTTTATCAAGTTCCCATGTCTTCTGGTGAATCTTGGCATCCAGACGTAGTGAAGCTATCTCTTCATCATCGTCAGGAGGTATACTTGCATTATATCATGACTGTTGCTCTATCTATGCTTGGTTGCATAACTTTTTGTGAAAAACAAATGACATGGCATCTCTAAAACCCACATAGTATATGTGCTGCATTTTTATTCTCTCATTTCTTCAATTATTACATATTCTACTCAATCTGATGTTTCAAATCAATGTTTTAGACCTAAACTAAATTTTTTGTGATAGGATCTTGTTTGAGCTACAGTTAATATGGTGATGTGGCATGATTATCATTCCAAGTCTGTATTAAGTATCATGGCTTGCATTAAGACCCACTCTGATGTGCAAACTGTGTTTGATACTTGAAGCTGTAGAGAGTCAAGAACCTATTGGCAAACTCATTAAAAGGTTGACTTTCTGAGGAACTTCTGTCCATTCTTTTCAAGCACTTTTATACCATTAGCAAAGGGCCTCACTATAGCATATTGGTCCATTTATTATCCTTTTCAAAGTGACACAAGACTTGCATTTTGTATTGAATAATGTGCATGCAGAAATTAATTGATACTTCTTTTAAGGCCGAGGATATGGAAAAAAGAATCCTACTTATTTTACAATGTAACAAGAGTGTTGCAAAATGAATAAAGACAATAGTGAGCCTTGGTGACTGATCAGAGTCTTCTCATAAGTCTTATGACTTCTATTAAGGTTATTCACTGATTTTTGTTTGATTAGTGATGTTAAGTTCATTAGAGCTAAATGGTGGAAAAAAATCCATATAACCAACCCAAATTTTTTGTATTCTATGCTATGCTATGTTATTGTTGTGCTTAGATGAGGTTCTAAGCCAATCAATAAATTGTGTTGCAAATTGTCTAACTCTATGTTTCACCCGATTTAGATGATAAGGAGTACACATCCTTCCCAAATGTGAAACTACCTCTATACTTTGAACCCTAGCCATGGTTAGGCTTTTTGCTGTCCTCAAACCTTCCCTCTCCAACTTCAAAATTTTCCACTTCCTTTTGACTGATATCTTTTCCATTCAATTCTCTTTGTCTACTCTCATTCTGATGATTTGTATGACCACCATCCTTATCATCTTTTCCTACAGTCCTTTCTCTTCCTTTTTCATATCCTTTCTTTTCTATGTCCAAGATTATTGCTTGATAATTTGACAGCAGCATAATTTGTCAGCTTTCGTGTCGACTTAGAACACATCCTTTAATGCTTAAAACATAATACAAAGGCAAGTCTCAATCTATCTTAAATTTGATGTTTCAACCAAGGATTTTAATTTCGAATGATATCGCCTGTACCGGGCGGTACCGTCAATTGGGGTTGTTTCCGCCTTGTTACCGCCCGAAATCGATCGATAACAATTGATTTCGACCGTCACCGCTCGCTACCGGGCGGTATTAGCTGAAGAAGGGGGAGAAGAAAAGAGAGAACCTGGAGATCTGGTACGAAATTACGAACCTTGGTTTCAACTATGTTTCATCTTGTTATTGGAGCTATTGTTGTTGGTAGCATTGTCATTTGAGGCGAGTTTTATAGAATATGGTAAAGAGTAATATTTAAGCATGTCATTGAACTATCCTATCACTGCATGAATGTTCTAGTATGCTTCTTAACGAAGAATGGAGCTCGGGTAAATCCTATTCAGATATGTTGACATAATTATCAATCATGACATGGACTATATATCCCTCTTCAATCTCATAAACTGTAATATCTATTAACCCTTTTTTATTACCTTGCATCTAGTATTTAATTTGATGCATTACTGGACATGTGGTAGATGATCCTTCTGTTACAATGTACCATGAAATTGATGATGCTCATTTTATTGGGACCAGATCAGCTGTCATAGGCAAAGGTAACTTTGTAGAGATTTTGTTATTTTCTTGAGGACTTTGTTTATATGCAAATTTCCTTAATGATAGCTCCTCAGAATCTCACATGGCATAGAAAGATATATCTCACGGCCATGCTTCTAAAAGGTAGTTTTGTAGTAAGTGTCGAAGCTGTGTTAGGAGGGATGCATTAAAATTAAACCACTTTGCGGTTACTTGCTTATATCCCTTTTCTTCTTGTGCCTATAATAATCTTGGTCTAGATAGGATTGTCTTGAGATTAATATCAACAAAATCAAGTTTTGACCTCTCCTGTTCAAAGAGCTAAAGAAGCCGCTAATGCCCCTATCCAGTTCATATGGGACTGAATATCTCACATTAGCACACTCCTTTCTATCTTATGAACACCGAATTCTGCACCATTGCCATTGGTCTGCCTCAGACTGTAGGACTTGCTGAATTGGGATGGACCAGCACCATTAGTGCTGCTACTACTGTTATCACTTCCACCATCTTGCTTGAACTAGGATATGCCAAATTGATATCTGTACCTCATGCTGTCCTTGTGAATGTGATAGTACTCCGACAGTGGATGAACCCCGGGAGCATGCTCAGGTCCTATGTCTACATTTATGGTCATAATGAAAGTTGTGCAGCCCACACCAGCTCTATGGCTATGCAACATTACATATTTGTGTTGTGTATCAGTTGGCTGATGAGAATTTATCTAGATAAAGAAAGAGGAACATGTACATATTATTGTAACCCTGAATAATTACTGCCTGTGGTTACGTAAACAGAAGTAATACATAATGAGTCCCTTGATCTTCGATAATAGGAAACCTAAATCATTACAATCAGAACAAAGGTGTTCACTCATGTATATTTAATTTGTTACACAATCATTCTGTTCAACAGGTTCCTATGCAGGTTTAACAAAATTTCTTAAATTGAATCAAAATGCCAAATTAAGATCTCAGAGGTCTGTATAAAGAAGGGCCTTATTCAATCTAAATGCACTGCCATGAGCAAAATAAGAAGACGTGGAATGTTTAATATTCAGAATAATTATGTTTAAATTCTACAAGCCATAGATTATATGAAAAATGTCCCTTTTCATCATTGTGTTTTGGTCATTAAAATTTATCTCCACATCTTGTTATTTGTTACCTTGTTTCTCATTTTGCACGTGTTATGCTATTTCTTTTCTATTGTTTAAGTTTCAATAAGTCTGAAAAACACTAAAAAATGAAGCTTTATGTATCAGCTCTTCACTATGCTTGCTTTTAGTGGCACTATTGCTATTGTCTGATATATTACATGGTAAAAAGTTAAATGCCTAATTTCACTTTCACATACATCACTATTCAAACAACCTGGCTATTGTCTCCTTTTTAGTTTTTTACTCATGAAATAGTTATGTTTATTTTGCATGTGTTTCATATATTGCTTCCATATGAAGAACTAAAGCATTTTTATATTGTACACAGGGTGATTTGGGCTTCCTGTATCTTGATCTTTATTCGAGAAAAGGCAAATATCCAGGTTGTGCTCATTTTGCAGTTAGAGGAGGGCGCCGGGCTTCTGAGACAGAATACCAGCTTCCTGTATGACCTGAATGTTTTTTTGCATCTTGGACAAACTTATATTAGTTTCACATTTGGCTATAGTCTTACAGCTTTTATTGTAAGAAATCCTAGTGTTAGATCTCTTTCTCTAATGCTATTATCTTGACGAATTTTATGCATTGAACTTCCTTTCTCCAGTCTAACTGATTTTTTCATTGTACTGGATAATGTATGTTTGCTTAGTAATGTCAGATGACTTGCTTCACTGAAATTCTCTCTGGTTATATCCTTTAATCATTCAGTGGTCTTATTCTTTTCTGTTCTCATTGATTTCACTATGTCTGGATATTATACTTAAATCATCCACAAGGTAGGTGCTCTATATATTGACATTTGACCATCGTTCATGAGAAAAAAGACCTAATTTAGTGCTAGTAATAATTTGCACTGGGCCAACATATGTCTAAGAATGATATCTATTAGTATGCTAAATACAAATTGAATGCTTTTTGGACTTTCCCATCACACTTGATTTTTTTTAAAATGTCTTTGTTAGGCTCAGATTTTGGTACAGGAAGAAGGCACCAGTAAGCTCATTGTGGAATTATTTAAAAGCTTCATACTGATCAATTGTTGATGTTTCAAGAATTTATTAACTAATATATTGTCTGTTAGTCAGCTATCCTGGAATCTTTAACTTTCAAATATTATTGTTACAGGTTGTTGCTTTAGTTTGCAATTTCGTTGGTTCACCTCTATCATCAACTTCAAGGCTCAACCATTTTGATGTTGAGACACTTTTTCATGAGTTTGGTCATGCTCTTCATTCTCTTCTTTCGAGAACGGTATTATATATTGGTTCAGTTTATGCTTACCATTTATGTAGTTTCTTCATATGCATTAATCTATCTTGCTGTCTTCCTAGGATTATCAGCATTTCTCAGGTACCAGAGTAGTTCTTGATATAGCTGAAATACCTTCAAACCTTTTTGAGTAAGTACAAGTTAGTTCTGTTGTCATTTATGTTTTCTGCAATTTTTCACATTTAAAGGACTGATTCTGAAATAGTAATTTGCACATATAAATTATAGTCATCAATATTCAATTTCAGGCAACAAATCCAAGTAGACTTGAATATGTTACTACAGAGTGACTGATCTGTGCATTGTCTCAGCTTTTTTTAATTCTTCAAAGACACAGGATTCTACTTGTATACTCAATAAATATGAGAAGATTTAATT
The DNA here is from genome assembly GCF_036884655.1 of Musa acuminata AAA Group. Lineage (NCBI taxonomy): Eukaryota > Viridiplantae > Streptophyta > Magnoliopsida > Zingiberales > Musaceae > Musa > Musa acuminata. Next base: position 39,988,298 of record NC_088341.1, read on the forward strand.
AATTTTGCTTTTTCTAATATGCTGTGATAAACTACAATAGTTAAGATATGAGTTATAAATAATGTGTTGTAAATTTATTAGTCACTGTCTCGAAACAATCATCATCTCAAAATCCTTAGTTTAAATTAATTGGTTTCAATTCAGTATTTTCTCTTTTTCTTTGCTTGAATATTTATTGGTTCTATGCCAATTCAGTATTTTCTCTTTTTCTTTGCCTGAATATTTATTGGTTTTATGTAGTTAGCTGTTTAGGTTCACATCTAAGGAAGTATTCTTAAAGTTCTGAGTAACATAAGTTAGAACATTGTTTTCAAGGTCCTTGATCTATTCATTTGATGCTTGATAGGACTTATCTTCTTTTTTTCCCAATAGGATAGCAACAAGAGAGAATAAAGGGGATGGAAAAAAGAGAATAGAGATAGTTAAGAATTATAGAGAAAATATATTAACAACTCAAATTATGATGCCTCTTGGGTTTACAATATATTTATTTAGAGAATGTCACCCTTATTCACTCTTATTTCTAAGCTATTTGGGAATAAATTAGAGCTTACATACAAGGAAAATTTATCTCTTATCCTTCACAAATCCCTCTTAAATAGGACACTAAAACCTTTTAAGATACTTGTCTAATTAGGAAAAATAGCTAGCCTTACCTATACTATAGTCATATTAATGTTTTTAGAAGCTAATTAAACTCTAAATTGGAGTCTAAAATTCTTCCAAGATTGCCTCAAGAACAATGATGAAAATGCGTCTAAATTTTCAATCCAAATAAGACTTGGGTATCTCTATGAAAGGAGGTCAGTCCTCTTAAAGAGTTGGTGTGGCTCGAATTGGATCTTGAGTCATGTTTGGTCTAGTCTCCAAGCTTGATCTAGATATGATTCAGTTCCATCCAATTAGAAAAGGTCATGCTAGCATCCACCTTGAATGGTGTCTGTTTACTATCAAATCAGAAACATAATTGGAAGGAGTGATGATAAGGTTTGTGGATATTATTAAAAGTGTCATTAGGAGGTGCTGCTTGGTCTGAGGATCCACTAATGAGCCCACTTAAGTGTTGTAGGGCCTAACGATGATTGAGATAAACAATTTAGGCTCTGATTTCTATTGAATACTGTTGATGGTGTCTTGGTTTGGAAATAGTCTTATGTGCTAAGAAGTCGTATGTGCCGGCACGTGGATTTTGTTTCAAAGCAAGTCTTCATCTCTCAAATCTATCTCGTCACTTTGGTGATAGTTCAGAACTCTAGGAAAGTAGTACTTTCTGGCATCCTACTTTCTTCACATGCCGGGATGGGAAGATGTCATAAAAATATAACAAATTATAAATATAAAATATATATTATAAAGATCCTAAAAAGTTGGTGTTAATGATGTTAGAAATTAATACTGAATCGGTGGAATAACTGGCAATGAATCTTGTATTGCTAGACGATTGCCCACCCACTGGGCCTATTCCCCTCGTAAACAACCTCCACCAGGGCTGTTTCAATGGTTGATGGTGTTATCATGATGGACTTGGTGTACCTTCTATTTTTAAGGATAAAGAGGTATAGTTGTCTGCTTTCTTTTGTTGGTTAAACCAACTGATATTTCAGGTACTATGCTTGGGATTACCGTGTTTTAAAGACATTTGCTAGACATGAAACAACTGGTGATGCAATACCAGAAAAGTTGGTGAAGGCAATGAATGATTCACGGAAAAGATTTTCTGCAACGGAGCTGCAGCGTCAGGTATTCACTTGTTTAACTTTTTTTTTTCTTTTTGTGTTTCTAGTATGCTTGCTACCAGGTTTGGAAAAAAAAAAGCAACCAAAAGCTTTTTTAAAAACAAATACTAAGTTCTTATGTACCTTGTGTATGGTTTTTGTCATTCTGGTTTCTAGATGAGTACTAATTTTCTGCATCATCTTTCTATCTAGATATTTTATTCATTAATTGATCTAAAACTCTTTGGGGCACAAAACAATGATTCAATGGATACTGTATCGATGGTTGCTGACTTGAAACTACAGCACACCAGCTGGAACCATGTTGAGGGAACTCATTGGCACACCCGTTTTAGCCACCTTATAAATTATGGTGCTGGTAAGCATGTTGCATTATTTAATGTTTATATACAAGTGCAACTGCTGTCTAGATTTTTCATGCAGTAAACTATAGTTTGAATCTGTGGCCATAGGTTATTATAGCTACCTATATGCAAGGTGTTTTGCGGCAACAATATGGTGGGATACATGCCATGAGGACCCTTTGTCCCCCGACACTGGAACTGCCCTTAGAGAAAAATTCCTTAAGCATGGTGGAGCAAAAGATCCTGTAAACTTGTTGAAGGATTTCATTGGTGATGGCATTTTGAGTTGCAATGGTGGTAGCATCCCTGATGCAAGCAGCCTTTGTAGAGAAATGGATTTGTGAGATTTTCTACTCCATCAAGGCACCACGGATGGTGGCATAGGTATCTTGATATCTGCTTCTAATTCAACATTACAAGATTATAGCATTTTATGAGAGCTATGAACGAGCCTCTGCAGCCGCACCATATCTGCTAGTTTCAAATGCAGGCAGATACTAGTCTAAGTGTGTGGCACTTGAGTAAACTTGTAGTTAGAACTTAATTTCGAGATTAATGGTCGAATTGGAACCAGCTTGCAACTGGGAAATCATTACTGCATGTGAAGTGGTATACAATGCTCAATGGCTAATTTCATCCTATATGAAGACTGAACCATATTTTTATTGTCAAAATAAACATGAGGTTTTTAAATATTTTGTACTTGGTTATATTTTGGTATGGTATGACTTTATTCCCAATTGGTGTTGAACTGTTTGTCCCTGATATTGTAGGAACATTTTTTCAGTATTATGGATTAGTAAATTTACAGTATTTCGTGCTCTTTTTCTAGACTGGACTTTCCAAGAGGGAAAGCAGATTGGATAAATCCTACTGGTACAAGTCATCATGTCCTGTCGTGCTCTGAGCTACCTATAAATCGATAGTATCTAATTGGTAAAATAGATTTATGTAATCTGTAAAGATTTGTTGTGTATATGTGAAGTTATTGGAGATGGTTCTTTTACATGGTAATTCGGGTGTTTTTGGCACATTTATGTCGTGCTCTGAGCTACACATAAATTGATACTATCTAATTGGTCAAATAGATTTATGTAATATGTAAAGATTTTTTTGTATATACGTAAAGTTATTGGAGATGGTTCTTTTACATGTTTATTAGGGTGTTTTTGGCACATTTACAACCTAGTGAGACGTGCGGCACCCTACCAAGCACCTCGTAAGATATTTTATTTATTTAATCGTTGTATAAAAAAGACGATTCAACCAACTCACTTTGTAATTAAACATGGTCAAAGATTTTTTTTGCATGACGATCTCACAAACACCCTACTGAACTCTTGAGTTAGCTCACTCAATAATTTAAAATTATTATGCTTCATCACTTTTTCTTTAGCATCAAAGGGGTTTTTTTGTTGGAAATGCCTCAAATGTATATTTAACCTAATTGTTCTACACTAGATTTATGACAAGTTCGTTGATGGGAAATCGAGCCAAAATTTCTTGGGATTATCCACAGGACCCTAGTTTCAAGATTGCCAATGGGAACTCTTGCTTCTGGTCTATGAAATATTCAATACAACTGTAGTTGCAACACGTCTTTTTAATGATTTGGGATTTCATCCTCGTTCAATTAACCCTTTAATAGTTGTCTTGCGTTTGGAAGTCTTTACTAACTTAACTCAGCAGGTCGGCAAGAAATGATGAAAACTATTGTATCTTTTTGACTCGCATAGCTTGTGTGGCAAGAAACAACTCCCCAATCATGCCCCTCCCGAGGTTGTCCCTATCTCTGTTGTTGATTCCCAGTTAGTCTTGTTAGAAATCACTCAAGAAATATCTTCCCCTAACGTTTCCTCATAGAAGAAAACAAGCTTCCCCCCACGAGGGTTGGAAGTACAACTCTGCAATAGAATTACCTCACTATAAGAGATCAATTTTTTGAGATGGATCAATGCTTTCAAGATATGAGGTGATAAATCAAACAAAGGAAAGACAATGTCTAAATTCTCTGTGTGGCTCTCATTCCTACAAATTCCATTTAGACTTTCAACGAGAGCTTAATCGCGACTGAGCAAGTCATGACCTTCGAAGTGTACAAAATAATAGAAGCACTCACTTGTCAATGTGTTGAGCTTTCTTGATAACGTTGCCATATACTACTAGCCCGAGAGTAATACATACACCTTCTTTCGAACTTATAAATCAATTATTTAACCATCATACCAAGAAGTTGGAGCTCAACTGTGTAAGTTGCAAAAGAGGACTATGACCTCTTCATGGAGGAAAATGAAACCCTTGACGAAGTGAATCACTAAAGGCATTTGGGATGATATTGTAACCGCGCCCATGGGTCCTTATCTACTACTAGGCCTTCATCAACAATCTCCACCCTTCACATTGTTTTGGTCGGTTGTCAAAAATTTATAGACTATCTAGTCGAGGAGTTGTTGCAAAAGGCCAAGTAGTATATTATCTAGTTGTAGGAAAGGAGAAGGCAGATGAGAAAAAGCTAGTGAAGGATGAATGGCCTCTAAACTGAAGGAAGTTGAGACTCAAAACTTTTCAAGAGAGTTTATATACTTCGAATCATAAGTTTCGTGTTTCTACCAAGCAAGCATGAGGAAGATAATTATAAACCTCAAATGATTAAAAAAATAGAGTCAAAATTTTAAATACCTAGGTTTTTGGGGTACCGACGGTACTATCATTGTATAGAGCCTAGGAACATAGGCTTTGGCGATACCATCACCTGCCTAGGTGGTACTACCACCCGATAGAGCTTGGGAACTTGGGCTCTAGCGGTATCACTGCTTGCTTGGATGGTACTACCGTCGAGATTCTCGGAAATGCTTTCCAGCTCTCAAGCGATACCACCGCCTGGGCTTGATGGTACCACCACCTAACCCAAACCTAGGTTACTTAATTGACCTTCCAATAGGCCCAATTCGACCCTAGTTCAGGCCTAATGGCTCCTAATCAAGTTGAAAAGATTATGACTCAAAACAACGCAATTAGACTCTTAATGACTTCAATCAAGACTTAACAACTCTAATTACAATCATAAAACCTTCAAAACATTGTCTGGTATATCATTTGTTCATCCGACACTTCGTCCGAACCTCCAGCACATCATCCTTTCCTTCGACGTATTGCTTGATTCATTAGTATATTGACATCCCATAATATCCGATCTTCTTAGCACAATACTCAATCCTTCCGATCCGATGTCTAATCTCTAACATAATACTCTCCGACCCAACGTTCGATTCTCCTGCTTCAATGATTTGCTTTTCGATTGTTCAAGTATATGATCGAAGTTTCTCTTATATCATTTATCTCAAATGCTTATTAGTTCATAAACTCATCAATTGATTTTATCATCAAAATTTGGGATTCAACAAGTTGAGATGTTTAGCCTTAGTTTAATCATTAGGCCTATACATATGCTTAATTTGGTTACAATTAAGTTAGTATTTGGGCTTAAAATAGGCCATTATGAGGCTAGGTTGTTTGGTTAGTTTCTGAATTATCTTGGGTCCTTATTGGGATTTGTAGCCCAGTATAAGCGATGGTACCATATGTAGGGAAAACTATAGGCGACATCACATCCGCAGCAAAAGAACATAAAACAAAATTCTCTAATTTCCCAAAAGGTATTCATCGTTATACGAAGATTAATGCACAAAAATCCACGAGACTGAAAATTACGTGTGAGATAGTTGTATTATCTAGAGAGATCGTATATCCCTGAATCCCTGTAGATCTGTGGGAGAGGATGAAGAAGGTTAAACATCCTCTTCTCTAATGGTGATCTACATGGTAGGGGCTGCGAAAATACTCCTCAAATCAGTGTCTAAATCTCCACACCTATTATCTGAGGAGAAGGGAAGAGGAGAATATGATATGACTAACTAAGAAACCTAGCTTATGGCCATTTGGTTTTCTTCTATTTATAGAGGCCCCCTATCAACTTAACCCTAATGGATCATGCCCTATTGGGTATTGGATCTCCATCCAACTACCCAAGCCTCTTAGATTAATAGATCTTTATTTAATAACTCATTGGCTCTTATTGAATCTCTAGGATCCAATAATTCAGTGGCTTATTGGATATCCAATAATTCAGTGGCTTATTGGATATCCAATAAGATAGGAGCTCCGACGAATATCTCATATCTGAATCTCTATATCAAAACTCCTTATGGCTTAGTAAATTATTATCTCCATAATAATTTACTAAGCCATAAGGAGTTTTGATATAGAGATTCAGATATGAGATATTCGTCGGAGCTCCTATCTTATTGGATATCCAATAAGCCACTGAATTATTGGATCCTAGAGATTCAATAAGAGCTAATGAGTTATTGACTACAGACATATTATGTCATTATGTCGCAATCCCCAAACGATATAGGGGAATCCAATCCTTTGAATATATCTGTCCTCAATTATCGTATACATATAGTCCATCATCTATATAATATCCTAGAGACCATATATTGGGCATAGTGCTATCAATCCCATACAATTTCTTCTCGAGTCTCGCTCTAATTGGATTATTTTGGAGAACTCTTTCTCTCTCAATTCGAATAACCTTGGCCAAGGATTTTCTGAGCAAAAACACATGGGATATTTTTCTTATGATATTGAGAGTGGATGATCCTCTATTGATACTCAATAGCCTTTGTAAGATTGGCTGTCACTCCCGATGACCAGTTGTACTAGACCTGAAACTTCCAAACATATAAGTCTGGTATCAAAGAGTGAAGTACTCATACATGACATCCTTTGTATCTCAAGTCTAAGGATCTGATACACCAATGAGACGACGAAATTGGTGTCTGACAATGAGGTATTATTAACCATCCAGTATTCCGTGAGCGAATCAATAAGTGAACTTATTCTTCAATGAGCACCTGCACTGTAGCCATTGTGTCCCCATATAAGTAGTTATGAGACTAGTCGCTTCCATCATATAGATGAATATACAATACATTAATCTATCTGGTTATCTCGATGTCCCTCTCGAGTAACCTATGACCATGATTATTTAGGGTCTGTGTTTAAAGGTGAATCGGTCTCATTATCATGATCTCATCACGATCTAATTCTCATTTCACAGATTCATGGACATCACAATATATTTATGCCCCAAGCAATATAAAGTGAGAAAATGTCATAATAATAATAAGAAAAAAACTATGTCATATCACACGTGTTATCACTCACATGATTGGCTTGTAGAGCACCTATGACTAGCACCACACATCCCTAGCTATGAAGCCCGAGCAATGTTGTTTCGACAATTTGGCAATACAACATGCATTCACGTTTTTGGGTACTTTTTCTTGATTTACTCCATGTTCTTGGGTGCTTGGGCCCTATTAGAAAATCTGTAATAGCATCACATACATAGCAGAGGAATAAAATAAAATAAAATCTTAGAATTTATTGTTGAAAAAGAAAGTTTCATTGTCGTATGAAGATTGATACGCAAAAACCCGCTAAATAAAAAATTATGCATATAAGAAATATGTGTTACATAGGAAGATCATATATCCCTGAAAACTTATAAATTTGTGGGAGAGGATGAATGAGGTCAACCGTCCTCCTCTCTAGTGATGTTCCACACAGCGAGAGCTGCGGAAACGCTCGTTAAATTGCTGCACAATTTTTCTTTCCACACGCTCCACGCAAATAAGAAGGAGTCAGCCCTTCTTGTTGTCCATACACCCCAAATAGGGGCTGTTGGCTGAGGAGGAGAGGGAGAGAGGATAATAGGAGGTGACAGCTAAAATGGATCTAACATATAGCTCTTTAGTTTCCTCCTATTTATAGAGGTCTCTTGTCAACTTAACCATAGTAGATCTTGCCCTATTGGGCATTGAATCTCCATCCAACTATCTAAGACTCTTGAATTAGTGGATCTCCACACAATAATCTCTAATTGGCTCTTATTAGATCTTATCCGTAAGATTCAATAATTTAGGGGCTTATTGAATATCCAATAAAATAGGGGCTCCAATGGATATCTCATATCCGAATCTCTACTCATCACAACACCTACCATATGTGTGTGACCCTCTAGGCCCAATATTGAGCTGCCCATGGGTCATACCTATCAGAACTCCTAGCTTAGTGAATTGTTATCTCCATAATAATTCACTCGACTCATCGACTATAGACGTATTATGTCACTATGCCACAATCCCTAGACGATACAAGAGAATCCAACTCATTAGACCTGTTTATTCTCAGTTACCATATATTTATAGTCTCTCATATATCTAATATCTTAGAGATTATATTCCGTGCATGGTGTTATCAAGCTCATACGGTTTCTACTCAAGTCTCGCTCTAATCGGATTCTCCTGAAGCATTCTTTCTCTCTCAATCCGAATGACATTGGTCAGGGATTTTGCTAGAGCAAGAACACAGAATATTCCTCTCATGACACCGATAACAAATAATCCTTTATTGATACTCAATAGTACTTGTAAGATTGGTTGTCACTCCCGATGACCAATTATGCTAGACTTGGAACTTTCAGGCCTATAAGTCCGGTATGAAAAAGTGGAGTACTCATTCATGACATCCTTAGTGTCTCAAGTCTAAGAACAAGATACATCATTGAGACGATGAAATCGTTGTCTAACAAGGAGGTATTATCAACCATCTAGTATTTCATGAGCAGATCAATCAGTAAACTCATTCTCTGATGAGCATATACACTATATCCCTAGTGTCTCCACATAAGCAGCTATTAGACTAGCCGCTTCCATCGTACACCACTCTGTTCGGTTATCTCGATGTCTCTCTCGAGTAATCTATGACTGAGATTATTTATGGTCTATATTTAAAGATGAATCAATCTCATTATCGTGATCTCATCACGATCTGATTCCTATTGCACAGATTCATGGATATTAGAATATATACAATATATAAGATAAAGTGATAAAATATTAATAAATAATAATAAATAAATAAAAATATGTGTCGTATCACATGTGTCATCACTCACGTGATTGACTTACAGCTCACACGACACCTATGACTAATAGACCTTTTATAAATACCTCACAATGTTTATAAACGGAGTTAATTATTCACAACAGTTCTTAAGCTTAAGTAAGAAATTTAGTTTGTGTGAAATCCCTTGTTGTAAAGGTTTTTCTTTATAAAGATGATTATTTTAAATGTAAGGCTTATCTTAAGCCTTAAAACAAATGGTTATAAATAACCTATAAGTAACATATCAAATGGTGAAAGCTAATTACCCGGACGAAAGTGAGATCGAGACAAGATATACTTAGGATGACCGAATCACTATTTGTACTTGTGCTTATTTGCTTGATTTAATTAGATTTTATTAAATTAGCTCTTTACTCGATCGAAATATTAAACTTGTTTAACATTCGTACAAGCACTAATTCAGCCCCTCTAAGTGTCATTACCAATCTTAACAGTGACATGCTTAGCATCGACAAAGTTGTGGCCCAATATTATCTTAGCATCGATCCAAATCATCGTTTAATTTGTTAGAAACTAAAAACATATGTCACATATCACTTATTGTAGAAGAAGTAGGTAAGTTATTAAGTGTTGACTTTATGTGCAGATTTTAATATCTTTAATGGCTAAGAATGTTGTACTTGTAAAAACAATAATGGCTCGAAAATCTCACGCATAGACTCAAAAGAGGTGGTCACACATCCTTTAAATCTACGTGGATGGGTGATATGATTCATTATCTAAGAGTCAGGTCTTTCCTAGTTGACTTTACAACAACTCGAAGGATCCGAAATCAACATTGGTACTCTCTCATCAATTGCCAACTGCACTACAGATCTTACACGTCTGTATAACTCTACCACCTCGATATTGTTGACCATTGCATTCATTGGTCTCGGGCATTGCGGTAAGTTTGGCATTCAAAGCTTCTTTGGCTTCGGTGGGAACCCCCTCCTAAGGAATAATAATTAGAGCCTCCTCATTTCCAAGACAAACGCCTTGCTGTCAGCTTTTTTGGCCTCTCTCACTCTCGTCGCTCCTTCAACCTCCTCTATGGGCTCAAATACTTTGCCTCTTGCTGGAGCACCACCTTCTTACCAGTGGAGTTGATGACTCGTTAGGTGATCAAAGTTGTCGCATAGGATGACTTGACCACCCAACGAGCGCTAATCGCTTAGGTACTCGCGGACTGCTAGACTTGGGTGGTTGTGGAGCACTCAGAAGGTCGCTAGGTGGAACCCAACCTGGTGATCCTCCTTGGTGAACTCCGTTGGTGCCTAGTACTTGGCAACCTCCTCTACTTTGCATCGGGGGTGAAGAGTTTCTTCTAGCCAAACCTGTCGAGTCAGCCTTTAATTGTCATCGTCGCTCCACCTCGAGTTGTTGCAACTTGAGAGCTTATTAGCATCAAGCATTAACTTGCTTTGACTCCTCCAACTTGGCTTGAAGTCTGGTTATCTCTCCCGCATGGTAGTTCGTATCATCCAATTTACTGTGGAGCTCTTCTCACTGTCTCAAAAGGACCAATTATAGTGGCCAAGGTGTCATGAGCTTGGTCGAGCACCATAGTCACAACGTGATGCCCCCTGCAATATTAGAAAATAGAACACAAGTTAGAATCAACAGTGAAGTCCAATGTGATGAATCCAAGTGCTTGGAACCATAACATCACCATGTCCTTGTGGGTGTTACGAGAAGGGATTGCATGTCCCATGCATATAGCCCCTTCGCAAGTGACGGTGCATAAACCCTCGATTCCATTGGGAGTCCTTTTGTAGTCTTAAGCCATAAAGCATGTCAAATCCGATCATCAGGAAGCATCCATCGAACATGATGCGGTTGAATTTGTATCATGCAGTATCGAACACGATGTCGTTGAATCCAATCATAAAACATTCTTCGATTATGATGTAATCAAATTATGTTACGAAGCATCTTCTAACTATGATGCAATCGAAGTCGGTCACGAAGCATCTTTCGATTATGACATGAGCAAGTGAATTATAAAGCATCCTTTGAGTTTGATGTGACTAAATTAATCATGAAACATCTTACGACTATGATGCAGCTAAATTTGATCACAAAGTATCCCCCATATGATGGATTTCGACTATGAAATATTCTTTAAGTATAACTTGATTGAATCTAATCATTAAACATTCTCCAACCATGTTTTGACTGGATTCGACTATGAAGTATTCTTTGAGCATGATGCAATGGGATCTCATCATGAAATATTATTCGATTATGATACAGTTGAATCTAACTATAAAACATCCTCCGAGTATAACATGACTATCAAGTGACCAAGCTAACCATATACTATGACACAACTAAGCTCTCTATGACATAATCGAATCTAATCGTAAAATGTTCCCCATTCATAAAATGATCGAATTTGAGTGCAAAACATCATCATCTTATTATGATGATGTGATTAAGTCTGACCATCAAGCATCCTTCAACCATCATGTTACCGAATCTAACAATGATACTTATTGTACCCGATTATTCTCTAAGAATGATACTTATTGTACCCGATTATTCTCTAAGAAATAGATTATGTCCCAACCCTCTACATATTCAAATACAATAAAGGCCGATGAGGTTTCTAATACGTGGACAATCTGGTGACACATCATACTCCACTAAGTGTCTCTAATTCATTTACACTAACATATACTAGACACCAGCCTCAATGATATTGTTATAAGTTAGGCAAATCCAATGAATGTCGTGTGGATTCTTATTGAAATTGTTATTGTTAGATTTTATTTTATTATTTTATAGTAAGAAAAATCTGTCGATGCGAATGGACTATGGTTTAATTTTCATCTCAAAATTACATAAAAAAAGAGGAATATACCGCCTCCTCGCATGTCCGTTTCTACAAGTAATTCCCATTGCTTTATTTGCTACTTTACCTAATAAGGATGTATTTTGCTTGCGTTATAATGCTTTTCACTTTACGTTCGAATGTACCTAATTAAGTTTGCTAAACCATATTTAATGGCTGTTTCTTTTACCAATTGATTTTAAGGGAATTGTATAATGATTTCGTTCATCACTTAAAATCATTCGAAATCATGCTAACTTTAGCATAAATCACATCATTATGTTATCAGATATATTTAAACGACTTATTGCACATTGTCTTATCGAATATTGTGTTCAAATGCCAACTTGCTTTCGAATATTTCAAATCTTTTGACATTGCGAGCATCGCTTAGAGATGCTATTAACACAAAAAAAAAAAAAGGGAACGAATTCCCGAGAAATTATTTTTTCTTTATTCTTTGGAAATATCTCCTATTTTCATAATTCCCCAACAATGCCCCCTTTTTTTTACCTAATACCTAAAATACCATTCACTTGACAACCAATCAACTATCCATTTTCTTTCTTTTATTATAAACTGATTTATAGGGTGAACAATGTCCCCAATACAGTGTTTTTTACATTATTTTATAGTATTTTTTAACAATACTAAGAAAACATTGTAACACAATACCAAATTTTTTACAAATTTTATAAAAAATATTGTATTTATTATTTTTTATAGATTATATTATTTTTTTATTATTCAAAATACTATAAAAAAAACCGTATCGATTTATCCTATGCATCGATCCATAGAAAAATTAGGAAAAATAGATTAAGTTGCTAGGAGTATTCCATGCATTAGGAAAAAAACATGTTGTTAGTAAAATTTTAAAATAAGAGACACTTTTCAAGAAAAGTCAAAAAATAGAATTTTTTTTTTAGAATTTGTCCAAACAACTAACTGTGTGTCAATAGCAATGGGAAATAGCTTTTATTTTTGTTGTAGTTAACAATTAAATACAAATTACTCTAATTGTGAATCAATAATTCGATGAATATAGTTAAATTTGAAAGATAATTTTATAAAAATTAGAAATTTTTTTTATTACATCATCAAATGATGTTTATTAAATTTAAAAGATGATTAGTAAAAACATGTGTTATGAGATTTAATAGCAAGGTATATATAATAAGTGGTTTTACCGATTCAGAAGAAGTAGCTAACTCAGTTTAAATTTATTAACAGTCATTATTAAATAAATGTAATGCATAATAATTTATGATTATATTTAAATGAGAATTAGCGGTGATTGCTTGGTATAAAAGAAAACTCCATGAGCCCAATTGGTCTAATAATCTCCGCAAAAATGAACCGTACACGGTCACATGGCGCCACGTTTTTTTTGCCTTTTTGAAAAAGGGAAAAGAAAAACAAATTTTAATTTATTTTCTTTTTGTTTAAAATATTTTCGTATCCGAAATGACCGAAATACTTTTTACTTCCACTCACTGCACCTGATGTGGACATTGATGCCTCCAATCACAAGGCAGGTACAACGAAGAGTAGGAGTCGACGGCAGGAAGAGCATTCCGTGTCATTATTATTGACTAAAACAGACCAAAGCCATTTCGGCGACTGCTTTGATTACGGATTTGTTTCTTCACATCCACCCGCGGATCGATCGTTGAATAAATAGGAGACGGGTCGGAGGCGGATTTCGCATCGCTTCTCGTCCTCTCCCCTATTTTCTTCTTAAATCTTCGCGAACAACCTCCACCTCCCTCTTTCTTTTCTCGATTGCCTGTGATCTAGGGTTTCGTACGTCGCCCTTTTCGATACCTTGCTGCCGCTGGTCTTTGATTCGCCCTGACGTCTCCTTCGCGAACCTCTCGTCGGCTCCGACTGCGGTGGTCATATCTGTATTGTGGTATTCAACATGACGATTCCTAATTCGGAGGGTTTCTTTCCGCCGGAGAGCTGCTTGCCTCGCGCTCCCGCGGAAGAGAAAGATATCATAATGGAACTGATCAGATCCTCCGAAGCCAGTATCAAGGAAGGCGATCTCTACTACCTTGTCTCGCATAGGTAACCGATCAAGTTCCTTTGCTTTCTTCTTCTTCTCCTCCTCTTGTGTTTGTAGGATCCCATTTTTAACATTGATATGCTCGATGTTATTTGATTGAATTGGCCACGGCTGGCGGCATATGATGTCTTCTTTACCCGCCTGGCGAAGCAGGTTTATGGGTCTTTTGGGATAAGGGTGTACATTTTTATCTTGATTTTGCATCTTATAACTATGATCTTTGATTCACTTGTCAGATGAGTTGTGCTGGTGTTGTATTTTCCCGTACATGTGCCAACTGCTTTATATAACATCCATAATTGCTAGATCATTTGGTGATTACTGATTGTAAATTTTATGATAGATTCTGAAAAAATATCAAAAAGTTGCCAATTGCATGTCAAAGGCTTGACAATTGATTATATGTGATCATGCATTATCATGGCACTTTTAGCTGTTGAAAAGATTTGCAAAAATATCCAATGGTTTTATTTTGTCTGATGAAAACATAGGAGTAGGTACACGAGAAGAATAGTAGATACAGGGAATTAGGTATGTGGCATCTTCCCCTTTATGACTCATTGTTCTATTTTCATTAACGTAATAACAATCGGATGTAAGATGAAAAAAAAGGCAAAATTATATACATATTTATTTTCATTTCATTATATACTTATCCAAAAAAGTTTCTCTTTACTATGTGAGTGTTAATAAACTAAGGATGATCTTGAGTTTTATTAAGAAGTATATAAAACAATTAGGATCAAATACTTGCATCGATTGAATATAAACAAAAACAAGAATTTGTCCCATTGAAAATGTAGAAACTAATAGGTGGGTAGTGAGTGGCTGGGGTTTTGGAGAAACAAAGATATAAGAGTTTTTTCTTTTGTCATGCCATGTATCAGAATAGAAGACTGCATCTTGTTAGTTGCAGAGAGATTCCATCTGACTGGTTGTCTTACAGAGGGGTGGGGGGCTGATGCATGTGGCTTCTGCCAATGCAATGCTTCAGAAGGGTCAATACAAGCAACCTTATTCTTGCCACCAAAGAGGCTATTTTCATATTCGAATCATGTAGGAGTAACCTTATTGTGGTGCAAAGGCACCCTCCCAAAGAAATAATAGGCAGAGGCACAACAAGAAAGGGGATGGAAGGATTTTATTTGTTTGTGACACACACAAATTTCTATTGCGGAGAGCTTTGTGTCTCTTGTTGGGGCACAACTACTTCAATAGAAGTATTTGCCCTGGAGCTACTTTACTGCCATCATGAAGTCATATCTTATACCATTGATGCACTTCTTTGTTGGAAGAAATGTGAGGGGTAGTCTTTCTTTGATTTGTGAAAGAGAACTAGCATCTAAAGCTTCAGTTTTCCAAAAGATAAATTAAGAGCTAGATTTTTCACTGGATGCTCGATTTCAACTTTCAGCTCTACATGGCTTGGAGACACCTTGGAACTATCATGGTTACTTGAACAGTAATAATCAAGGAAAAAAATTTCCCAGGCTAATGTCAAAAAGATGGAACTTTCCAAAAGTTCCTTTGAGTTTCAGATTTGGTGCGATGGTGCATTAATGTGCTTGAAAAGGTTCATGGTGATAACAGTCATTATTAATGGGACTATAGTGTAGTGAATCTGTTGGCCATGTTGAATAGTTTGGGTTTATTTGGTATTATGTTTCTTAACAAGCATGTAAGATACTTGTAGCGATCTTGCTCCAAATTTTGCTTGATAAAAACGTACATCACTTTAGTAATTGTACTTGTTAGGTGATGTTTATGTAATTAATGCACCATGCATTTTTAAATGAGTCTTATACTTATTGCTTCTTATAAACTATTTTGATATCTTGCAATCGAATTGGATGTATCTTGTCATATATGTTTCTTTAAGATGAATACTACTGTTAATTATGTTTCTTTTACATTCTTGTTTGAAGTTATGAGTCACTGTAACAATTGTTTTTGAGGATGAACCAACATATGGGTTTTGCTTTTGCAGATGGTGGATGGAATGGCAAGAATATGTGGATTTAGACCAGTCTGATGACAATTCCAATGAGGGCATTTTTTGCATCCCTCGTAGGCCCGGAGAGATTGATAATTCTAATCTTTTATTGAATGAATCAGTTGTGGAAGGTAATGAATTGGATCTTAAAAGATCTTTGCAGGAAGGAGAAGACTACAGTTTGGTGCCGCAAGATGCTTGGAAGAAGCTTCTAGAATGGTATATTTGGTTGTTTCTTTTCGTTTTCGTTGAATCTGTTTTGTCTACTGTCATCTGGGAAACTTTTATTTTCTTGGAAAACCATCATCAAATATCATTTGATTGCGTAAGTTGATCCTTTTTAGATCCAGCATTGACGAGAGCCTTGTGCATCGGCCATGACGTATTTCTTCTTAAATGTCCCTGAATAATTAAGCTTGTTGTTCATTACCAGAGTCTTTAAGTAAAAGATTAATATTATCTTCAAAGTATAGTCAGCAAGCCAAAGTTAGTGTAGTTTAGATGTTTATCTTTAGGTTATCATTAGATGTTTAAAATTGTTTGTTGGTGTTTGTTTTCGGAGTTTAAGGTTAACAACATATTAGTGTAGCTTGATAAATTCAAAGAGCATACACATATGTACATGGTAGGTGTTGGGAGACTTTGGTTGGATCAAGGAAAAGGTTACCACTTATCACATTGAGATGTACAAGTGGTTTATGAAGTTTTGGCCTTTTGGGTTAATCCAGTAGTCCTTAAACTGTCATATGAAGAGCTGGCTGTAATGGGAGGTCAAAAGTGTTGCCACATTTCCACAAGGAAAAAGAACATGAGGTTCCTGCTATTGTGTGTTTCTGGAGAGGGTTAGATGTACATGCCTAAAACCCCATGTCAAAAGACTGTTTACATAATTTGTCTCGAAAATGCTCAATTCATCGCAGTGGAGCAGTCATACTTTAGAGCCAAGGTCCCCTTGAATCTCAAAAAAAATTGAAAATGAATGTCAGTTGATATTACCAACAGTTAACTGTGGCTTCAGCATGGCATATAAGTGTTCTTTGGAGGAAGCATTGCTGTGCACCATGGTAGTGGAGTTGTCTATGATATGCCTGAAATATTGATATACTTGGAGGCATGAATCTATCTTTTGTGGCCTCACGGCGTGGAACTGAGGCAGTCCACGACATATAATTTGTAGTACTAGGAGTCATGCTATAACCTGTCTAATGTCAATTCTACGATATTCATTGATTGCCACCAGACTTTCTTATTTTACAAAGATCAACTATAACCTTCCATTTGGTAGTGTTTTGTTTCATGCTATAATGGTTATTGAATATACATTTTTTCTGTTTAGTATTCTTCTTTGGTTTACTATTTGTAAATGGTGCTTGGACTTTATTTAACAGGTACCGAGGGGGACCAGAACTACCTAGAAAAGTAATTTCTGAGGGTTTTATTACCAAGAAGTTCAATGTAGAAGTTTATCCTCTTTGTTTGCAATTAGTTGATGGAAGAGACAAGTCCCAGAGAACTTTAAAGATTAGCAGAATGGTATTTCCTATTCCGGAGCAGTATCTCCTACTTTTTTTACTTTAGGTTAATCATTGCATTATTATGTTTTTTTATATCTTGTTGTTAACTCACCGTGTTTGAGAACTTTTTTTCTTTGAATGTTGTCTTCTCTAAGATGTCTTTGTGGATGGGAAATTCTGCAATAAAGGTGCAAGTGTTTATGTTTGGATTACTGTAGAATATGTTTCTGAAGAGCTGTCTCCTTATTAGACTATTAGATGGCTGCTTTTATGATAATATTTTCATTTTACTTGTTCATATCTGCATAGATCTTTGTTAGACATTTAATTATGTAACTTGTGTACTCACTGTTTTTCTTGTTAGTTAATGTGCTAGTCCCTTGTTTACCTTTTCTATCAAATGATTTGCTTTTGCTACCGTTTGACTGTTGATGTGATAACGCTGCTAATGGGATGTGATAATGCTGTTGTTGGCTAAAGGCAGATGTATAACTGTTTCATTACATGGAAAACCAAAAGCTCAGTCCTTCTCTATCTAGCAGAAACTAATAGCTAGGCTAACTTTATTGCAAGAAAACATATACATCCAAACAGGAGCTTTAAGAGCTTGCAAGAAGATGCGTGTTCTAAGCTTCGTATTTAATGGGGATTATAAATTAAAATAAGTAGTTCATCAAATTTTATAAAATTGACTCTGATTTCTTTTAAAGACTTGCAATCATCAGCTTTGCTACAATGTTTTGGAAGGTTCCCAATGTTGCTATCGTCCATAAAGAGCTGAAAATCAGCCGACCTCCTGTATTGGTTAGGACTGTCCCTCTTTTGATAATGGTTCCCAAAAGCTCATCTTCAATTGATCTCTCCTCTCTTGACTTGGGGACATGTTTATTAGCTGGTATTGTCTCTTGAAATTAGTCCTTGATGAATTAGCTATCTCACAGGTCTTTCTTTATGCTGTTTAAGCTATACTTTTGATGAATTGGACTTGATAGCTTCCTTTGTGAAATGGGTGGCAAGCTTGCTCAAAGATCAAGTCACAATCGGGGTTGAATCCAGCTGTTTCATATTGGTCTTTGTTCTTTATGTTGATTAATATTTGCTTTCTAATTCTCTGAAACTTCAATTTCGGGGATACTAGCTAAATTTTATAGACATGACATGTGCATAAGGAAAGCTATTAACTTTATTATACTACAACATGAAAAATTTCTTTTACTATTCAAAAAAATTAATTCTTTTTTTCAAAATCTCTTTATGGACTTTTTAGTCTTTTTGCATAAATTTACTATTTTTTGTTGCCATGTTATTCATTGGTTAAATTTGTTACACAAGTGATATTGTTTTTCCTTTTCTTAATGGTTATGGCAGTTTAATACTTGGAACGTATTCTTTCTGTTTAAAGACAAGATATTTAAAGGGGCTAAGGAAGAACAGAATAGTTGTGTCCGTGTGTCTTAATATCCAAACTGCCTAAGCTCAAGCCATCAACAATAGGCTAAATCATATATTCCTATCAATTTCCTTAGTAGTTCTGTACATGCAATCTTCATTATCAATGAAGATCCTGTCAGGGCACAATTTATATATCCTAAATTGGTTCTTTAGGTTTTCAATGTACCTGAACTTATACTGATAGCTGGTTGGATTAGTATGTACTGCCATACTGCGATTCACCAGGCGATACAAGCTGATACAGGTTTGGAAGTAGAAAGAAACAGGAAGCAGCTTAAAAGGATTGTTGAAAGAGAAACACCAACCTGTAGATTTGGAAGTAGAAAGAAACAGGAACCACTTGAAAAGAGTAGTCGGGAGAAATAGTAACCTGTAATTCTCATCTTCTTTGTCCTTCGCTGATGGTTGGAAACTTGCAGTCAAGCTACCCAGCCAAAGATGTTTGTGAACCCTAAGGAGATGGGGTGTTCTGGGGCAGGGTTGAGGTGGGTCAGCGGCCTGCTGGTTCTGGTCAGAGGGTGTGGTGGGAGGGAATTAGAAGAATAAAAAGGGTGGTAGGAAAGCTTGAAGCCAACCTCTTTTGAGTGGTGCTGAAATATTTGTCAAAGTAGGAGTTAGTCAGAAATTAGAAGAGTTAAAATTTGCAGAGAAACTTGTTGGAACAAGTCTCTAGTATGTTATACTTATGCTAGTATCTTTACTCTTATGAATTTCTTCATTTTGGATTATGGAAGGATTTTCTTATGGTTGAATGTAGCTTTTACAATATATGGAAGCAGCACTGAGGTAGATTCTTAATAGTATTTTTAAGTGGTGGTGATCATTATAAACTGTCACTAAGCTGTAAAATTGGCTGTTATACTCTAAAACATGGTTATTATTGCTTTATTTATAATATAATGCATTTTATTTATTCTCAGTCATACTTGACTTTTTGATTGCCCCTTTGCAATAAATGTTCTTATCTGTTTATTTTTAAACATTAAAATTTTCATTGTTGGCAATTTATACTTGGTTATTTATAATTTTATGTTATATGTAAAATCTTTTAAATTAACTGAAATGACAAAAAAATCATCTAAACTCAGGCTTTCTTGATTTGACTAAAACTTAAACTAAAGCAAACCAATTCTTGATTTGCAAAAGTTCTATAGGGGTTCATATGTAGAAGGTGATTTGTCAAGGAAAGAATTATAAATACCATTTGTTTTGATTGCAACAACAACAACAAAACCATAAGTCCCAATTATTTGGGGTCGGTTACATGAATCTTTTGTTGCCATTGAGATCTATAAAAAATCATATGCTTGGTTAAGTTTAGAATACTTAAATATTTATTTATAGTTTTTATTAAGATCTTTTTAGGTCCTTTTCTATATTTCTTCGGACAACTAACACACTTCCATGTCAGGTGCATAAAAAGTATAACATATTATGCTATTCTACATATTAGAGCTATACTATATACTTCCTTCGAATTGATTTTGGATAAAATACGTATGCGTGTATCATATTTAGTGGTCTAGGCATGCCTCATGCAATAGGCTGTTTAGAAACTGTGCTAGATACCATGCCACTTTAGCTGCAGAACAAGAGGATAAGATATACTTCTTTTTTTTTCCCTTTAATAAGAGAACATAAGTAGCGTAAATATTGACGCAGAGGATTTGCGCCTCATTCTGTGTGCAGGCTGTACTTCCTATTGTAAGGCACAATCAGATGCCTGTATATAGACCTTTTTGGGCACCAAATGTCTGCATTTAGGCTTTTGTCCATATGTGTGTCTGTACAGTTCCTGGCATGAATTTTCCCAATTAAGTAAGCTGTCTTCAGTTCATTGCTGTGGGTTGTTTTAGAAAGTCAGTGGAACTAGAACTTTATTTGGCCTCAATGGTAAGAATATAAATGACATTGTATTGGAGATAAACAACTCATAATCTTCTTTCTTATAGATTTATACTTTATTGGGACCATAAATATATTATCAGGATGCTGACTTGCAATTGCTTATTATGTCAGGCATCAGTGCGTGAGCTTTACAACATGGTTTGCATGCTTCTTGAACTAGAGAAGGAGAAGGTATGCCCTCTGACTCTGGAATCACAAAATTTCTTTATCAACAATATCTATTTACTTATATCTCAAGTTTCTTTCTTTTCTCTTTCCTCATTTAAGGTTTCAATCTGGGATTATTACAACAAAACTAAGCATCAGTTTTTGAACAACTTTGATCAAACTCTCGAGGAAGCTCAGTTGCTTATGGACCAGGAGGTAAGGATGTTGTGTTTATTACTTTCTAGATCATGGCTAGCTAATGGATTTGGTCCATATATGGATGAGTATAGGTATCATTTTTTATATGCTTTATGCAGAATTTAATGGCAGGTAAAGATCCATGTAGTGCTGACTTCAAATAGTGAGGACATTATGGCACATGTTCTTAACCTTCAATCCTATATAACCTGTAAAATTGTGTTGTATGGACATTTGATAGTGCATGCTAAATTGTTTATCTTTTAGTACTTTACAAAGTTCTGGTCTTTAGTTCACTATAATGTTCTGACTTCATATTTCATAAGCTAATTGTTTACAAATCAAGAATATGATCATTTGTGCAATAATTATGGAAATCCTTATTCTATATTTCTTGAGGCAAACTCTGTTTTCTATGTTATTATTAATATGAAAAGAAGTTGCCATCTAAATTAATTTAAGAAAACTGAAATCAGCTGTAATTCTTATGCTTCCCATTGCTATTTTATTGACACTAAATTTAGACAGCACTGACATTTTTCTGCACCATCCAGTTGTCTTCAAATTCAAATCAGTTAGTCATTTTGTTAATTCCTATATTCACACAGGTTCTTTTGGAGGTCCAAGATGATAAGCTTTGGCCTTCCAATGTCAGTATGAGTTCAGCTGGAAATGAATTGGCTCTGGTTCCTTTAGAACCTTCAAGGTCTTCTGTTACAATTGCTGGAGGTCCTATGTTATCTAACAGCTATTCAACTGGATTTCGCTCCAATTTTCTAGAAGGGGGCAATTTTAGTTCTTCACAGAGGGACACAGAAGATAGGGATGATGTTTTGAATAATGGAATAAAGGTTGATGGTCAAGGACTGACAGGATTGCATAACCTGGGCAATACTTGTTTTATGAACAGTGCCTTACAGTGTTTAGTGCATACACCTCCCCTTGTTGATTATTTTCTTCAAGATTACAGTGAGGAGATAAACAAGGAAAATCCCTTGGGAATGCAAGTAGGTAACTTGTTGTTTAGCATATGATAATTTTTGTGTATTTTCCATTAAGGAGTTCTTAATGTTTATCAGAGGATATCAAATGGTTGCTGCCATATAGTTTTATTTTCTGTTTTGATCATACAGGGTGAACTTGCAATTGTTTTTGGAGAATTGCTAAGGAAGTTATGGTCATCAGGACGGACATCAGTAGCACCACGTGCATTTAAAGCAAAGCTTGCTCGGTTTGCTCCTCAGTTTAGTGGATATAATCAACATGATTCTCAGGTTGGTGCCACCATCTTCATGATCAATATACTATGTTCTTATATCAATTTTGAGGATTTGCCTCAAATTTTGAATGTTTAGCTGCATTCACATTTGTTATCAAATTAAGTATTTCAAGAACAAAATTGAAATGGGACATGGAACTTGCATAGTGCCTCTGTTTCCTATTGGTTGCTGCATATGTAGTCTGAAATTTTATTCAGTGTCAAATTCAGCTTTTGAGTGTATAGATCATTTTCAACTGAAGAACATGATAATTGCGGTTATTTTGCTTGATAGACTGATTATTAGGTTACTCAACATTCGATAGTTTATTGTGATTATGGGTGGGTAGTTTGGATCAAGGAATATAATTTTGTCAGGACCCAGAATGTAACATATTTACTGGTCCAGAAGGATAGGATGAGACCACCTCTTTATGAGTGGTCTAGGGTTGGGGCAGCAGTTACTGCCCGGTAATCCTTGTGAACTAGGCTTACAGCTCGGCTTTGGCTACTAGGTGTAAACTAACCAGTAAGGCCACCACTCAGTTCATGGACCCAACTTTGATCGCATTAAAAAGCACAAAACAACCATCTTTCTCACCTTTCCTATCTCTCTCTTTCTTGCAATTAGGTTTCAGAAACTTGTACCTTGCTTTCTGTAAATCATTACTTCAATGCAAATCACATATAGTTCTTAATCAAGGATTTTATGATTCTTAGCTTTTGTATGAATCATCAGCTTTGCATAGATAGGTGATTTATTTCAAATCTAAACTGACATTTTGCAAAAACCATATGCTTGACAGTAGGCAAAAACTGTTGCTCAATTCTGGTCTACCAAGTTATTATGTTGATTGTTTTGTGAATTTTATTTAGAAACACCTGCTAGGCCTTTTTAGCATCATAGTGGTTCAACTTCCTCAGTCGCCTGGAAACCAATGATTTTGTTGTGCACAAATGTTGATATTGCCATTTGAACCTGTGAAATGAAATTATACTTTGTGAACATTTTGATGAAATATATAGCACTATGTGAATGTGTCTATTTTTCACTGTTTCACTTTTAGTTGCTTACTAGCAGTGTTTATTTGCATTTGATCAGTGACACATAATAAGAAACTCTATTTCATGACCAAGTCCATAATATGAGAGACTTTATTTCAGTAACCTATTGTCGGAAATGGATCCGTGAATCTATAATTGCTTGTTGAAATGACTTGTACATTTTTTATTTTTCTGATTGGAGACTGGAGACTATGACTGTTAACTGATTGTAATTCCTTTTTTTAGTTATTGTCTTAATATTATCACCAAAAGATATTATAGGTTTATTTTTTTATAATAGTTATTTTCAAGGTTCATCGTACCATAGCATACCGCTCGGTACAGTGGAATGTACCGGTTTGATAGGGGACTGGTATAGGTGGTACATCGACATGCCTCCATGTACCATGTGTCGGTATTGCTTGTTTCAGTTCGGTACATATCATACTAATGGTTGGCCGGTACACTGGTACGGACCGGTAAGGTGAATCATGGTTATTTTGACATTACCATTTTGACTCAATCTTTTATCTGTAGGAACTTCTTGCCTTTCTATTGGATGGTCTGCATGAAGATTTAAACCGTGTAAGAAGCAAGCCTTACATAGAAGCAAAAGATGCAGATGGTCGTCCAGATGATGAATTTGCTGAGGAATGTTGGCAAAATCACAAGGCTCGAAATGACTCCATTATCGTTGATGTTTGCCAAGTGAGATATTTTAGTTTCAGTTTGTTCAAACCAAGTTTTCGTTAAAATTTGCATTGAGTATTGTCTTTAAATAAATTCAAATTCTCTAGTTAAACTATTCATAGATGACTTTTGAAGTTCTTTGTTGGCTATGGCATTTGGTCTAGTTGTTCTGCCTTCATACACAGTGGCTTTCATCATCAATATTTGCCTTTCATCATCCTCATATAGACATTCCAAGTCCTATGGCTCAATTTTACAGTTATAGTAGAAATCTTTTCTTCCAGCTTTTGAAATTTTATAATAGGCCTCTCCTTTATAGATATTATAGCAATAGTATGAATATGCTATGAGCTCTTGTTTGAAACTTCAAATGATTGTGAAAGGCATGGTTTTACAGTCAGTTTGTAGTTTGTACAAGTACTTTTCTCCTTGGGAATCTTAGTTTGGAATCATGAATTATTTGAAGATACAGCTGCAGCATGCTTGTTAATCCAGTTTCATTATTTTCCTTTTGAACTAATTGATGTTTGCTGATATCCTGTCCATCGACATTTACTCTCATGTTAACCATGAACACTATTAGAACTTGAGATTTCACAGTTAGTATTTGGAAAAGACATTGACATTTATAGAAGCAACACTTGAATATAGAAGTTATTTCTGCTTATTAAGGGTCCATGATTATCCATATTATGAATTTGCTGAGGAATGTTGACAAAATGACATCTCGGACTGATTTTAGTATTGTGGATGTATGCAAGTTCGTACCTAAATATTTAAGGATTTTGTTTAAGAAATATGTTGGTTTTTATTCTAAAATTTGAATGACAGTTTAATTGCTCTCTAACAGTGAAGTTATTCTGCTTCACTTGTTATATAATCTGATGTGATCATGTAGCTTGAACCTTTTGTTGGGCAGCTATAAAGACAATTCTGTAGCTATTGTTTCTAAAAGTTGCTGTACAATCTGTGTCCAATCAATTTGTACTTCATGGTATTTGTGATGTACAAATGACTGACAAAATTTTCCTTTTTTTCATTTGGGCTAATATTCTGATTGTGATTTAATTTTCACTGTCAAAGTAATTTATAGCCTCTTTCTTGTCGATGTTTTTGGTCATTATTGATATAACATGTTCTTTCTTTGTACTGGTAAAATTTATCCTGATAATAGATATAGTTAGTGTTTTATTCTTAAATGCTAAATTAGTGTCATTGTCGATGGTGGATTCAGGGCCAATATAAGTCAACATTGGTATGTCCTGTCTGTAGCAAAGTTTCTGTGACATTTGATCCTTTTATGTACTTGTCGCTGCCACTTCCTTCAACTGCCACCCGGACGATCACTGTGACTGTGTTTAGTGGTGATGGCAGCTCTCTTCCCATGCCTTTCACTGTGACAGTGCCAAAAAATGGTTGTTGCAAAGATCTAATTCAAGCACTGAATACTGCTTCATGCCTAAAGCACACTGAGGCCTTGGTACTGGCAGAGGTAAGATGCTGTCCTTGGTCATTTTTCTCTATTTATTTTAAGTGTCGAAGATAATCAACATTATTATGCATATCTTGCCAATTTCCAGGTTTATGGCAACCGTATATACCGCTACCTAGAGAATTCTTTTGAATCATTATCTAACATAAAAGATGAAGAGCATATTGTGGCTTACAGACTTCCTATACACCATGAGAAATTATTGAGACTAGAGATATTGCATAGGAGAGCAGAAGGGTAAGATTTTGTACTCCCTCATGTGCATGTATCTGCATATGTTATCTTACATCGTGCCCCTGCTTGCTTACTATTACTTTTCATGGTTTTGGTAATCTAAGGTGCTGCACTTTTATTTATAACTAATGAAATAGAATCATTATCTGAATTATTTGTCACTGAAAAGTAAAAAAAAAATGAATATTGATGATGCTTAGCCATATAGTTGAATAATTAGTATTCTTGTTGATTTCTGTGGTTACTGGTTAGTGCTATGTAATAATGATTTGGCTTTATTATTTGATTAAAATTTTACATCATTTTTTAATTAAACTTTACATCATGATAAAATGTCATTTTATGCTTGAAATTTCTTAACAAAAAAAAAGGGCACTATCTTACCTGATTATTTTACTTCCCAAAAGTGAAGAGTTTGTTGGAATTTTTTTAAAGTAACTTGAAATACTCAATCCAGCACGTTCTTTCTCCAGATTTTTATCAGAACCACGATATAGTGCCCATCTGAAGCTTCTTGGAACGCCACTAGTTACAACCTTGTCAGTGGATTCCAGAACTGGAGTAGATATCCATGCTGCTGTTCTTTCTGTGCTTGCTCCATTGCTGCGAGCAAATGCACTTACATGGTCACATGGGGACAAGAGTAGCAGAGACAGTGGCTCTGGGCCAAGCCTGGATTCTATTGTACTCTCGGATAATGGTATTCAGTGCTCAGAAGAGACTTTGTCAACATCAGACATGGAATTAGAAGAGGTCCATAACAGTATTCCTGACATTCAGCTTGCCTTGGCAGATGGGAAGGTCATCAGTAGAAGTACGGTTGATGTTGATTATACTGTTCCTGTATCTCGTCTAAAGGTGGTGATGAACTGGTCAGACAGAGAGCATGAAATTTATGACTTCAGTTTCCTTGAGGATCTTCCTGAAGTGTTCAAGTCTGGTTTCATGTCAAAGAAAACTCGGCAGGAGGCAATCACTTTATATTCATGCTTGGAAGCATTTATAAAAGAAGAACCTCTAGGGCCTGATGATATGTGGTTGGTTCTCTTTCTGCATTAGGATTTTTAAGTTATTTGATGTTTTCTGGATAATTATAATATTTTTCCCTTTTTTGTGTTAGGTACTGCCCTAGGTGCAAGGAACACAGGCAGGCAACTAAGAAGCTTGACTTATGGAGGTTGCCAGATATTTTGGTTGTTCACTTGAAACGATTTTCTTACAGCCGATTTATGAAAAACAAACTTGACACATTTGTGAACTTCCCTGTGCATAACCTTGATTTAAGCAAATATGTTGGGCACAGGGAAAGTGCTTCAAGTTCTCTTGTTTATGAACTCTATGCAATAAGCAACCACTATGGTGGCTTAGGTGGGGGTCACTACTCTGCTTTTGCAAAGGTAAAGGTCCTTTCCCATTTTTCTTTCATTAGCATGATTGAATTCTGAGTTAGCTACAGAGTAACGCATCATAATTAGTTGCATCTTTTTTTCTTAAGACATAGATGCTGAAAATAATAATCTCAATTCAAACTTTATCTGCTAAAATTGTCAATGCTGCCTATAGTTACTTTTTAATCAGGGTTCATCTTTTAACAGCTACTTGAAGAAGACAGCTGGTTTCATTTCGATGATAGTCATGTTTCCCCTGTAAACGAAAATGAAATCAAGAAATCAGCAGCCTATGTCCTGTTCTATCAGCGAGTTGGAGTTGAGTCCAAGATGGATGTCAGGGAAACAGGGATCAGCCCAGATTCTTCAAATTTTTAAGAGCAAATCTGAATTGGCAAGCAATTTGATTTTTGTTTCATGATTCTTTTAACCTTAAATAGTGGAAGGATAGCTGGGTTGCAGCTTTTAACTGATCATGCTGTTGGTTGACATGGCCGTAGAAGTTTGGTGGTGATCATTGATTCAAAATTGTTTGATCTGCCACTGAATCCCCACCCACAAACATAATCCAAGACTGGACTCACAGTGCAATTGATAGTTCAAGGAAGCTAAGGTCATTTATTACATTGTTTTAGAAATTATTGAGGTATGAAGCTGTCGAGTGTTGTATGAGTTAATTTTTCATCTTTTAGATTAGAGTTGGAAGTGAAGTTCACCATAATGTTTATTATTTGTTACTATTAGATTTGATAGATTATCCCGGAAGCAGTTGCCACTACATTTGGCAGATGAGGATTGGAATGTCCTTGAGCTTTTCAATGATCCATTCAAAGCTACCAATCTGGCCCTGGTGATATTCTCTTATTTTTGTAGAGAGATGTTTGAAGCTGTAATGCAAATGTTTTCTTTTGCAAACTGCACTTTCTGCAGTAAAATTGTAATGACAGGTTGAAAAAGTGGTTCAGTGTCTCATTTTTTCTTCATTTTCAGTTCAAAATCAAGGATCTTATGGCCTTTGCTTAATTATGCATTGGGAATAGCTTTTCGTTGCCAATGGTAGGATCATAATGTATGTAACTTGGAATGCAAAGAATGCAGAGGTCTCTAATTCACTTGTGGTGCTGCTCAATTGGATGTAATTCACGTATGGTTCTACCAGTTTTGGATTAGCAGGGTGTGTACCGTTGGAACAACTTTGGTGCCTTTTTATTGTGCCTTGTCCCAAGGATTCGTCCCAGATTTTTAATTTTAGTGTGCAGAAATGGATGATGGTTTGTTTGAATGTGTTTTTTCAAACTATTAGTAACTAAAATGGGATTCCATCTCAGGATTTTGCAATGATATGTGAAATATTCATCAGCAATGTTAGCTCCTTTAAATGCGTAATGGTTGCTCTTTTGTTAGCAAGATGGGTTTTGATATTCAATTGTTAGCACCTTAAAATGCCTAATGGTTGTTCTTTTGTTACTCAAGTGAGGAACATGCGTTGGTCGGCATTGCAACAGGCTAATGTTAGTTTCAGTCGTTATTCTTTTGTTGTTCTTTTGTTATTAAAATGGCTAATGTTCTGAACATCAACTTCGCAGTCCAATCGACAAAGGAAGATTACGATATTTAAAGTATAATCAACTTTAATGTAGTGAAACTTATACTAAATTAATGAAGTTCAATTTTATCAGTGCTGAGTCAAAACAGGGTGTTAAGATGGATGGATAAATTATTCTAAGCATTTAAACTCAATTGAATGAGGTATCCGTACAGCAAGCTCAGGATGGTTGAAGTAGAGAGGACCCTAAGAATAATAATAAAAAAAATTATTAGTTAATTGTAACATTAACCGTGCCTTATGGGTTAAAATGTTGTACTTTTAAGAAACGTTATATATAATAAACAATGAATACAAATAGTAAAATATTTCGAAATTTTCAAGAAACAGGAGGTATAAAATGAACTAAATTTCATAACTGTATATGTATGTGAACAAGATTATCTAAATAAACCTCACATTTTAGATTTATCTCTTATATGACCTCCTTTATTTTTGAAAACACAGATAGCATCACAGATCAGAAGCAATGCGGGTTGAATTAATGTGCAATAATGCTTTCAATCAACTGAAGAAGAGCGTGTTTGCATGGAGAAAAAGTTTTCTATTTTAGAAACACTGAAGTGCGTTGGTGTTGGAAATGGTCGTCGATCCATGTCACCGAGTCAATCTGATCTAGCTGACTTGCTAAAGGTCAACGTGTGTTAAGGGTTTGGATGCTCTTCTATTTAATCGCTCAAAGCCTTGCTCCTCACAATAAATAAACATTACATATAAAACTAGTTTCAGGGCATACGCCAAACAAAAGCTGCTCAAGTTAAAGATGAGGTTTGATATGAGCTTTGAAAGAAAATTTTGGATATCCAATCATGCAAGAGAGACTATGTTGACTTATAAATTCTATGTGTGTCAAGTTGTGATTGGTTCCAAAATATTGATCTCAAAGTGCAACTTCAAATAAAATTTAAATAGTTGAGTGCACGAGGAAATTAAAGTTTGATTCATGCTATTCATCTATATAACTATCCCAATGCTTTTGTAGCATGCATATTAAAAGATTCCATACACTAATGTGGAGAGTAGGCGTCTTGCTTGGGGTGGAAGGAAGACAGTGGTCCGATCGAATTCAATAGTTTATTGTTGAAACCGGTTTTAAGAGGGAACTTCGAAAGGACTGCAAAATTAGGGATATCTTTGGGTTTTGGACTAATTAGATAGTGTTAGTTAGCTATCATTAATGTTTCGATTTATACACTTTAAAAAGTTATATTGATATTCTATAATTATCAAAGTGAAATATCTATGTCCATTTATCTTATCGATGAATTTTAATATTTGGTGATGGATGATGGTGTCGTTGTTGTTGATGCCGACTACTGACACAATTGCCTAGTTGTCTTCGATGAGGAGTGCGTTATCGACCTCATCAGCTTGCCCCACGTTGCTCTGCATCTATGATGGTGGTCACCACGATGTCTACGATGAAGATGGTGGCCACTTTACCATTGACCCGTCAGGCGGATTCCAATCTCAATCCCTCCCCTTTGCATTAACGTCGACGTCAATATAGATGTCGAGTGGTCATTCAACTAGATGTCATGCTTGACGATAGCAGAGGATGTGGTCATCGGCCTCCTCTACCTCCACCAGAGCAACTCTTCGATCATGCACTCCATCCTCAAGCCTTCCAACATTCTACTTGGCCTAGACTTTGAGTCCTACCTTGCTAACTATGCTCTCGTCCCGTCCCTCCTCCTCCTTTCCTCGGCCTCACCCCACAGCCTCGCTGCCCCCTCCTCCACCGCATCATCCTCCCTCTTCTATCGTGCACTCAAGTCCTACCTTCCCAAGCCCTCCACTACCTCTTTAATGTCTATAGCTTCAACATCATCCTCCTAGAGTTCCTCACCGAGAAGACTCCCTTCTAGGACCTAGTGGAGGAGCATGGTGCCAACATCTCTTGATGGGTCCACTTTGGGATGAGAAGTGGAATGACTCCAGCGAGGACCCCGGGTCAACCGGGATTGAGGAATCCTAGGAGAGGCTGACAACATTACTGAACATCGCGTTGGTACACATAGCGGTTGAGGCGGAGAAGCAATCGTCAATGTGGGAAGTGCTACGAATGATTGGGGAGGCGCGAGAGAAGGTGATGGTCTTGTTCAACAGTAACGACCACTCATTGGGGAGGTGGTCGAATATGTTGCAAAGCTTGCTAAGGGAGCATGGATCGAAGGGCGACGGTCGCTCGACATCGACGTTGACACGGATGCAAAGTGAGAGGGGTCGAGGTTGGGATTTGCCCAATGGGTTAGTAGTGAGGCGGCCACCATTTTCGCCGTAGACACCTTAGTGGTCACCACCCTTTGTGTCGACACTGACATAGTTGTCATTTAGCAACTGCATCATTGTTGACGTATATGCATCGCGACACGGGGTGAGCAGCGATGAGATTGACGACGCACTCCTTATGGAGGCGAGTGATATCACAGTGAGAGTGGACCTTATCGTCGTTAGAGGTGGCCAAGCAACTGCGTCAACATTGACACTAATGGCGCTGTCGTTCGCCACCATCGATGCCACCGACATTGTCGTTAATCATCGAACATTAAGAGAACCTTTTTTTATTTTTTATATTTTTATTAATAAAATTGACATCGTTAAGATAAATGAACCTAAATATTTTACCTTCTAGATGCTAATATAATATTTTAAATGATAAGGATCGAGATGTTAAAAGACAACTAGCCCTTGGATTTCTAATACCTAATGGATGCTTTCCTCCGTCGTTAAACCGGTAAACCTCCCAAACCCTATTATTTTGGAAAACGGGTTTTCTTTTTGCAGTACTAGAGGACAAACTTGTGATTTTACTCGATTACGCCCACGAAGGAAACCCTGCGTGACCCCACGAAGCGGTAGCCGTTCGCCCACCCCGTCCCTCGCGGTTGCTACCTGAAGCCATTCCGAAGCCCCTTCCGCCGCCTTCATGGAAGGAGCCGCACCAGCCAAGGAGGGCTCGGAGAGTGTGGGAACCCTCGAATCCGAGGGCGCCACCCGGCCGAGGCCGGAGGATCTGGTAGCCAGAGCAATAGCCCCGGTTAAGGCCGAGTACCTCCGTCCTCCGCCTTCTAGGTCGGTTGCCGTCGATTCTGGAGTCGAGGATGGCTCCAACGAGAAGAAGAGCAGTTCCACCAACGTTGTCGTCAAGGAGAAGAAATCTCGGCGGCAGCTCAAGAGAGAGCGGAAGCAGGTTGGTGTTTTTATTTTTGGTGGTTTTGTTTGTTAGATTGGAAACTCGTTACGAGCTTATGGTGTATAATTTTTCTTGATTTTGTTATCACTTTTTTATGTTTAGTTGATGTATAAAGCACGATAACTGATCATGTATCTCTGTATACCATGTAGCAAGCTATTTTTGTAAATGAAATTGAAAATGGATAATACTGTTAATTAGTTATGTAAAAATGCTCTTCCATGATTATAGATCTTCAACATGGCTTGAACTTTAGAGTAAGAATCATCTGCAAATTGTGCCCTAGTGTTTTATTGGTTATTAAGAGGAACATTACAAAGTTTTGGTGTATAGGCATAAATCCTATGTTTTTGTTTTTCAGGTTTCAATATCAAATGGTAATTATGACTTGGGTCTTGAAAACAGTTTTTCAAATGTGACATTGGCCATTATTGGTCATCTTAGTTTCCTCTGGTATTAGACTCTGTCGGTCGCCATTGAGAGTCCATCTTGTTATACTTAGTTTTCTTTCTATGAATATTTTTTGGTCAATTTCTTCTTTGTAATTTATATTTGCGGTCACAGTAATGAGCAACTGATGCTTTTGAAGTTACATGTATTCTGTTTTTGCTTCTTTTTTTTGTATGAAAACCTAAGGTGGCCTTAGCAAGCTTATGCTAAGTTTTTACTATTCTCTAGAATGCTGTCAAACTTGTTTCCTGCTCTTTTTGGTTATCTATATTTGAGTTTCAGTTAAGATTAAATATACACTACATCAATAGTTCACAATTTATTATCCAGAAAACTCCAATTTATGTTTTATTACGGTGAATCTTTTGATCATTTTATGAGTTTTTGCAGATGATTATAAAATAGTTACAGAATCATCTTCATAATTTCACACATTTTATTCATGCAAATACTTGTAGGATTTATTTTATTCTTGTATTGTATGAATTTAGGTATAAGGTGCTAATAGCCTGGTACAACATGAGTGGGATACACCATTACACCAATTCTTGAAAAATAGAATGTAACACGATATGAATATGGCAGTAACATATATGACAACTATATATAATACAATTCTTGTAGTGTTAGCATATGTTGTTGCAAATCATGATAAATAATAACATGTAATAGACTAGATTCTCAAACCTACTCGAACAAAAAAAAGCCTCAATAACATAATACTTAGAGAATTTGAAGGAGATTCCAAATGAACATCATTGATCTAGTGCTTAATAAGAAAATCTAACAATATGATTGTATGTCCATCTTTTCTATAAACAATATGTCAACATTCAAAGTGAACAATTTTCTCCCGTGAAGTATGCCTGAAGTCTCCTAAAATCATGATTCGAAGGTTTGATATCACACCTCGTATCTATCATTGGTTGGATTGATATGGGTCAAGTACACATCAACACTACCAACGCATGGTACATCAGCGTATTATTGGTGGACGATAAGGGGGAGGAGAAGGACAAGAAGAGGAGGAGGAGATGAAGAGGAATATTCAGTGAGTGGGCTGCCAGTGGCGGATGATGCCAGGCTTGAGAGAGAGCTCTTTAACTTAAAAAAATGAACCAGATTGGACCAGGCAGGTTGGGTCCATGGCACCGGTTGAAACATGTACTGGTAAATATCCCTTGGCACATACCGTTCTGGGTGAAATTTGAAATCATGCTTAAAATTGTCCGATTTTCTAATAATTATTTGAAGTATCATAATTGACACATCCAAAGTTCCAAACATTGATACAAGAAAATAATTCAAAATATCAATATTCTAACAGGTTACATTTAGTTATGAATTTTGCTCCATTTGATGGAGTACCCTGTAGATTTGTCGAATTTTTATTTGTTGTTGGGTATCTTTTTGGGCTTCATATGTTTTACTTTCGAGAATCTTTGGTGAAGTCATTATATATCTAAAATTATAGATTAGTCTCTTTCTCAATTCCCTCCTATTAAAACCTTATTTATCCAATCTCTTGTTCTTTAATGTTCTTTAGTCTATGCTTTGCTTTAATTAACTTCAACTTTTGTATACACATATTATAAATTTTTTACTGTTACATTGTTCATTCCTAGTTCTGCATATGCGTTGTATCTGAAAATCTATATTTATTATGAAAAATGTTTAGGAGCAAAAGTCCACAAGAAATATCTGTCCAGAAGTAGCTAAAAGTGGCAATGCTGATGCATGCCCTTATCATGGTAATTGCCGCTTCAACCATGACATGGATGCCTATTTGGCAGAGGTATACTACTCGATGTTTTTTCTACTATCGTATCCATTTTTACCATATCTTCTACCACTACTACGTACATACTGTGTAGCAATGGATATAATGCTGTTGCATACAGAAACCACCTGACCTAGAAGGGACATGTCCGTTCGTCAGCGCTGAAGAGTTCTGTCCTTATGGAATAACTTGTAGATATGCCAGTACACACAGACAACAAACATCCTTAAAGTTGGAGGTACCTGCTACTAAGAGCTCTGAAGTCAACAGCCTAAACAAAGATTTGCAGAAGCTTTTGTGGAAGAACAAAGTTAGTTTTCCAAATGCAGATATTCAGCTCAAACTCCTTGGCCTTGAGGTAGGTAATATCATGGGAAAAAGCGCTTCATTTTTGCAACATCATCACCATTATGTATAAACAAATTGTAAGATAATATCTTGTCTTAAAGCTCTTTGTTTTTCCTTATTTTTGGTCAAATTCGTATTTTATTTTCTTTTATGTTTCTTAGAAAGTATTATTGTCGCACTGGTACTTGGCTACATCTGAGTTTTTGGTTCTATCTCTGAGATCAAAACTGTTATTTTCCAGTTTTACGTAACTTGGTGAACCAATGTTGATCTTTCATTTCCTTATGAAGTAATATTAACGGGTTTGTCCCATCTTGCTGAATTAGAAAGAATATTTTTGCAATTGAGAATTCTATTTCTTTTAGGTGTATATTTATAGGGTTTAAATTATGTTATATGACCAATTTGGATACTCTTCTGTAAGTTATTACTAACTTGAATTTCAAATAGCATTTTCTTAAATTAACGATTCACATTTTGAGTCCATTGAAGAATCATGATGCACATCCTGTGTCCCTAGAAAAATTGAATGTAGTGCTTGCGGCAAAGACAAGCCAGTTGGGAGAAATTCTTACCTATTTTAATCTTTTCTTGCAAAAGGTCTCCAAAATGTTGTGACTGTCATGTCTGATAGGTTGCTAGAACCAGGAAGAGTATACTAAAAGTTTAACTGTATTATATCTTTAATGTTTGTCTATTTCTGCATCATGGAGCCACTGAAAATATATGCTCCAGGATTGCAGCATGGGAACATCTAAGCTATTTATTTTGGTTCTACTTCTAGTTCCTGTTATATTGATGTTGACTTTGAACCAGAAGCTACTGAGACTGAACCACAACTTCTAGTATATCAGAAACATGAATTCATATCCTAAGTTGTTTATTATGTCGCAGTTATTTCTGATAGCAGAAGAGTATTCTGTTTTTTTCTTTTACCTTTCATTATTCCACTTTGCAGCGTGGTAATGGTGCACGTGCAAACTCAGGAGCGGATCACATGAAAAATCACCCAGAAAATAATATTCACTTGGATGACAACAAAGAGATGCTTTGCAGCCTTGGAGCCCCCACAACATGTCTAGAGAATGACTGTTTGGATAATGGGTCTATCTCTGATGATTCAAGACCTTTGAAGAAGACAAAGAGTCAAGCTGATAAAATTGACAGCTCTCCTAAAACTAGTAATGATATGCTTGACAACTTGTGCTCTATGATTTTGAGCTTTGAAATATCAACTCCTGAGTAATGTGCCTGGTTTAACTAATAACGAGAATTTGGTCGGACACATGCCTTGCAGAAAACTTTGAAGAAAGTCAAGATAGCTGTTTGCAGAATGGGCTTGAAGATGTTTCACCCAATAATTTATATTCCTCCAAAGATGATCTGAGTCTGAAACCACATGCAAGGGAAATAAAGCTCATTGATTTTAGAGGGAAGCTATACCTTGCTCCCCTGACTACTGTTGGAAATCTTCCGTTCAGAAGGATCTGCAAAGCCTTAGGTGCTGATATTACTTGTGGAGAAATGGCTATGTGCACAAATCTCTTGCAGGTGAGCCTTCTAAGACTTCAATTTTTATTAGATGCTTAATATGATCTAATCTTTGTTGATTTTTTCTTGCTCTTGGAGGTGTATAATGCTAAATCATATTTTGCAAACCCATCAAAACACAAGGTTGGAGATGCATAGGACTCCGTGCCATTTTAAGAACTAGGAAAGCTGATGAAGTTTATGTCACAATCATTTTGCATTTTTTAAGAATACATATGAAAAATTTTTACAGATGTGTAGTTAGAAGAAGATGAAACAATTACTAGTAATCGTACAAGGCGAGATAAATGGACACTTAAAAGAATTTATCAGATACTATAAATAATGATAAAGACTTTATCATATATCCCTCTAATTTGACAAATTCAATTTTCTCCCTGCTGGTTTTGATATCCCTCTAATTTTCAATTGTATCTCTTTATTCTCCATACTTGTAGCTAATATGATAGAAATCTGTATATTTGTTTTTCAGTCCTAATCATGGAAAATTCCTGGATATCATCAATGTATTGTTGTTTTTTCTTTTATTGTTGTCTTTATAACAATATGCCCCTAAACTGATGTTTTCCCATGTAGCTCTCACTTGATTATGAGATCTGTATCCCTGGTGAGCAAATTGGGAAGTAAGACAAACATATGCATGTTCACTACAAGTAACATGTATTTGCCATGTGATAGCTGAACCCTTCCATCTTACATCTATATCTATCCATTTTTCTGGGTAGCATATTAGATAGCTGAAACATATTTTTACATAGTATAATAGCATCCCCTTCACCTGAAGACCATTTGTCTGTTCGCAAGTGGTATGTATATGTCAACTAAATCTAGCTAACATTTAGAACTAGTATGCCTTGGTGTAACAAGTAACTGGAGCATATTTTTCCCACTAGGGGAGTAGATATAGAATATCCTCTCTAGAAAATTAAGTTCTCTTGCAACTAAGATATCTTGTGGTACTAGGGGCAAGCTTCAGAATGGGCATTGCTAAGGCGGCACTCGTCGGAGGACATATTTGGAGTACAAATTTGTGGAGCTTATCCTGATACGGTAGCACGTACAGTTGAGCTCATAGATCGTGAATGTGAAGTTGATTTTATTGACATCAATATGGGGTGTCCAATTGATATTGTTGTAAACAAGCAAGCTGGATCTGCTCTGCTCACGAAACCATTGCGGATGAAGAACATTATTCAAGCAGCTTCTTCTACACTTTCTAAACCTTTGACGGTTAAGGTGCACAAGTATCCAATCCTGCTTTTATGATGTGTTCCACTGAAAGTTTTTAATCCCAGAATAAATTGATAACATGGATTGGTTTTTACCTTATTTTTTTGTCTGATAATGTCACAGGTGCGAACAGGTTATTTTGAAGGGAGAAATCGCATTGATTCTCTAGTTTCAGATATATCTAACTGGGGAGCCAGTGCACTGACCATACATGGTCGATCACGACAGCAACGCTATAGCAAGCTTGCTGATTGGGATTATATCTATGAATGTGCAAAAAAAGCCCCAGAAAGTTTGCAAGTTCTAGGAAATGGTGATATTTTCTCATATACTGATTGGATTAAACACACATTGGACTGTCCCAAGCTTTCTACGTGCATGATTGCTCGAGGGGCTCTAATCAAGGTTTCTCTTCTTGTGCTAACTTTTCATTAACAATTGACATCTATATCTTTCTATTGTGGTTTCCACGTTAATGCCACTAATTTGTAGACATTTGTCATCACAGCCTTGGATATTTACTGAGATTAAGGAACAAAGACATTGGGATATTAGTTCCGGGGAGCGATTCAATATCCTCAAAGATTTTGTTCGATTTGGCCGACAGCACTGGGGCTCCGATACTAAAGGTATGCTTCTTCATGCACTAAAAGAAACCAATCTCATATGCAACACTCAAGAGAGTAGGGTAATGAGAACTTATAACTTTTCAAATTAATTCATTCTTTATAAGTAAATATTCTGATATGCAATTTTGAGATAGATTTGTATTGATTATGTTTTTTATGAAAGAGTCATATTGAACATTACTTGCTGCAGACCACCGCTCAATTATAGAGGTACCAAGCTGGCAATGTTGATTATACCACAAAGACTGGGACATTCTATACATATATTATCGTGCTGTTTCTCAGTTTTGAGAGACTGAATGTATGTTCACATATCCTACAACCTTTGTTTTCAATAAATGACAAACATGAGTCGTGAGATAAACAGAAATAATATTGCTTATTCAGTTTTAGTCCTACTTAATCTAAAATCATTAGTTTCTAAGGATTGTCTCTATAGTTCAAGTTTATAATTAATTCCATTTAGGTTTTTATTAACTAAGACAACATCATCAACAAATAACATATACTAGGGAAGTATATCATGTAAGTGATTAGTAAGTTCATCCATTATCAAAGTAAAAAATTAAAGACTTAATGTTGATCCTTGATATAATCCTATGCTAATATGAAACTCACTAGACACACTCTCTATAGTTTTAACACTAGTAACTACATTATCATACATATCTTTAATAACATCAATATAATTAGTAGATACACATTTTGTTTGTAAAACCCACCATAATAAATCTCTAGGAACATTATCATAGGTTTTCTCTAAGTCAATAAAAATCATATGCAATTTCTTTTTGCTTATACTTTTCTATTAACTGTCTTAATAAATAAATAGTTTTTATAGTTGATCTTTGTATAAAACCAAATTGATTTTCAGAGATATTTGTTTCAAGCCTTATCCTCCTTTCGATAACTCTTTCCCAAAGTTTCATAGTATAGCTTATGATTTTAATTCCTTTATAATTTAAATGATTTTGTATATCACTCATATTCTTGTAAATTAATACTAAAAAACTATTTCTTTATTCATCAGACATCTTTTTGAATCTTATGATTTTGTTAAATAAACTAGTTAACCAAGCCTCCCTTCAACTTTTTTGAAACTCAATAGGGATCTCATCAGGTCCTACACTTTTAACTATTTTCATCTTTTTTAATGCATCTTTTACTTCACTAGCTTGAATTTTATAAACAAAATCTATGATTATTAAATCTATCATTATTATTTATTGTTAAATTTAATATCTATGTGGAATATTTATTAAATAATTTATAAAAATAATTTCTCCATCTTTCTTTAATCTATTATCATTAATACGTATATTTTGATCTTCATCTTTAATGCATCTAATATTATACAAATCCTTACACCTGCTTTAGCAATTTGATATATATCTTTTTCATAATCTTTTTGGGCTCTTTTTTAGATTCATTTTCTCTTTTTATAATTTTGTTAATATTTAAAACATGATATTTTAGTAAAACTTGCTTTTAAAACAACTGTTGCATGCATCTTTAACTAAGGGGTAATAATGTCATTTTACATGCCTAGTTAAGCTTAAGTATAAAATGATTAACAAAAGTAAATGGCGGTGTTATAATTTACACAAAAGCAAATGATGTGGTCCAAATGAATAGCAATTAGATCGGAAAATGATCAGTAAATATGCTAGAAAAGAATCTCTTGTTTAGACCTCTTTTGTACATGGGTCTAGGCATTGCTTGCCTAGATTTTCTGGGGCATATTTGCGGCTCTAGCCTAAGCGCTCAGGTTATCATGTGTGACAACTTTGACTTTTCTGCATGACTATGTTGTTTGTAGATGGTTCGTTGCCAAATTGTTATCATTTTGAGTTTGTGGTTGGCTTCATGCTACTGTAAACATAGTGCATTAAGCTGGAGTAAAAGAAAGATTCACTTAAATATTTTGGTTTAGACATCCTTTAATTCTTCTTTAATAAATTTGGACACTTACATGCTAGTAAACATTTGTATCCATGTGTTTACATTGTATTTGTTTGCTTCAAATGATTATATCATGTTCATATTTGATGCGCTCCAGGTGTGGAGACAACGAGGCATTTCCTGTTGGAATGGTTGAGTTATACATACCGCTATATTCCACTGGGCCTATTAGATGTAGTTCCACAGCGTTTAAATTGGAGACCACCCAGCTACTATGGCCGAGATGACCTTGAGACCCTAATGGCTTCTGATTCAGCTGCTGACTGGGTATGGAGTTTAACTCCTATTCTAACTTTTTGCAGATTGTTTGCTGTTCATGCTTTATTTGGTTTTGTGGAAAGTGCAGATTCGGATATCTGAGATGTTGCTTGGAAAGGTTCCAGAAGGCTTTACTTTTACACCTAAACACAAATCTAATGCTTATGACAGTGCAGAAAACGGCTAATACCTGAGGTTGGTTGACTCTCTTTTATTCTCTCCAATCCAGCATCCAGGACTCCTAACCTGAATAAGAAATATGGTTTTATTTATGTTTTTACTTTTTAGAAAGTGCTTTCTTTGGGCTGATACGAGGAAAGCTGTACTTGTGAAGCTGAGATGCACACACCGAGACAATAAAAAAAAAAAAGGTTACTCATAGCTGGATCAAAGAATCCTGATGTTGATACAGTAAGGACTTACTGTTAAAATCCTTCAATTTTCTCCATGTTGAGACTGATGTAGAATATTACTAATTTGCTTATAGAATAGTGACATAATTGAAGGAATTAAGTTTATCTAATTTGCTTATGGTTCGTGTCTTATCTTTTAAGGTACTGTCAGTAACATCAAACTGTATTTATATGAAAAAGAAGATAAGACAATGCATTTGTTTGGTTGTGCATACTTGATCTTGGTGTTAGTAACATCAAAGTGTTAAAGTACTAATCCTGAGTGATCTAGCCATAGACCATATCCTTGATCTTGGTGTTGGCGCTTGATTATGATACTTTGTGGGAGGCATTCCAACAGCAAAAGTTGCCCGCTGTGGCTTATGCCTTGATGCTATTCTTCATCTCTTTTTAGATATCTTTTTCACGGCTCAAGTTTGGCATACCTTTCACAGTTCTTTAGGCATCTCTTTATATGTTTAAGCTTGGCAGCATCCAAATATGTTCTTCCAATCCTTGTTGGTTTTTTGTCGTAAAAGCATTGTTCCATAAGCTAGCTTGGATAATGACCTAAGCTGGAAAAATACATTGGTGTCAATGATATCATATATAATATTATATTTAGTTGGGTCTTTACATGTTGTTTAATGAGATCATGTAGATGGTGTCGGATCAAACTTAATTTCCATGACATTGATATTGATCGTAGCTAAGCCGCATGTTTTTAACTAGCAGTGCAGTGATATTGATCGTAGCATACGGAACTACGAAATCGGATGTGATTTCCTCGTTTCTGAACTCTGACTACCTTGATGTTTCCTTGGGGGAATTGTGTATAATCTTAAATATTTGTTAAACAAATCATCTATGAACTTAATTGGGAGAATTGTGTATATCAGTTTATTTTTTTTTTATGATAATAGTATTTAATAATTTTTTAAGTATTTACATATTGTGTGTTTCTAAATTCAAACAAACAATAGATAATTATTGGTAGAAATTGTTATTCCGATTTCTTGTATTATTATTAATAAAAAGAACAGAGGAGATCAATATTGTGGGAGATATTAAGAATTGGCAAATGAATTATCCGTTGGGAAGCATAAACAAAACCTTTTTATTTATTTATATAATGTATATATTTATTTATGTATTAAACACCATTGGTTCCAAGATTTGCACGTCAAGATGCAAACTTAATTAGCTCTTAAGCAAAACATGATCCCCTACACACACACTTGGATTCACCTCTCTGCAGCGGCTCAATCCACCCTCCACAGTGGCCTAAACCACTGAGCGTGGAAGGAAGATTGGTAAGAGACCATCACCAGCAGCACCAGCACCAGCAGCAACACCCCCCACGGCGAGCTCCCCGCCGGATGTATCGACTCCCGCCGCGCCCGCGGCAGCCGGAACACGAACCAGCTATCCCTCACCACGTAGCGGGCGACGACGATGAGCGCGGCCGGGAGGAGGAAGAGGAGGAACCTGAAGCTGGTCTCGGTGCGCCGCACCTGCGTCTTGTAGTCCCCGTACCACGAGACGGACAGGAAAAGGATGACGATGGCGAATATGGCGATGAGTTGAGGGGGAGGGAGGGAGAGGGAGGACAGTGTTTGCTCTCTCCATCCATGCTTCCATTGGGGTCCTCTCCTCTCCGCGAAGAACCACGCCATGGTCGTTGCTTAGCTTGCTTGTTGTCGATGGCTCTGCAGGATGTTAGCTCTCTCTTTGGGGGTACAACACATGAAATATAACGCATAAAGTTCGGCATCACTAAAGCCGCAGCATCCATCCATGGAGGGAATCGATGCCAAGCTTTTGCTTGGCATCTTAACTTGGAAGTGGATGGTTGATTACAGCATGAAGGAAGGAACCTTAACTTTTGAGTCTGCCGTAGATATGCTTTTCGATTACTCACGTCTTAAGTCCCTAATAACATTAATGATGCGTTAAATTAGTTCCGATAACTAATACGATTCATTGTTATTTTATATTTTATCATAAAATATGTTATATATATTATTTATATTTATATTTATTTTATGATGTATTGTATTTTAGGAATTTTGATATTTACACAATTTT
Organism: Musa acuminata AAA Group; assembly: GCF_036884655.1. Taxonomy (NCBI): domain Eukaryota; kingdom Viridiplantae; phylum Streptophyta; class Magnoliopsida; order Zingiberales; family Musaceae; genus Musa; species Musa acuminata. Next base: position 40,031,110 of record NC_088341.1, read on the forward strand.
ATCATCAAATTTGTTGCTTTGTGTTTCTACTTTGTTGAGCAGCATCTAATGAAGAAAGAACAAAGGCCCAAGAAGGGGTTATCTGCCAGCACATCATACGATCTTCCTCATCTTTAATTGTCTTCGCACCTTTAGCAACCGATCTTAAGTTTATCTGTTCTTGGGTCACGTATAACTCTAGGATAATCTATGACCTAAAAGCTTCCATTAATTTCACTAAAGTTGATGTACCATTATCTTGATCTTAGGCCTTTGCCCCTCAGCACAATCTCCACTGTACATCACTTTCTTCACAATAACTCGAATTGACAGCATTATAGCATATTCTTTAGGAGTACTCACCATTACGTCCTCTTACCTCATGCTAAGACCTTTTGACCACAACATCACATCCATAAGTTGATTCATCTTAATTCTTTCATCAAATGCTTCATCGAGTTAAGGTACATATGCCTTGAAGCTCCCTTCGACTTTGGTACTATATAGGTTGAGTCTGTTCCATTATAACGAGAGACCCATGGAACGACATAATGCTGCTCTAACCATTACAAGAGTTTATATCCTTGACCTATGTCCAATGGAAGATTCGCACCTCTACTCCATATTTCATCTTCTATGTTCACTCTCTTCATACAACTTAAGTACTTTATTAAGTTCTACCCAAGTTACTCCGCTTATTGGTTTGCATTGAGTTGATAATGACTCTCGCACCTACCATTCCATAAGTAAACTTTTTGTTGAGTCCAATCTCCACATCAACCCTAAGTGTGTCTTCATTTAGCGTTGTCTTGGGTCGCTCTCCAACTTAATCTTGAAATTCATCATTAACGCATTATCTCATGCGAGATCATGCAATGACTCATCGTTGCTCACTCGATTTGTTGAGCTTTATAGAGTTATTATATTGAGGTACCCTTCCTCAACATGTGTGGTCCGTTATACATGATTCTCCCTTTGGAGAATTAGGATTATCCCTCCTAGATATTTGACCCGGAACAACTTCTCTCTTTGCATCCTTCTCTCTAGAAGTTTTGGAGACCATCATCCCCTTGGACATATTTATCTTTATGTAATAAATTTTACTATCATATTTAGGTCAATTATGCATGATTTACATACAGTTTTCACCTATATATCTCGTTTACAATGACCTATACTGATAAATAAGAATCATGATAATGCTAGTTTTAAAAATATAATTAAAAGTTTACGTATTTACTGCAATTTAATAACCACATTTTTAAGAAGTGAAATAGCTTTTGATGTTATTTACAAGATGACACTTATCATAATTAAAATACTTGTAGTATTTCATGTATTATTTAGCTTGATAACCACATAATTATTTTCTATATACCAGTAGGGATAAATAACTTCCCCTTGTAGTGGACGTCCATACCAAGTTCTCAGTTAAGAGGAATCCTTTCATGCCATCATGTGACTGTCTTCTCAGATTTGCATGTTTTCTAATCTCACTTCCTCTGCATGAATGTAATTGATTTCAGTGGCCCGACATGTACACGTTATGCCATCTTCCCCAAGTAATCTCCTGTTGGAAGATAGTCTAATATATTGGTAGCTCAGCAGACAAACTCCGGCCATATGCATTATATATCTTGGGACCCAATTCAACATATTGCAAGGCATCTTTGGTGAGTCATAAATGCATTATATTCCTCTCTCTCTCTCTCTCTCTCTCTCGTCCTTCCTCCTTTGGAATTTCTTAACTGAGATCATATGATTGGGAGGACATCTTTGGTTGCCGGTGGTTATGCATTAATTAGTAGGGAAACGCATGTGAGAATGTTTTCTGTATAAGAATTGCATGATCGATTATAACAAGTGATGTATCTGTTCTTAGTGCCCTCAAATTAGGCATGTCAGTTGGTAAACATGTTTTATGTACCGGAAGGGACAAGTTTCAGAAATCATGAGTCTCGTATGGAAAATGACTGCCAATGAACAGTAGTATCACATTGAGCTGAGAATATGTTGTTTGGTTCTACCAGTGGTGGAACAGTTGGGTATTGGAGATGATGAGTGACGGGGACAGTTGGGTTGTAACATATCATAGATCAACATGGAACGGAGGACATGTTTTACGCAGAGGAGATGGAGAAATGTTGTATCTTTCTTTAGGTCCACGATACATGTGCATATATATATATATATATATATACTACCGCTGATGAAAGGGCTCACAACCTTTGCACGATACATTCATATTATATACATAAAATGGATATAATATGAATGACAAACTCAACTCAGCTGTCCCCAATTTATTCACGTAATCTCTCACATGCACTTCTTCGATTGACTTTATTTTCATCAGCAAACACATGTGAGTGTTGTCGTCTTCTCGTGATACCACGTTAATGTTTGAAGCTAAGGGCTTCATGAGACTTCCATCTCATAAGCATATGACCCCTTTAAGCTTTCTCAAGTTGGCAACCTGCATATATTAATTAATATGAAGCCGCAAGATGTGGTAATAGACTGATGTATTTTAAGAACCAAGAAGTCAAACTAGCCATTTTGTTATGGTCTATTTGCATGAACTATGGGATCATATAATCCAATCCTGTCATCCCGTGATGTATGTTAATGGTTAATCCCAATTAGTCAGCCAATAGGGAGGTGGTTGATTTTTTCTGTGATTAAATGATAATGCAGGCAGGCACATCTTTTCTCTCTCTTCCCAAAAAATATTTTGTGTGCATACTTAAAAGAACTCATTTTTACCATATTATGAACATATACTACAGAATAATTGATTAAACTACTCTTATGTAGTAGAACAATATTAAATATTGACTATAAGCCTTTGCTTCAACATGAATTCTTTTTTGTCTCTGTTGAGACATTTGAAGCTTCATATAAGTTATTTAATATAAGAAAAGTATTTTTTAATGAAAAATGAGTTCTCTTTTTAGAAAATTATTTGTTTGTGGGTATAGTTCAGTGAATGTTTCAAGTCTCTTGTGATCATTGTTGTATTTCTAAACTCATCATGGATACATACCCATTGAAATTTATATTATTACCAAAATATAAAATGAAATTATGGCCTGAAATGGCATTTTTTTTTAATTCATATTAATTCTAGAAATATTGTTTTATATCATAATTTAATATTAATTCTAGAAATAACTGAGTCTCGTTTTGGTCATCTTATCGAGGTGTGTCATAGTCAAAGTCTGATAGGCCTCCAAAAGAGCATAGTGAAAGTATCTCTTTATTGGGATTTTTTTTTCGATGGAAAATGGTAGCAAATTAATTGTAGATTTTTAATGAAGTAGCTAACATATGACAAATCGATATACTCGATAAATCAAACAAGAGAATATTAAATCATTATTTCATGAATACTCAGAGCAAATACTAGAGAGAAATTTGCTTAATCTTTTATGATTTCCACTCACACCATCAAATGGTGAAATTATAATTCAAATAAGATCTGTGATCAACATCACGATAAAAATATCTGCTCGATTTGACGAAGATGTTAAAGCAAATAATAATAATATTAGGTGCGACTTATTTTAGTAACAATATCTTATCGAGATCATGCAAAAATAAAATAAAAATACATGTATGGAATCGAAACTAAAGAATAAGATTTGTATTGCGATATGAGCATGACCGAAGAAGTTTTTTAACATCAAAATTTGATGTAAAATTTTAGAGTATTTAGAAAATACAACAAGTGATGACCATAATGGAGAACATGAGTTTTTCTTTTTTTTTCATATTACTATTTTTGTAAAGATTAATTTATGACATATGTTGAAATATAAATTTAATTTTGAGAAATCTCACGTATGAACAACCAAAGAATAAACCAAAAAATCTAGCATGATAATAATAAACACCAAGAATAACTCTCCCTCGAGTTAACCAGAAATCCTCTTATATGACTCCTAAGAATAGTTTTCTTAACCCTCTTTTGAGATCTACTAAGAAAAACCCTAAGAGCACATTAAGAAATAGGTTGCTCACATGATGCCATTAATTATTACTGCAATGTGACAGTAATTAATCTTTATAGTAACTGTTGTGGGAAACAATCTTGAGCCGCGGCGTCGGGGCCGACGCGGCTCAGTTCGGGTTCGGACGACAGGGATCTCCCTGGGGGGTTCCTCGAGCCCGCCGAGGTGGTCAGGTGTGGTGTCCGATCGGGATGGGGTCGCCTTTTCCTCCGGGCAGGAACTCTTCGCCTGCGTGTCCGACGGGGGCCTTCGGCTTCGTACCTGCACAAAGGTCGAGTCGGGAAGCTCGACCCGACCCCTCCGACGATTAAGTTAGAAGATGTCAAAAGGGGTTTTAGACGAAGAAGTCTTTTTGTGTGTCTGTTTCTCTCTCCCCTCTCCTGATGAACGAGAGGGTATTTATAGGGAAGCTTACTGCCTCCTAAGCTGCCCGCTTGTAGGGGGCAGGCTGGTAGCGTTTGCCACTTGTGTTGGCGTGGTGTGAAGAATTGAGCTTGAGCAAGGTGTTAATGTGTCTCGATCGACGTTCTGAGCTGTATTGACCAGGTACTATCACGTTGATCGAGGCATGAGGTATCATCTGACGTCAGTTAAGTCTTATCATAATTACTATCCTCGGTAACAAAATTAGTACTACATATTCAGATCAATATGAATGCCTGAGTTCGGCGTCGTGTCTATGTCAGCTGTGTCGGCCGTATGGTCAAACTATGTGGTCCTCATGCACCAACTCGATCCGTTGGATTTACTACAACCTACGTGAATCTTACATACGTCCACGTAAAAATAAGACCACGTCTCGGCTTCCGTTCTCTGCTCTTTCTGACACTGTTATTATTATTACAATGCATCTGAGTACTTCCACCAGCTTGAGGTAGGATAGGGAATGCGCTGATGGAACTTAAGTTGCTTCTCTCTCTCTCTCGATCGACCTTTTAAAGACCGCCCGAGTTGCTTAGTCTTCCGAAGTCTTTCTTCTTTCTTGATCGCCTTCACGAAATGGATCGAGAGGAGACGCTAAGCTTCTTCCCGCCTGACTCTTATTCCGACCTCGACAGCAGCTTCACTAGCTCAACGACGTCTGCCTCCACTTTCAGCGCCCGCAGCAGCCTCAGCTTGGCGTCCTTCTCGGCCTCTACTTCCTCCTCCTCTTCGTTTGCTCCGAAGCCCCTCCCCCACAACTGCTCCGATCCCCACTGGTCTGCCCTCCGCGCTGCAGCCAACCTCTCTCCTGATGGCCTCCTGCACCTCCACCACCTCCGGCTCCTCCGCCCTCTCGGCTCCGGCCATCTCGCCCGCGTCTTCCACTGCCGGCTCCACGGCTTCGATGATGATCACTCGTCCTCCGAGTTCGCCCTGAAGGTGATCGACCTCGATGCTCTCTCCCGCTCCTCCGGCAACTACTCCAAGCCCGATGACGACGAGTATGAGGAGGAAAGCGGCGACGGCCGCGGCAGGGGGAAGATGTGGCACGTGCGGGCCGAGGCTCGAGCGCTGGCGGAGATGGACCACCCGTTCTTGCCGACCTTGTACGCCCGGCTCGACGCCTCACACTATGCGTGCTTCCTCATCGACTACTGCCCTGGTGGTGACCTGCACTTGCTCCTCCGTCGCTGCCGCGGGCACCGCCTACCGCCGGTGGCCGCCCGGTTCTACGCCGCTGAGGTCCTCCTCGCCCTCGAGTACCTCCACGCCCTCGGCTTCGTGTACCGCGACCTCAAGCCCGAGAACATCCTCCTCCGCACCGACGGCCACATCATGCTCTCCGACTTCGACCTCTCCTTCCGATCTCACGTCACGCCTGTCCTCCGCCGCCGCCGCCAACGCCGCCCTCGCCGCAGGAACCGCCTCTTCTGCTGCCTCCTAGGCTGCAGCGTATCCAGCGAGGACGAGGAGCCCGAGTTTGTGGCCGAGCCATCGTCGGCCTTCTCGAGGGCGTGCGTCGGGACGCACGAGTACCTGGCCCCAGAGGTGGTCAACGGCCGCGGCCACGGCAACGGCGTCGACTGGTGGGCGTTCGGGGTGTTCCTCTACGAGCTATTTTACGGTCGCACGCCCTTCAAGGGCGCCACCAAGGAGGCGACCCTGCGGAACATCCTGACTCGGGAGGTCAAGTTCCCGGAGACCAACGGCGGCAATGGGTCGGAAACCAAGGCGAGGGACCTGATCTCGCGGCTCCTGGTGAAGGACCCGGCGAGGCGGATGGGGTCGGCCCGGGGGGCGGCCGAGATCAAGCGGCACCCCTTCTTCGAGAGTGTTCAGTGGCAGCTGATTCGGTGCACGCGGCCACCAGTCGTGACAGGCCCCGCCGGCGGCGCGCGTGAGCGGGCGGCCAAAGTGAAGAGAGCGCAGTGGTGGAGTGGTTGGAGAAAGAGCGCCGGCATCAATAGTAATAGTAGGAGCAATAACAATAAGACGTAAGGACTCAAACCGGGATTTGGGTTGGGATTGTTGCGATCCAAGAAGGGGACGGCGGAGAGGAATGACAGCGGGAGATAGATGATGAGTTGGGTGTTGTACTTGGAAGCCGTTTGTACAAAGATGAGTTGAAGCAGCAGCAAACAATGGATGTCATCGTGTAACTTTGAATGTATAGAGTTGGCTTTTAGTACTACTACAGCTTTTACTTCGTATAAGCTAATCTGGTGCTAATTGTTAAGGAAGATTTGGATTTCATGCATGTCATGATAAGTACGTGCAGTCCAAGTAAAAAATCTTTCTTGTTATATCCTCCTTTGTGCCAAAATCAAGTAGGAGTTGAACTGTCTTTTTCTTTCCAACAAGAACTGTGAACGAAAACATGTTTCCTCCAACTATTTGATGTCCCGATCATGGCAGATTAAGATGACAGCTTCAAATGAAAGCAGCCTCGCATGAAGCCTCTGTACTCGTTAACTGTGACGTCGTCACAGAGGTACTTGCATTACTATTGCGTTGATAAATATTTTTTTTTATAGTTTTAAATGAAAAATATGTTTATTTGTAGGTAAATTTAGGGCACAAGTTATTTAGAGAGATTAGTTTAGTTGAAAGTAAATTCAAGTTTGAGAGTGGTTATGATCGAAGAAGAAGACATTTTAGAAAATTAATAATTGGAACGGTCGGTAAACTCAACGTACTGTGGTCGAGGAGTAGCTTGATCCACTAGTCGATATTCAGAATCGTCGAGGCTCCGGAACACGTCCTTATGTTGGTCGGGTCGGACCTAAAGTCGGGTTGAGCTTGATGTTGGGCTGGACGCGCTTTCGTCGAGGTTTTAAGTTGACTCCGGAGTTACCGTGCCCCTGCACACAGGCCCGGGTCGAAGAGTTCTTGACTTTGACCCATCGTAGATTAAATTAGTGGTCCGATGATTTGCCTCTCCAAAGTCCCTCTCAACCATATGTTGGCCAAAGGTTTTTATATTGGTGCTCAAGGGTTGGTTGTATGCGACGATCAACTCCCCGAGCGACGAGTTTATACCTGCATTCAATTGCTGCTTTAGTATGTGTGGAACAATGTCATGCGATGCCATCCCGAGTTTTTTGAAACGGGACTCGAGGAGGGAGGAAGACGGTCCTTGTGCTAAGTCTCAGGAGTATATTCGACGTGGCACTTGGTCTATGTCTCGAGGGCTTGCGTTCATGCTGACGTTGAAGGTGGATTGTGACATCGAGGATCATGACACGATCGAGATCCGAAATATGCCTTATCAGGCACAATATATATGTTAAAATTTTGGTATGTTATACGCGGAGCCGATTTCCGCGTGACGTAAGCATCCGAATCCGAAGCTTACCGAAGAGACGAGAAATATGTCGAGACCGGTTGGGCCGCAAATTATTGCTCTCTACAGTACGAATCCGAAGCGTGCGGAAGAGTCTAGAAACATATAGAGACCGATTGGCACTGAATAAATAACTGCTCGCTACGATACCACGTTCTTCGGAGAGAGAGAGGAGAGAGAGGCGAAGATGCTCGAGGTGGTGCTGAACGATCGGCTGGGGAAGAAGGTGCGAGTGAAGTGCAACGAGGACGACACGATCGGCGACCTGAAGAAGCTGGTGGCGGCGCAGACGGGCACCCGCGCCGACAAGATCCGCATCCAGAAGTGGTACACCGTCTATAAGGATCACATCACCCTTAAGGACTACGAGATCCATGACGGCATGGGCCTCGAGCTCTACTACAACTGAATCGAAAGGTTCCCTTTCCTTCTTGCTTCATTTTTAATTTGATCCTGCCATAGTTTTAGGTTTGGTTTTTAGAGGTTCCTGTTTTCTTGATAGATTACTTGATCTGAATTGAAGAACATCATGGTGATTCATAGGTCTATATTGATTAATGATTATATTGATTAATGATTAAACGCGGGATTTAGGGTTTCGTTTTGGGCAAAAGTTCGATTGAAATTAAACGCCTGAATTTACTGTATCAATTTGGCTTTTTGCATTAATAAATTACATGTTTTTGGGTAAATCAGTGAAACGTAGGACGTCAATGAGCTTCGAATTGTTGAATTCGGTCAGCATCTTGCTAGAATCTTTCTTTGTTTCCCTTACATTGCCTTCTCTTTGAACCATGGCATTCTTCGTTTCTACCTTAATTGCTTCTTGGATGCTTTGGGTCAATGTACACAAGGCAAAAACCAAGCTATAATTCATGCATACATGTTCTTTAGGGTACTCCAGCTTTCTCTTTCCAAGTGTAAGCTACTATTGATCTTGATCCTATGGGCTGACAAATCTGCTGTATGTGCAGGTTGGTTGATTGGTTGATCCACAATTCAATAGCTGAATACAGTACGACTTGGTGAAATCACAATGTTTTCGGGTCGGTCAATCCATGATAATTGGCAGTTGTACATTCTGGTGACTCTGGTATGTTAATGATCAGCCTGGACATGCAAATGGCTCTTATAACCTATGCTTGATTTGTGATTTAATTCTTTGACTGTCGATGAAAATGGTTCTCATTCTCCATTTCGATCGGCTGGCCGATCGACGATACAAACAAAAGTTCCCAAATCCCTCTTATTGATTCGTTTTGTTGGGCATTTCCGGGTCCGGTATGGGATACAAAACTGTGGGAAAAAAATTGACTATGATGAGGTAAAAAGATAACGATGGGAGAGAATATGGAAGTCATTGTTCTGAAAATATAAATCTTGATGTCATTTAATATTTTTGCCAATAAGTTTATTGGGTAATAACAAGCAAATCGTAGGATACTTTTGCGAACATGTATGCTTGAAGGAACATCGAGATAGGGATGTTAATAAAATTTTTGAACAAAATGTCACTGTATAATAGAAATTATAACTCTTGATTTCTTCAATCATTCTTTCGATTTTTAACGGTTGTTAACTTCTTCTCACGCAAAATTTATTATTTGATTACATTTTATAATATATTAGGATCATATAAATTTTTTTATAAGATTATATACATTCATTTTATTTAATTTTCTTAAATAAAAAGTATGTATTTATTTTTGAATAAATATTAAAAGGTTGGAAAGATAAATTTATCATATAATAATTAGTAAATTTTTAGATATAATTTTATCAAACAACACTTATGTCAATGTATATTATTTATTATTTATTATTTATTATTTATTAAACACACAAATAATTTTACAACTAAAGACTCACTCAATTTTTTTTAAATATATATTAAAATACAAATATATTATATGCTATAGCTCTAATTTCTACTCTCTTTCTCTCCGTCGCATGCTTTGTGCCATCATGTATTATAATAATGATGAAGGTCTTCACTAAATTAAAGTTTAGTTTTAGCAAGCGGAAGTTTCTCGTAACAAAAGAGAATTTATTTAATGAGTGCAAAATTGTATGCAACATATTTTTTTGAGCTTTTGAAATGGAAGTGATTTCTTGGTGTGTATTCTTATTCTCTTTCCCTGCCTGCTTTCAATGGAAATGGTCTTTCTTTCCCTGTCATATTCCACATTCCTTAACCTTGCTTCTCCGATCTTGTTTGTGCAACAAATCTGTTTTAGGTAAAACATCACGACTTTGCCAAGATTGGACGTTTCGATTCCAATTCAGAACAGAGAAACTTGTTGTATATGTGAGGACCAAGAAGTTAGCATACAGGAAAGTAAAGAAGAAAGATGGAATACATGGAGAGGTAAGAGTGATGATACTCGAGCAAAAGGCGAGAAAAAGAAGAAAAGATGTATAGTGACCTTAATCCATTCTTCTCACGATTTGTTGGTCAATCTTTTCAGACATATATTAGTCTGTGATCAACGTGAATATTCTACAAACAAAGATGAGAAATGAAGGAGCAAATTCCACATGGCGGCCTAACAATCTCATTCATGACTTTGCATGCCTACCAAAAAGAATGTTCGTTCGTCCTTCAAGTCCACGCATGCTGTTCCTTTCATGCCTAAATCACCTGTACTATATACTTCCGAGATTTCTCAATCTTAAACCAATTCAAAGTTTCAAAGACTCTACCCAACCAATATATATATATATATATATATATATATATATATATATATATATATATATATATATATATATATATATATATATATAGGAGATGTTGGAACGATCCAAATTGATCCGAGCAGTTTGATCCAACATGGAGTGGGAGTCGAATAGTGGAGACAAAGCCCTTGATCTGATACCTATAAAAGAAGATCAATGTTGGATGTGCCCGACCTGATACAATGCCCCTAGTGAGCAAAGAGAGAGAACAAAAGGATGCATATATGTGTCTCTTAAACAATTTAAAGAACATTTAAGAAGAATTTTTTTAAAACTTCATACAGAGGTTTAATGTTATGAACATTAAACTCGAACACACTTCTCTTTTATAGCTGCAATCAGTGTTTTTGTTGTGTGTGCAGAAGATTCTTGCTGCCTGGACACTGTAAGCTTTTCTTTTAGCAATTGCTCTCAAAGTCTGAATTATTCCTTCAAAATTTGCCAAGGACTTGTCCATTTCCTATTCCAGACCCATTGCATGTTCATGTGTGTTAGCTGCTGCAAGAAAAATTAATTTTATTTATTGTATATCCCTTGTGTTGGAATAATACACCATCAAAAGATATATAAACATGAATAATTTACCATTTCCTTTTTTGTGTTGGTATTGTGCAGTTCACTAACGTAGCCAACAATTCCCACGGTTCAATACTCGATAATTGGAGCCTTGACAGGACCACAGCATCCATTTCTGTGACACAATCACCATGACCTTCAACATTTGCAGAAATGTAGCATCTCGTGCTTCCATTCTTGCTTGTGTCATTTGTGGAGAGAGAATCCGAGAGAGTTAGGAAGAGGGGCCGCTGGACCCAACAAGCTCAAGCTGTTAGGTTATATGAAACCTCCTCCTACGTTTGAGCTGTGATCCTGACTTTTTACCTTGGCATCTTTACACCATATCAGATCTGTCATCCAGATTTCATACTCACAGCTGCGAGATCAACACCGACTCAATCATGAAGTATTATTAGCAAGGAAGAAAGCTGGTGGCCACATGACATGAATGCATACATACACATCCCCCCCATGTCCTCGATCCAAGTATTAGTTGGTCGCAGCTTGCAGTAGTACCAAAGTGTAGGTTGGCACGTCACATGTCCTCTCCGTTCTGGTAGATTCCCATTTGCCCTGCCACAAGAATCTAAGTTGGATTTGGTCTTCTCTTACGAGGGTGGATCTACTTCTCACGGCAAAACAGGACCGTAACTTTTGTGTCTTTAATAGCCAACATCTATAGATCTGTGATGGTTAATTAATACAACCGACACACACAACACACATAAAGCAGCAAAGCAAAGCAACTCTTTCTTCAACATAGACCACGAAGTACACTTCAAATCTTATTTGCTTGAATTATAACTACAGAAAAGAAAGAGTAAGAGTGAAGCAGTACAGATCACATTCCCACCATGGCCAGCAGAAGATTTCCGAGGGTTTCTACTTGTCAAAGCGAACGCTTCTTACAGCACAAGCGCACAGCTTACAACCTCGTTTAATCCTCTCCCTCTCCCTCCAAGAAATTAAAACTAAAGAATAACAGCATGATAATAATAACGAAGCACTACATATCTTCAAACAGTAGTCTCTTTCTTATCATCATCATCACATATATAGATATATACTTGTGGAAGTAAGTAATCATGATAGCTCTTCTGGCTTCCCATCATCGAAGTTTTGTGCGTAGCCGACCGAGTCATACCTAAATCCCTGTGTGGTAGGGAGGGAGTTGGATCGCATGAGCTTCCTGATCTCCGAACGCACCCTGTGGAAGATGTGCCGCCAGCTCCCCTTGCTGTGCCACCCGAGCATGGCCGTCTCCTCCTCGTTCATCTCGATGTCCTGAGCGAACACCGGCTTCCTCGACAGGATCCACCCCCACCACGAGCCCCACCACCTCCTCAGAGGCCCACCGGCGAACTCCCCGATGGACGGCATGGACTTGCACCGCCTGATGGCCCATTCGGTGGAGACCGAGGACAAGGGCTGGATCTTGACGGAGAAACAGGAGATCCGCTTCCTCAGGCCTATGAGGTGGGTGTCCTGCTGCTGCTGCTGCTGCACTTGGAAGGTGGGGAGCTCGTCCTTGTAAGGCATGGTGGGGAAGAACCTTTTCTTCTGGACATTCTCGAACAAGGAGCCCATGGTTGCAGGAGAAGAGAGAAGAAGAAGAAGAAGAAAAGGATTTGAGGTTGGCTTCTTCTCTTAGCTTTTGGTGGCACTTAAGGAAGGCTAAGGGTAGATAGAGAGAGAAAGAGAAGGCCAGCACTGTGGACAGGCTGGTTACATGGGAGAAGGGCGGGGGCCACGAAATGCTTTAGTCTCTGCTGCTTTGCACCCCTCAAACTAGAGAAGGTGGAATCATTTTGGCAATTTACCAAGCAATTATATTGTTTATTAAGTTAGACATCAGCATTCTCACGTTGTTCATAATTTTTTGTCCCTGGTAAGAGAAGCAGCGTGTTGATGACTTTTGTAAACCTCTGAATGTGGGACCAGGAATTTGGTGTGGGTCCTTCGCTTAGTAAGGGTAGATCCAATCTCTCTTTCCGATTTGACACAATCATTAGTGTTTGTGTGGCATTTTTCATACATGATGATGGTCTTTCTTATTCCGGATTTGCCAATTATTTCATTATTTTTCGAGAGTCGGATGTCTCGAAAAATAATCTTTTATATCATGATGATGATGATGATGATTAAGTATCAAACCCTCCTCAAAGTTGAGACACCATTCAATAAATATTTACACCTAAAATATTTAAGATCTTTCTGATCTGTCTTGTTTTCAAAGTGTTTGTTGAATTTCTTAAGTACTATGTTTTTATTAAGGGCTTTATGTCGCTTACTTTCGAAACTAATTAATATTTTCTTTTAACACCTGAGTAAGATTGCACTTATATTGGCATCTCATCATTTAAGCAAATTCAATTATTTCAATACAAAATCAATGTTCTCATTTATCACAGGGTAACTTTTGAAGGCGTTAACTATGTACGACAAACATAAATGAACGATGGAAGCAGAGGTGCAACTCTATTCTTTCACCCTCGTCAAAAGAAAATAGACATCCAGAGAAATGTACATTGCAAAATCTGGGAGCGAAAACACCCAGGAGAGGTGTCGGTTCTAATGTCCCAATCCTTCCACCACGTTTCCTTCTTGCTGCCGACGCTTCTTGTGCCCCCCCCAACTCCATTCATGGTCGGTGGGAGAGAGTTGCCCAAGGTTTAGGTGGTGAATCATGTCGCCTTTGGTGTGATGGAAGGTGGCACACACCCTTCCGTTAGGTAGCAAGAGTTATACTATCAGCGTGACTCAATCATCAAAATCTCATCCTTTTCTAGTGGAGAAGATGTATTCTGGAGCGAGCACCCATTTATGTTCTTTCTACATGTTCCCACATACAAAACCAGCAAGCTGTCTTCGCAACATGGATGAGGGTTTGAGATTTGAAGTCCAGTCACAAAGAGACAAGGTTTGTCTCGATCCTGGATCTCCAGGATGATGATACCTCAACACTCTGTCATTGACAAGCTTGGAGATTCTTGGTGAATGAATACATTATATATATATATATATATATATATATATATATATATATATATATATATATATATATATATATATATATATATATATTCCATCTAATCAATTTTGCATCATAACTTCAATAAAATGATAGGGAGCCGAGAGGATGGATGATAGTATCTGTAATCCTCCTCTCTGGTGTAAATAGCAAACTAAGCTAGAGATTATCATGTTCCTCCTGATCACTATCCTAATTATGTTAATTATCGATTTACTTATACAGCAAAGTACAACAAGATATAAATGGAAAATCCAGGCAATTATTTGGATTTATTCAGTTCTCCTAGAGTTCTGAAGAAAACAAAAATTTCCTTGATGATTGTTCTTATATGTGTATCTATAATGTGATGACAAGTTCTATAAAATTTAGCTTGGAAACCATCAGGCCTTGTCACATTTTTAATCACCCAGTTAAGCTCTATTACATGGAAAGAATAGTATTAGAAATTTCTGAGGTTTCTATATATCATAAATGTAACTTTCGATTTACATCTCCGAGCTTCATCTAATGGATTTGGACCTATGCTTAATAATATTTTCCTCAGCTGACAAGAAGTCATAATAACCTTCCTTTTGATGTTTTCTCTCATATGGAACTAATCCTGTGTTACATTTAATCTAGCATGGTCTTCTCCCCAATCATGACTAAAACTATTAGTTACTCTGTTGTCATTTCTAGATATATATATATAGCAGCACCACTTGACATCAGCAAAAGACTTAATCGAAAGGGTTATGCCATTAACAAGATTCCTTACAGTCCAGAGCTACAAAGCCAACTAGTGATTTGATTAGAGTCCAGTTACACCAATACCTGTACAATTCAAAGAAATGTTTTATCTCATTGAGAACACAATTAGTCACCATAGCAGCATTGCCCGAGATCCATCTTAAAGACCACTCACTATATATGAAGTGGTATCTCATGCAGTGCTTCCGTATCCAACACAATGCATCACAACGCCGAGAGCGTTCCCTGATTAATGAAACAGCACAATGTTTTAAGGGGCTTACAATGGTGGCTGCTCTATAAATGTAGAATAATCCTGTATCTTCCTTCTCTCTCTCTCTCCTCTGCACCTTATGTTGGAAGCGAACTCGGCTTTTAACCGTGTTATCTGATGAAAACTAGTGGGCATCATTGTATGTTGAAGTTGAGCCAAGCTTATACCACAGGAAGAAATGCGAGTTTACGGCATGGGACGATGGAGTAGTAGTACATTGATTGGAATGTGGGATGGATCTTAATATACCATTCCAAACAGTATATTACGGCCATTCGAATTGAGTATAGAGATTCCTGGTCTGGTCCCGTGGTGTTAGCACCAAAACACGGCCACCAAGATGGAAGCATGTTTGAAGGGAAGGGATAGAGCTTTACAGCTCATCTTTTCTTAGATGCATGCAGCTTGATCTGTTGCCTCTTTCTTTCTTTGGATTGGCTCCATCTGACAAGTCGTCTTACATGGATATCTGGCTATTTGGATTCCTCAGGCATCAGAGCCAGCTGTAAGTCGACCTTATTGGTAGTACTAATAAGATCGAGGATGGCTCCATCCCCCTCTGCTACAAGGGGCTGTAAATGGCATCGGGTGATTCCATGGATTTGTAAATGCTTCAGGCGCACTGGTTGACATTGGAGTGTACGCCACATCTGATGCCACCAGCCGCTTCTTAAAGCCCTTCCAAACAAAAGATATACGGTTTGGGTCAGACAACCTGCTGCTTTTTGCCTTTTATCTGTGCTTTCGAGGACGACTTAATTGACAGTGCCTACGATTCTCTATCCACCAATCTAGAAGACAACGTTACGGCGATTCAAGTGGTGTATTGAGTTGGCTGTTGCACTATTTCTTTTGCTTCGTTGGTGCAAAAGTAGAGAGCTGCTCTTGTCGCAACCTCCATTATTCGAATACACAAATTAAATATATGAACAAAAATAATTCACATTCTACTGAAATGAAATAATCTGATACAAATAGATATTAGATTAAACCAAACAAGTATTAGATTAATACTATTATAATCTAATACAAATGGTACTAATCCTATAAGTACCTTGTCAGAAAAAGTACAAGACAAGGTTAGGTATTGATCATTCTAATCCCAAAAGTCGAATAATACTAGTTGAAACTTTTTTTAGGCTAATTTATTGAAAAAAGCTCATACTGTTGTCCTTTTTGGGATATTATCCCATTTTTACTTGGGGCATCCTTATTTTCTTATTTGCATGGAAATACCCTTAAAGGCTCTTTGCCTCTTCCTCCCCCTCCACCGTGCCTCCTCGTTGTTCTCTCTTGTCCCTCCCCCTCTTCGCTCTCCCCTGCCTCAGCGTCCACCTGCTGCTCCCTCTCATTTGCCTTCTCCTCCTCCTCCTCCTCTAAGCACACTAAAAGTGACTAATCAAACTTGATTCCATTAAATCACACTAAGAGTGGCTAATCAGATGCGACTGCCATATTTGATTCCATCAAATAAGTATACAGTGTATTCAATACTCTAAACACTTCTTTTCCAGGAATCTCCCGAATGATGAGGGGCAGGAAACAAGCCACAGGAGGAGCCCAGTCATGAACATTTAACCACTCATCAACACAAATATTTTCATCACTAGCTAAAGTCAATATCTGAATTCTGAAGTAATAAAGCAGATTATAGGACGAACACTTGCTACAAATTGATAGGTCAGGTCTTAAAACCCACAGTCGTTTCGTTTCAAGGTTTTGATGCTTTGTGTAGGCTAATATTCAGGTATGCACAAGTATTCTGGACTGAAGAAATCAGGTGAAACAAGAAGAAAGAGGAAGAGCCTGTTTTGGAGTTTGACTTTTCTTATGTTACAGGAAAAACTAACAAAACCTAGCTAAATGCACATAATAGTTTGTTCTACCTTTGTTTTTATTCAAAATTTTTATTCGTAATATAACACCTCAAAGAATTTACATCTACATACTGACCTTCTGTCACTCGAAATGAAGTTCGAGAAAATAGAGAAAGATGATTTTCATACCTCCCTCTCCTAAAATTTTACTGTGACTTCAAAAACTGAATTACCTTCGTCTTATAAATTCTTAATCATGAGTAATGTTAGTGTAATCGTGCTGTTGACCTTTGGAATATTATTGTGTATATCCATCTGCCTCAAGAATTTCACCACTAATCTATCCTGCAGAACTACCAAATGTTTTCCATAATCTTGACACCTAAAACAGATTCATTATTACCAGCCCATCCTGCACAACAATATTATGCATCATACCTCTGTTTACGATGTATCTAGGTGACTAGAATTTAAGTTAAAGGAACAGTCCTTTTGCTAACAAAAATAAAGTTCACATATCGATCCTCCCACAACCTATATTGGCAGGAGCCTAGTCACTATGCTACCCATTTTTTATCTTTGTTATTCAACTTTTCCTTCAACAATCCTCTCTAAGTATATAAGATTTCCATCATTTTTCTTTATTTTGTTCCCAACTGAATTTAGTCTCAAGCTAGAATGTAATGTCCAAATGTCTAGTTTCTTATTGTCGTGATATCAACAATTTGATATTATTTCCATCTTTAACAATATGCTTCAAGTAGTAAACCAAATCCTTACCTCCAAATACTAGCTTCTTTGCCCACTGAAGCGCTATTTGATGTAAACGATACAGGTCTAGTTATCAGGGAAGCCAGATGTTATGTATGCATCGTGACTTTTCTAATGGCACGATAAAACACATAACTAAACTCAAGCCTCTCCAGAATAAGAATAGACAAAATCCTAATCTGTAGCTGCAGAAAAATTCAACCGTCAGTTTCAGCTGAAACTAATGTGTTTTTCGGAAAATTTTCTGAATATTGTCACCCTTAATTTTATAGAAAATTGTAAAAGTTTTGCTGAAATCCGAAAGCCAACCTAAAACCATTGAAACCACAAGAAGTCTCTGAAATTTCTAATGACCTGGACAAATTGATAACAAAAGTTTAACAAGAAATCCTTCAGACAAAGTGGATGAAAGAAGCAACAATAAGTATTCTTAGAAACCACCTACAGCAAGTTTTTGTAGATAAATTATAGCTGCTACAGATGGAACCAAGTGCTTGCAAAGTAGCCAAACAAGCTTAACGGATGTAATTAACTACAAATCTATCAGAATGCTCCCCTAATAGCTAATTTGCAAAATCTAAAATACCCAAATCTGAGATAAATTTTGCCTATGTTCAGTGTTCGATAGATGATGAAAACCCATGAAGGCTTGTCTCTAATCTTTGGAGATAGCTCACAATTCCCAACACACAAAAGTAAAATGCACCCTACGAAGATCCATCAGTAAGCTGGCAGTACTTTCTTGCTTGATGCCTACATGGAGCCATCGACACTTGTACCGAAGAAGACAAATAATTTTGGTTATAACAATGCTGGGATTTCCCAAGTCAAGAAATGCTTTAAACACAAACGATGTACATCTCTTCGCTCATCCCCAATTTCCAAATGCTACCCAAGCTTAACAACATATACAAAATGCCCAAATGATCGAATGCAATTCTCGCAAAAGACCAAGCGTACAACAAAATGCAAGAGCAGATCACCGGTTATCGAGCAAGCAAACTCATGGATTAATGGGCCTTGCTTCTCCGCTCCGGGCCTGCTTGCGGTTGCTTGTCGGTGGCTAATCTGTAGATCCAATAAACCTGAGAGGAACAAACACGTATGAAGGGCTGGAAAGGGGCAAATCGAAGAGGAGAGGGAGGAAGAGTGGCGGTTGATTACCAGGGCGAAGACATGGGCGGCGATGAGGAGGATGACGATGGCGGGGAGGAGAAAGTCGAGGATCCACGGCCGGGGGATCGGGTGCTGCTCGCCCGCCATCGAGGGGCAGTATTGGAGTGTCTGCCGTGACGGAAGAACCGAGGAGACCAAGAGAAACAGACGCCACTTTACTTTCGTTCTCTTGTGCTGCTCCACAATATGTTTTTGGTTTTAGAAACAGAAGCTCGAAAACAAACTTAATTGACATTTTATCGGATATAATCAGAGTATATATCTGATAAAATAAAGTTATATATATATATATATATATATATATATATATACGTATTTTTAAAATTAATATAACGTCTCATTAATAGTATTTATACTCAGAAAATATATTAATCAAGTTGAAAGCTCAATATCTAATATATTTACTTACCAAGGGTTAAGAATTTAAAACCTCATTCGGTACATTTTTATACTTAAAATATGAATATATTAATAATATATCAGTACTATTAATCAAATCTTAATGATCGAGTTAAGTTGGTTAGCTTTAAAGATGTTTGTATATCATCATAAGATCTTGAGTTTGAATTTTATTTTTATTATTTATCTTTTGTTCAAAAAAATTTATCTTTATTATTTATGAAATGTTAGACATCTCATTTCAATTTTTTTTAAATTTAAAATAATAATATTTTAGTATATATGAATTAAGAATATGAAATATCATCCGATAAATCGTTTTAGAAGTTTTTTTTTGTGTGTGAAAAACAAAAGATTTACAAAAGTTCCATTACTGATTTAAAATCTAAAAGTAAATAAAAGGCTGGTGAAGGGTTGACGATCAGTAGATCTACAGAGCCCTTAAGCATTCTGCGTTGGTTGCCCGACCAATGATTTAGGACGTGAGCATTAAATATCAATAGATGGTCCATTAATGGCTAATCATCAAGTCAATTGACCCTACACACCTTTAAATAGCCATTAATTTTCGGCTCATTTTCTTGTGTGATGTACTTTTTACCATTAAAAGGACCCAAAATGTACAAAGATTTCAGGCAAACATGCCCAATATCATAATTCTAAATATCATCATCCAAATACTAACGCTTTATATCTTACCACTCGAGTTCCAAATTATCCATAGAATTTTATAAGTCAACATTGATCGTGTGAATCTACACATCTTTAAATAGCCATTAATTTTTTTCTTGTCTGACCTATCTTACGTTTTGGATATGTCAAAATAGTTTTGTCCTTTTGAAACTTATAAACTTTCAAGGATAAAGGTGATTCGATAAATTCATAAACTCTTGGTTTCTTTCTCCTCAATCAATATAAGACTATATTTCTTTATCAAATTCATGTTAAAAGAAAAACTATGAGCCCTTGGCTCCTCTGGGGGGGAGTACTGATAAAGACATTTAGTCTCACATTTATTGAGTAGAAGAATCAATGGCTTATAAATCTGTCGGGTCACTCTTACCCTCAAAGATATCTTTTGCGGCTCACGAGGCCAAAAAGGACAAAATCCTACGAGCACATCCAAAACAAATAATTTCTCAAGAGCCTACGGGACTGCGTTAATGACGATCAAATCCTGCGCTAGAAGGAGGGTTATGAGCTCTTAGCTCCCCTACGAAAGGAGTACTAATAAAGATATTTAGTTTCACATTGGTTGAGGAGTAGCAGAACCAAAGGGGTTTATAAGTCCGTTGGATCACCGTTATCCTCAAAGGTTTTTTTTTTTGGACTCACGAGCCTTGAAATGATAAAATCGTATGAGTACACTCAAAACGAATAATTCCTCGTAAACCTATGAGATCAATCTAATGATGACCAAATATTAACTTATCAAATTAGTGCTAGAAGGAGAGCTTGAAGCTCTTGCCTCTTCTAAGAGGAGTACTACGTCGGTTCACCTTTACTTCATACAAATATATTTATAACGAATAATTCCTTGTGAGCCTACAAGATCATACCAATAACAACGAAATACTTGACTTATAAAAATTCATAAATCATACATCTCCCGCCTAAAATCCTCAACAAATACATGAGTTAGAATTTAGAATTTAAATGCCTACCTGGGTTTTTAAAAGACCATGAATTCCAATAAGCATAATATAGGCTTTTCACCAAAGAAACCTAACATGCTAATTTAGATTGGGAAGTGAAGTTAAACAATTTCAAACACGTGCATCCATTGGCAACAAATTTTCAAACCGTATATGAAATTAAGAACTAAAATAAAGCTTCCAATCTTCGTTGGTTTTATGTCCATGATGACGTTTTAATAATATGACTATAAATTTAATTAATTTCTTATGAAAATGATTGTATGTAAGTTATAAGACATAAGCTATAATAAAAATGTGTGCTCTCTATCTATAAAGAATAGAATCGTCAATTCGAAGACGTGAAGTGATAGAATAGAGATATTATAATTGAGATATTGAGAATCATTTATTATTTTAGGTTGACCTATTTTTCTTGTAGGACCTCCGTGTCAATCATTCCTCCTCCTATATTGCCAAAAATATGGAACCAAACCAAAAATATTGGCTAGTGCTTATGAAACTTCATTTTTGATTGGAAGAGACAAAAACAAATCTCTGAACTTGTTATATGTTATCCAATGTTTAAACACTAGAAATAGAATTGATTACATCAAAACAAGGTTGTCGCAGATGCATGTATCTTTACGCTTCTATTTTATATTTATTGTAATGATAAATAACTATTATAATTATAGTAACATTATATAAATAGTAAGTAATCTTAATAATAATTAATTTATTTATTTATAGTGGATTGGGTATAGGATAATATTTTATAACATGAATAGAATATTCCCTCATAGATATAATAATAATATTATAATGCTTATGTGGCTGTCATATAGCGTATTTAATTCCTATAAATTTCAATATATCATATATTTCCTCCAAATATTTAAAATTTCATACACACCCTTCTATTAATATATAAATATATATATATATATAATAATTAAATCTCGTTGTGAAGGTTATTATTTTTAACTTTATGATTATATACAAAAAAACATTACCAGTCTCTGCGGAGGACATATGTATTAAATTAATATTCATAGGGATAAACATGAAAAAATGCATCATTTAGAGGAATAGAATTTGCAATTTTCTGGTCTAGACGCTAAATTTGGCTTACGACGAGGGTGTAAATGAGAAAGTACTCTGAAGGATCAACAACATCGGAACGGATTCGGTACAAGCGATCACGATCCGTCCTCGGCAGCAGCTCACTCGCTCTCGCGCTCACTTTCCGTTGCTCGTTTTCGATCATGGCCTACGAAGGTGTTCTCTTGGGGATGGGGAATCCCCTCCTCGACATATCCGCCGTTGTCGATGAGGAATTCCTCAACAAGTATGTCAAGTCCTTCACCGATCCCGTTTCTCTTTCCCTGTTCTCGGTTTTCTGATGTTTAGATCTCACTTTCTGGCCTGTTCTTCGTCGCCGGCGTGTGGATTCGTGTCCTTGTTTTTTTTTCTGGTTCAGTGATCTGTTTTAGGCTCCGGGTTTCTGCTTGAGCGCGTTGAGGTCTTAAAAGTTGGCTTTTCTCTGGAGAAACGGTGAAGCTTAGATCGTATTACTTAGATCAGTGCTTGATGATGAGATCGGATTTGGTTTCTTCTTTAGATCTGAGCTTGTGGAAATGAAGCTTGGGTCGCGGGATCAGAACAACTGCTTATATTTATACTGCTGCTGTTCCAAGCTGACAGATCCTGTTTCTTACCGATTTTGAAAGCATATGCTTATTGGATGAAGTTAGTCGTTGTCTGAGGTCACATCTTATAGATTCGAATTTTTGGATTGCATTGGATGACTTTGAAGTAATCTGAGCTGATTATTTCCGGCATTTATTTTAGATTATTGTGGATCTGTTTATCGCTTCCATGTGCAATATGTAAAGCATGCGAAACTAATGATACTTTTTCGTAATGAACGAATCATAACTGATTTAAGTGTTTCTTGGACTGTAGATACTTTATGTAATGTATGCTTCTCTTTGTGGGATTAATCATGCGTTGGTTCTTTGCTGTAGAACTAGTTACATTCCTATATTTTATCTTTTGGTTATGCATCAAAGGAGCATACAAGAATAGCTGATGATGCTTTCTGACGCACCTCAGTGTTGTGGCATACAATTCATCTTTGCTGTTAACATGTTTCGGAATAGTTTTTGGTGTTATTTGTAATTTTTCTACATTGTAGAACTATATATATATATATAAAAATATATACATATATAAACAGTTCCTTGTGCAACTGCAGTCCCATGCTATGTCAAAGTCAGGAAAACTAAAACACAAATGCGATAGAGATTGTACATGCAACAACAAACATTTCTAGGAGCAACTCAGTATGTTCTGAAATAAATTGGATCAAATATCAAACAAGAATATTAGATGCATTAACGATAATACATATGGCTTTCTTAAGGCAAACTCTTGTTCAGGATTGGTCAAAAATAAATTCTTTGGATAGTATCAAGTTAGGCTGGGTAAAATAAATCAGATAAAAGTTTAAATAATTTAATCCGGCATAAAATAACCCATTTATAGAGCTGAGTGAAAATTGTTCTAGCAACTAAAAAGAAAAGAGCATTAAAGGTAATTAGTTGGGTTAGGATAGATTATAAGACTGATATTTCAACCCCAATTCATAGGATTTTATTTCTTTGGAATTGTAACTCTTTACTTTATGACAGTTCTTCTTGAACTCAGCTTTTTGAAAGATTTTATTCTTATGGTGGTTTGTGTCCTTTACTTTCCCTTTCGCTTAAAAGCTGAACTTGGCTAATGTATTTCTTAAATGTCATATCAATAGATGATAAAGATCAGACTATCGCTTTGGTTGTACATATTGCTTCAGAAGTGTTACTTACCTTTTTGTGTTTGCCAGATATGATCTCAATCCAAACAATGCAATTCTTGCGGAGGAAAAGCATTTGTCATTGTAAGTTTTGCCAGTGCTGTCTGGTAAGTCATATTACCCTGTGCAGCACAAGACAATTTTTCCTGCCTTTATTTTTTGGGTGGCTTTTGGTCTTGCAGTGACATCAGCACTCAATTGTTTAGTTTATGTTATAGATATTATTTTTTCATTTGCTTTCCAACTTTGATCTTTTTCTTGTCTGAAATATTTGATAGTCACTTTATTCCTTATTTTACCAGGTATGATGAATTAGCTGCAAAATACAATGTCGAATACATTGCTGGAGGTAGCATTTGGGTTGGAGTTGACTAAGTTAAGTTAATTCAGTTAACTATTAGTGTATAATCTGATTTTGTGCTATTTTGATTTGGTCAGGGGCCACACAGAATACAATAAGGGTTGCGCAGGTACTCTTTGCTTTGTTTTCAGAAATTATCTTCTATCAATAGGTTGAATAACAATGGTATTTAGCTAATCACAAATTGATTCTGTAGTGGATGCTTCAAATTCCCGGTGCAACTAGCTATATGGGTTGCATTGGAAAGGATAAATTTGGAGAGGAAACGAAGAAGAATGCCGCCGTTGCAGGCGTTAATGTAGGTCTACTTTTTATATCCATTTTTATATAGCATTCTCTTTACACTGACATGGTTAAATATCTTTATAAAAACTCAGTGGAATGTGTATAATTAACTCGCTTATAACACTGTTCCCTAAAAAGGTGGAATGTGCCATTTAATGAATCACTTTTTCCTCTTGGATGTTTGACCTAGTGGGTAAACGAAGCACTACTTCTTATTCTGAGTAAAGCTAACATTTTTTTCTTATAATTCCATGCCATTGATTTAAGTTGTGGTGGCCCAGACCTGGAAGTACTGGTTGGCCGCTGGAAAAATTGATGCTGATGTTTTAACATCTGTCAACGACACTAAAGGGAACAAATAAAGGGGGCAAGAAGGAAAGTGATATTTTCTGAGAAATTGTGAAATTAACCTTTTCATGACTGGATCTGATTTGGTCTACCAATTCCTTAATTTTTTTCAAAGAAATAGAGAATTAGAGAAATAAATTTTTTCTAAGCTTTTCTATGGCCAATGGTTGCATTATCTTGTTGAGCTTGTTGGGAGGAATTAAAGCAATAGCATCCATGAGCAGGAATTAAACTATCGTGTATCCATTAAGTTTGATACAGTTTGTGTCAGTTGAAGTTGGTCCATTTTGTTTCACAACTTAGTATTGTTTATTCGAGAAATTTCTTAAACAAGGAAGTATTACAGAAAAATGTGCATCCTAAGTTTTGTATGTTGATTAAAATGATACATGATAGTTGATGAGTCGAACTCGCCAACACTTAAAACAATCTTAAATGCTATTTTTCCCTTGATCAAACAGGCTCATTATTATGAGGATGAAACAGCCCTGACTGGTACATGTGCTGTATGTGTTGTTGGTGGTGAAAGGTAAGTTTGCTGACAATCATTCTTTCCTTATTTTTGTTTAATTTTCTTGATGATAAATAATTACTTCCAAATGTTTGTTATCAAATTTTACTGTATAAATACATAATTTCTTTGTATCTTAAGTTTTGGATTCAAAAAGTTTATAATCATAAAAGCGATGGATATAGCAATTATTCCTGTAGAAGCAATCTGAAATATAGTTTTTTGAATAAACTGAAATATAATTGTATGAGATCATTCAAGTAAACCTAGAGAATAAAGGTATGGTCCTGCAGACAGGGATACCAGCCTGCATTAAGGTGAATAAAGTTGGTTAAGTTGTGAAATAATAAAATCTGAGTGTGGATATCCATAGTCAAGCAACTTTGGTTATTTTCATAGTTCATTTTTTCTTTTCCTTTGAATTTTAGTATAAGAGGCAAGGAATATTTGTTATTCATTTATGATATGATGCAAGTGAAAATGAATTTCATGATCACTTATCTTAGTGAAACATGGGATCATTAACCCATTTGTGGTTTTCTGACCACTTTGAGACATTTGTTCATCTAGACAGTTTTTATAATCATTCCTGCCATATTTTATTGTGGTTAGCATTTAATTTTCTTGCTGTAAGTCCTAGAATCCTGCATTTCTGTCAAAAACAAAGTGGTCGCAGATATGTCAGCTTTCTTGCAAAAAGTGTTGTTGTCTATAACCAGACCCTGTTATGTAAGATATGTACATCTAAACATTGGACTTCTTTTGAAATAAAAGAAATAATATTTGCAGCTTCTTTTGTCAAGTTCCATAACTAAGTCTTTTGTAGATTAGTATCATGAAAATAAGCTTTCTTGTTACCTAATTGCAATTGCTAAATCTTTCTGTTTTTATTCTCCTCATCTGAGGCTGTTCATTGTAAGATCATCTTGATTTAGCAGGATATCCATCTGTTTCATTGAATTTGATCCATTTATTTCATTTTGTTGTATTGATCATTTGCCATATTTTTCTTTCATTTATGGGCAGGTCCCTAGTTGCTAACTTATCTGCAGCAAACTGCTATAAAATTGATCATCTGAAGAGACCAGAAAACTGGCAATTAGGTAACATAATTACATTGTCCTTCTTTGGTTCAATTTTTTATTCCGAGCATAAGTTCTTAATAAAAATGTAATAAGGGTGACAAGCTTGTTGATATTGAGAAATTAGGCCTTGATATTGATATTCCTAGTTGTAATGTGGCTAAAGTATTTGGTCACTTTCTATTTTGTTATATTAGAGGGTATACTACCTAAAAACAAACTTGGCATTTATCTGATACTTGATGTTTTCAAGGATGTGGCATTCTTGTTGCATCTAAAAGAAGCTATATCAAGAAGATTTTTGGTAAATGGTGACCGTCATTGTTGTATCAATTGTCCAAGAAGAGGAGACATTCCTGTAGGTCCTTGTACAGTTTCACATTTATGGACAAGTTTTGTGACAAAATGTTGGGGAGCTTTCTGGTGTGCAATCTATATGTTATTATGTTTTGAAGTTTCCAAGGAAGATATTGCTGATGGACTTTTCAGTTGCACAGATAAGTAGACGAAGAAAACAAAGTAATACGGTTGTGCCAATGAAAAAAGTGAAGGAATATGGATAGAATATAAATCCAATAGAAAATTGATGTAGAACAAGGTAGAGAAATAGAGAGAGTAAAAGAGGAGTAAGATTAGAGATTAAAGAGGAGAGAGAGACTAGAAGAGAGAAGATGTAATTTTTTTTCATTTAAATTTAAACTCATCCATTGACAAACTCCAATATTTATAGGGGTTTAGAAGTCTTAGTATAAACAATGAAGACAATGATTCCTAAGAGTAATCTCCTAGAGAATTAGGATACATTTAAGAAATCCAAATTGTGACTTTTAAGATAAATAGTAAATGAGTGCACTTAATATAAAAGAAGTCCCTAGAAAAACCAAAAAGGCATTTCAATTTGCAACACAACTCTTAGAATTTCTAGGCCAACTAATTGATAACTTTTTATTTATTTCTTTGCCTAAAATAATTTTTTTTTTAATTCTTTGTAAAGCTAATGGTTCTCTATCATTCTTCCCCAGTGAAAAACAACGCAACCCCGAAGAGTAATCTGTAAGGTACTGGTTCAATAAATCTGGTGCACAATCATAAAGTTCCTCCAAAGTAATCCAAGACTCCAAGTGACATCAAAAGTTGAAGAATCATGCCACTTGACAAGAAAGTGTTGAGTAATGCTAGTAACAGACGTAACAAGGTGGTCATTAAGTATAACCTCTACGTCATCCTTGTATTGTGGAAGAATTGGTGTTTTGGAAGGATTGTCATCTGTAGAAACACAGACAAGGAGGCTCGAAAGTACCATGATATAGAGTTAAATCCTCCACATTGAAAACTGGACTAATATTTAAGTCTGAAGGCAAATCGAGCATATATATATTAGATCCCGGTTTTTGGATAATGGGGAAAAGATGAATGGCTCGAGCATGCAAATTTTTGAATGATTTTTTAGAGAATTTCTTAGGGTGAACACGAACTAAGACATAATCGCCAACTTAAAACTTTTGACTTTTATGATATGCATTAGTAACAAGTTTGTAACTTTCATTACTTAGGGTAATTTTACATCAAATTTCAGCATGCAAATCATGAATATGTTTAGCGAAGGAATGAGCTAGTTATGAGGCATGATAGTCAAGTGAAAGAGGTGCAAGGTCAATGAGGGTACAAGGAATATAGCTCAGGGCAGTTCAAAATGAGCTTTTTTTGATGGAGCGATCGATTGAGTTATTATATGTAAATTCTGCAGCAGATAAGGTTAAGACCTAGTTTCTAGGTTTCTCCCCAACTAAACATCTAAAAAGATTTTTTAAGAAACGATCAACAACCTCAGTTTGACCTACAGTCTTGGGTGATAGGTTGAAAAGAATTTCATTGTTGTGCCAAATAGTTTCCATAAAGTTTTACAAAAGTAGATAACAAATTTCACATTCCTATTGGACACCATGATTAAGGGAAAACCATGTAATATAATCACTTCTCGAAAGAACAATTTAGCAATGTACGAGGCATCGTTGGTCTTGTTGCATAGGATAAAGTGGGTCATTTTTTTAAATTGATCAACAACAATCAAAATAGAGTCATGGCCACTGGCTATTTTGGAAAGTCCAAGGATAAAATCTAAACTCACATCTTGCCATGGTGAATGCAGAATAGGTAATGTAGTGTATAGGCTAGTATCGTGGTTGCGAGTTTTGGCAATTTAACAGGTGCAACACTACGACACCACTCGAGCAACATCTCACTTCAAGGAAGGCTAGTAAAATCTATCCTTGACCAATACAATGGTCTTATCTCGACCTTAATGACTTGCTAAACCATCAGAGTGCATTTCCTAAATGAGGAAGTCTCAAAGGGAGGATTGAAGAATACATAATTTAGTAGATCGAAAAAGGTAACCACCCCTAAGAATGAAGTTTGTATGTTTATGATGGTTTCCATCTTGGACTTTTTGATATATGTGACTAAAGTTTAGACATTGGGTATACTCTTCTTTTAATCGCTTAAATCCTATGACATTGACACTCATGATAGATAGGATTATAGAAATTCTATTGAGGGCATCAACAGCTTTGTTTTGAGTGCTAAAACAATGCTATAGTTTTAGCTAAAGGGGAGAGAGAGGGTGATAAATAGAAAAAGAAAAAGGAGAAAACATGGGGAGAAGCGATGAAAATCATGATCTAATGAAATATATGAATTTTCTTTTCAACAAAAAAAATTAGTAAAGTTTTTGAAAATTTATCCGACACTAAGAGTTATGTGGTCCACTAATTTTGTAGGGACAATCACCCCAAAGTCCAACTGCACACACTAGGGATTGACATTGGAGGTGCAAGGATCCATGAGTGATGTCACTGAAAAATTCTTTTTTTTAAGTCTAGATTTTGTTTCATCCTAGTCAATTTTTTTCATTTAGCTTAATTGAAATGAATGTTTCTTTTAACTATTTACCTTTTAAAAAAAGAAAACAAGAAGAAGCATGATATTGAAATATAGAACATTACACCCCAAATTTGTCACATATTAGAAATGGGAGGATGTTATGAACTTATAAGATTAGATAATTCTACTACTATTTGGGGTTAAGTATTTTGGGTACATGATTTTATTTTATCAAAGAGTTTTGGGTTCATTAATTCTCTCCAGACCTTGCATTGGTAAGAGCCTTGTACTGGGTACGTCCATTTTTTTTTAAATTTTGGGTACATTATTTTAGGCTCATTATGTTTTGACTTTTGATTGTATTAATTGGAATCAAAGTAAATGTAGTACTAGATATCATGAGAGCTTACATAGAAAAGAATTATCCGTGTGTGGGATTAGAAGTACATCACACTATAGAGCTACGACTATGTTCGGCATTACACATGTTGCCGGTGCTATGTGCTAAGCCTTTGAGTTTTGATGAGCATGCCAAATGATGGGAAAATTTGTCAAGAGTGGGAGGATGTTATGCCGGTTTATATGGCTAAATGAATCTACTATCGTTAAGTTGGGTTTAAGCATTTTTCTTATCAAGTGATTTTAGACATCAAATTAACAATTAGTTTTTATATTGGACTAGATTGTAACATTTATCAAATGTGTGGATCTTCTCTCATAACAAAGATCAATTTCATAATGCATTGTCTTTTTCAAAGATGTAAATATGGTTCTAAAATTTGATACCAGTAGTTGGTCAGACTAGTATTAGTACTAAGATACTGAGCAATATACTGACCTATTTTCCCAAATTACTGAAAAATAAAAATTAAAAAACAACAGTATCTGACTCATTGAGCTGTATGTTCTATTGGTGGTTGTCGATTGGACCGGTGAACATCAGTTGGTACGTACTAATCGTATAGGCTCTTTAAAATAAAGGCTATTTAGGAATTCTTCATAGATTATAGTAAAATTGGATATGGTTGAAAAACTACCACATTTTTGTCACAGATTATTTTTTTTAACTGATTTCTGAAATTCAAATTGAGAATGCTGAAGTTATCAAACTGGGTTTTCTTTGGTCTAACTATTAAGTCGTATGCAATTTGACAGTTGAAAAGGCAAAGTACATTTACATAGCTGGCTTTTTCCTAACGGTGTCTCCTGATTCCATCCAACTTGTAGCTGAGCATGCTGCTGCAAAGAATAAGGTATAACTGTATGAGTTCTTTTTGACTTAAACCTTTTACTTTTTCCACTTATGGGATTTTGTCCCAATTCTATGTAACTTGCAGGTCTTTATGATGAACCTCTCTGCTCCTTTTATCTGTGAATTCTTCCGAGATGCCCAGGACAAAGCTCTACAGTGAGTGTTCTATTTTCTTCTCCTTTGTACTCTCAAAAGGTATTTCTAAACCATATTGTTCACTGATAATAATTTTCTATTTCATCCTTTTACAAAATAGTGGCTTTTATCAACCTACAAGTCTTTCTGTTTTATTGTGGTCATGGCAGGAATGGCTAAAGGCAACTACCCGCTTTTCTATTTTATTTGGCCTTGCTTTCTTAACATTCAACTTACGTGAAAAATATTCACAATCTCAGTTATGTGGATTTTGTCTTTGGTACTGAAACTGAAGCGAGGACCTTTGCAAGAGTCCATGGATGGGAGGTAATTGTCTTCCCTCCCTATTGTATGTAACAGCTTGTTGTATTAGACTTTCTGACCGGTTATTATGATGCTTAGACAGGAAATGTTGAGGAGATTGCAGTAAAGATCTCAGCTCTGCCCAAGGCATCAAAGACACATAACAGAATTACTGTCATCACACAGGGTTGTGATCCAGTTGTTGTTGCTGCTGATGGAAAGGTGAGTCTGGTTAGGTTTTTCTGTATGACCTTTCCATGAACTTCAAATGACTAAAGGATTTATATGATGAAACACCATGTTTGCATCTTTCATATACTATCGAGTTACAAATAAGTTAACAAGCTTCAGAATAGGCTCTGTTTCTCATGATGACACTTTTGGTATTACTGTAGACATCTTGATACACTTTGTAACAGACTTCCATCTATTTTCTATTTTAATCCTTAAAAGATTCTAGAACTTGTTTCAGGACTTCCTTGTATCTTAATGAGACATGTCTGTTTCATTCACTGGTTCTTTCTTGCTTGTTGCAACTTCCATGACTTTTTTCTGATATAGTCATCCCTTGGTTTATTCTTTTTGACTTCTGGGAACAGACATCATTTTTATCTCTCACTTTGATGTTGCTTTTCTTTCTCATATTTCCCCATTGAGGACATATTGTATCATCTAATTTTGTCTTACTGATGTTGCACAAAATTTCTTTACAAATTACTTCATAAATAATATGAAGGGAAATTTAATTATGCTTAGCCTTATGGTATTTTGCCTACAATTTGTAGTTTGAATCACAAATTGCTGATAGACTTTTATGATCATTTCTTTATCTGAGCAAACTAATGTGTATCTTTTTCATGGAACTTTGGCATCAGGTGAGATTGTTCCCTGTTATCTTGTTACCAAAAGAGAAGCTTGTCGATACCAATGGCACAGGTACTTCAAAGCTATTGTTGTTGTTAACTAGTGACAATTTTCTAATCACTGTCCAACTTGAAGAGCTTATGGCACAGCACCAATGGGATATTATTTAGGATTTATTAGCATAAGTTGTGCATTAGAATTCTCGGTTCTTCTGTATCATTCTACATTGGTCCATTGTTGCCACTGTTCGACTTATTGGCCATGCACTTCTTAATGAAGGTGATGCATTTGTTGGAGGATTTCTGTCTCAACTGGTCCAAGAGAAGAGCATAGATGACTGTGTAAAAGCTGGGTGTTACGTGGCAAATGTCATAATCCAAAGGTCTGGCTGCACCTACCCAGAGAAGCCAGATTTCCGGTAAAAAGAAAACCACGATTTCATGGTGAGGATTTGCCAAGATCAGGCCATCTTATCCTTCATATTAATTAGCCATTTGCTGCTACGTTGTCTCTTCAATGTTTTGGGGCTTTTCCACTTGAGAAAGTATTACTTTCAACATCGCATGGTGTAGGTGGATTTCTCCAAATGTTCACTCGTGAATTGTTGCTGTGAGAACTAATTTGCCACAAAGGATGCTGCTCATGTTACTGACGTTCGAAAACATCCATCGGGACCTCAACATGTTATTGGAGATCTAATTTGCCCGTGCACCTTATTGGCATTGCATAAGAGACTTCCTCATCTATCATCTTGGTTGCATGTTGCTTGAGTAATCTATTATGCTAAACATTCCAATTGAAACCTAAACTGTCGTATATAAGGGTTAGTATAGCTTACCTTTTGATGATATTATTGAATCGTAAAACTTTTGTAGATCTGCACAAAATGATTAGTTCTTTCTTATCTTTTTTACCTTTTAATAGCATTGGAGATTGATGACATGAGAGTCTTTCCTAAATAATTTTTCAAGATTAGGAGGGCATTAATTTTAATCAGAATCTAATTAAATCTCTAATTTTTTTTTAATCTTAAGTTATAGGGTAACGAAATCTAATGCATGTATCGTCCTCATGATCCATTGCATCTAACTTCTCATTTACTTTTAAGGTTTTTCTGTAGTAGTGATTGTTTTAAAATAGGAAGATATAGTTGAGAAACCTTGTGGCAGTATCAGAACCGATGTTTCGATTTCCTAAAACCTGAAACTGGCAGTTCCAATTTCGATTCCGGCTCTGTTGACTTCTGGTCTAGTTCGAATCATTATCTTTTTAATTAAAATTTTATTTAAAAATATTAAAATATTAATAATTTTATTTCTAAAATTTGAAAATAAAAATGGATGTATAATTACAATGATTGAAATGATATAAAAAAATTAATATAAAAATGAGTAAAATTATATTAAAAAAAAATTAATTGCTTTCCCTATCAGATGTTTCGATCATCCCTTCGGTTATTTCAAATAGGCAAATGTTGTCCTCGCATGTTATCTCTTGGTTTCATTTTGTCATTTTGGCTCAATCGTCGATATATATTTGAGGTTTAACTGATTTGAAGATCAGTCGAATTTTCATTTAAGATGCATGAAAGCTTGCTCCACAATTACTATCGACATCGGAGTTACTAGTATTTGCGTTACAATCATCACCAAAGGTTATTGTATATCACACATATCATTTAAGAATAGGAAACTTTATACCTATACTATTATCACCAAACTCAAAAAAAATTGTTTGATATATACCGAGCTCACAGTTTGAGCTTGATTTATTTTGTCTTTGTAATAATAATTTTTCTTCCCTATAAATTTTACTACCCTGATAATTTGATCCCTAAATGGAGAAGTTTGGAGATAGTTTGTTGTCCATTAACGTTACCGATATAATGGTCATATAAGTTAATGACCATTTTTTTTATTTCTATAGTTTTATTATTAATACCAACTTATACTCCTAAACTTTCATAATAAATATTAATTATTATCATTATAGTCATATATAAATTATTATCATATTGATATTCTTCTAAAGCACCATCAATATTAATATAAATAATAAAAAAAATGAACAATAGGATAATAAACACCAAATAAAGTATAGACAGCATTATTAAAAAGTTCTAAATTTTTTTAAAAAATTTTTACAAGGATTCCAATATTATGGATATAAACTAACTTATTTAACATTATTTTTAATAAAAATATATAATACTCTTTTATACTTCAAAGATTCTGTAAGTAATTCATATATAGAATTCCATCGGATAAGAACATTCATAAGAAATCTTTTGGGTCTATTACTATTTAATTTGTAAAATCTAACTTGATCTTTCATTACAAAAAATAAGAAAGCTTTATGATTTAAAAATAAAAATAAAAAATGATATTAGTAAGGTACCCAAAAATTTACGTTTGTTTTTGTTTCATGCCAACTTGTGTTAAATATTTCTTCTCGATATGGTTAAGAAAAGTTTCATATCTTCTTTTTTCTTTGAATTTAAAATTTTGATAACAGTAATTATATATGACATGAAAGGAATTATATCTTCTTAAAGTGTAGTTTGAAAATGTCTGACTTTGTTTAGGTTGCCATATCGAATTTCTCTTATTCTGCTTGATGCTGATGTATTGGCTTTCTTGGGTTGCTACTATCAAACTTTCAAAAGGCAATGGCTCAGTAGTAGTGGCATCGGAATCAGGAAGAGAGCCTAAGAGAGATCATCTGAGCTCCTTTTGAAGTAGTGGCATCGGCGGAATCAGGAAGAGAGCTTAAGAGAAGTAGTGGCATCGGCGGAATCAGGAAGAGAGCTTAAGAGAGAGCATTTGAGCTCCTTTTGAAGCAGTCGGATCGGCGGAATCAGGAAGAGAGCTTAAGAGAGAGCATATGAGCTCCTTTTGAAGTAGTGGCATCGGCGGAATCAGGAAGAGAGCTTAAGAGAGAGAATATGAGCTCCTTTTGAAGCAGTGGCATCGGCGGAATCAGGAAGAGAGCTTAAGAGAAGTAGTGGCATCGGCGGAATCAGGAAGGGAGCTTAAGAGAGAGCATATGAGCTCCTTTTGAAGCAGTGGCATCGGCGGAATCAGGAAGAGAGCTTAAGAGAAGTAGTGGCATCGGCGGAATCAAGAAGAGAGCTTAAGAGAGAGCGTATGAGTTCCTTTTGAAGTAGTGGCATCGGCGGAATCAGGAAGAGAGCTTAAGAGAAGTAGTGGCATCGGCGGAATCAGGAAAAGAGCTTAAGAGAGAGCATATGAGCTCCTTTTGAAGTAGTGGCATCGGCGGAATCGGGAAGAGAGCTTAAGAGCGAGCATATGAGAGCTAAATAGTATATTACGAGGCTCCCTTTGAAATGGTGGCCTCCACTTATCATCGGAATCGGGAAAAGAGCTTAATAAGTTGGAGCTAAATAGTATATTATGAATAATATATTATGAATAATTAACAAAATGAGTAGGTTTGATAGGATATTTATAAGGTTTTCAGATATTTTCCTTTCCTAAAATCTGTTAGGATCAAGAGCACTAAGAGAGGGGAGGGGTGAATTAGTGCAGCGGAAATCTTTCGACGATAAAAACGTTCGAACGATAAAAATGATTTTCAGTGTGAAAGTCGATTCTAAAATTACTTTAACTTAAGATCAAGCGAGATGACGTTAAAGTCAATCTATGAAGGCAGTTTGCAGTTATTATGAAAACCAGCATACGAGCGCAAACTGAAATATGACGTTCGTACGAAGAAACTGATTTACGTCTAAATGCTGATTCGTAAATCACTTGATTAGGCGAGATACAGATTAAGCAAGGATATTAAGGCAGTTTGCAGTTAAGATAGAAATCAAAACGTAAACGCAAACTGAAATATGATGATCGTATGAAAAAACAGATTTACGTCTAAACGTTGATTCGGAAAGTGCAAAGCTGAAACCCGATCGTATATGCGCAGAAAGCAGTAAGCTTTAGAGGAGGTTTGCAGTAAAGGTAAAATGCTCAAAGTAAATGCAAACCGAGATTTAGAGTGGTTCGGTCAATCTTGACCTACTCCACTTTTGGCTTCCTCCACCGACGAGGTCACTGACGTCAACTAGAGGCCTTCCTTCAATAGGCGAAGGCCAACCACCCTTTTACAGTTTCACTCCTTTTGACGGGTTTAGGAGACAACCC
Source organism: Musa acuminata AAA Group (assembly GCF_036884655.1). Taxonomy (NCBI): domain Eukaryota; kingdom Viridiplantae; phylum Streptophyta; class Magnoliopsida; order Zingiberales; family Musaceae; genus Musa; species Musa acuminata. Next base: position 40,067,040 of record NC_088341.1, read on the forward strand.
TTACAGAATTTTCTCTCCTCTCCTCTCTTTACAGCTCAGAACTTGGAAGAAAAGAGGGAGAAGGACTTTTGGCCTTTACAACAATTTTGAGCTCTAAAAATCACAGAACAAGATCAATATTTCGGAGTGTATTATGTATCCTTTCAGTGCTGAATGGGTGGGGTATTTATAGGCCCCAACCCAGTTCAAATTTGGAGCTCAAAACTGTCAATTCCCGGAATTCCGGGATCAGGCGGTTGCACCTCCTGACTGGAGCGGTTGCACCGCCTGGCAGAGCTCGAAGACTGAGCCTTTGGGCGGTGCCACCTCTTGTCAGGGGCGGTTGCACCTCCTGTCAGAGCTCGAAGACCGAGCTAAGGCGGTGCAACCTCCTGACTGAGGCGGTTGCACCGCTCAGCCAGTGCTCGGAGACCGAGCCCAGGTTGTGCCACCTCCTGTCAGGGGAGGTTGCACCGCCCAGTCTCGCTCGGAGACTGAGCCCAGGCGGTGCCACCGCCTGGCTGGAGCGGTTGCACCTCCCAGTCTCCCTCGGAGATTGAGCCCAGGCGGTGCAACCTCTTGCCTTGGGCGGTTCAACCGCCTGGCAGAAATCAGGGTCCGAATGGGTTGATCCATTCGGCCCAATTTGGGTTTTTCAGGGGCTCAATTGCCCCAAGATTAAGTTAATGGGATCACCTCCCATTTCTAACTTAATCATTGTGCTAACTATGACATTCCTTAAGACATTTACTACAACTTGCTCCGGTGCGTCAATCGCTTCTTCCGGCGAGCTTCCGGCAAACTTCCATCATTTATCCGATGAACCCTCGGTGATGCTCCTGCGGACTTCCGGCAAACTCCTAGACTTGCGACGATCCACTTGGCGAGTTCCGACGAGCTTCTTTGGCAAGCTCATGGACTTCTCGGATCTGTTCATGCAGAACCTCCGACGACTGTCCGAACTTCCGTCGAACTCCCAACGTGATCATTGTCTTGACTCCGGCGTAACTCCTACTACATGTCTTACTTTTATCGTAGTTAATCCTGCACACTTATCTCAACATATGGATTAGATAACAAATGACAATTGACTTCATCATCAAAATCCGAGATTCAACAAAATCATCCAAAACGTTATTTGATTAGAAAGGACAAATTTATTTATTTTTTTATATTATATAATATTTTATTTATTTATTATAAAATAACTTAAATATCTTTGAAAATAACCACTATATGATTGTTGGAAGGGGCGAACCGATCATTTGCCCCTCCTTCCTCTCCGGATTTTGTTGAGTCAGGCATCGATCGTTAGGTCGACCGTTCGAGCCTCAACGGTTGGGTCAAGTTCGACGTGGATCGATCTAATTTTATCATGTACTCATCTTATCTGCTATCGAACGGTCAACACTTTTTTATACTTCCATGCGGTCAAATTTTATCATGTAGTAAGGTCGTGGGACAGAATCAACCCCACATCGGTCATCATACTTTCTTTCTCTCTTTTTTTTTAATTAATTAATTAATTATAATGTTACATTATTGATCTTAGAAAATTATTATGGAAAAAAAGAAAGAAAAAAAAAAGGTCAAGAGAGATCATCACCACATCTTTCTTTATAAATTTATATCAATCTATCATACGTATTAAATTGATTCTCTAATCAAGATTAAATATGGAGCATGCTTGGGGACAAAAATGAAGGTGAGCACACCCCACCGCACAATCTTTGTCTTCCGCTGGTCTTTCCATCGCTTTAAACCAGGGAACGCATGCGTGTCGGTTGTTGCTGACTCACCAGAGAAAGATGGCCGGTGTCACAATATAACAATATATTAATTATTAGGATGAGTGTCAAATAAGTGGAACGAGAAGCAAGGTTCAGATTGTAAGCATAAAATCTATAATTATGTTATATCTGAAATGTAAAAATAACTTATATGTCAAGATTGAAATCAAGTGTATAGATCTAATTATTACGATGCGTACCCTTTGATGTCATCTCTTCAGAGATCTCGTTTGATATGCTAAGCACCGTCTGTGATCCAAGATTGTCGCGTCACCGTCTTCAAGGAGTGTAAAGAGTAGATCTTTTCTCGTAACGTGTCAACGCGAGGTAAGCGAGAGCAACCTCCTAGAGGTCCAGGCGTAGGAGGTCCAGGCGAGAGCAGAGGGTCTACGAATCGTTCCGTAAGTGGACTTATAATATATTGACTAAAATATTTCAACGAAACATAATTAGTTATTATATTATATATCTTATTCGATTATAAAAGTAACATCAAACCTAACGAGAGGTTCCGGTAACAAGTTGGATAAGCACATTCAAAAAACACTTCGAGAATCTTATAAAGGTGACAAACCAGGTTATGGTTAAAGGTGACAGTGTAAAGCATCACGAGGTTAGCTTTAGAAACCAGCTTTAGGAACCACCTGCCACAAAGGCAACATTTCATGTTGGGAGGAGGGTTTTAGATGCTTGTAGACATCACTAAACTAAGATTTCCCAAGATTTCTCGTGATAGTAACCGTGTTCTGTTAAGAAAAATCCTATTTCATTATGGGTATAAATAGAGAGTGCCTTATCAAACACATATATCTTTCTTCATTTTATTCTTATTCTTAACAATAAAAAATATATTCTAAGCATTTGTATATCCCAACCATTATCAATAATAAGATAAAAAACCAAAAGACCGGCTCGAAGTTCACAGAGCGAAAGATCATATAAGTAAAGGACCATCCTCATTCGGAAAGGGCCAAAAACAAAAAATACAGGTGAAGGACTCACTACGAATCAACTTTCTGAAGCCCCTGCAATATTCGGCACGATAGTGGAGACTCCTACGACATCCGGATGCATTTCCACGAGACGACATGGGACTTCTAAAGCCGCATCCTTTCTAATACGTGGTGCTTTTCCACTAGAAGACGTCGATCGCGGGTCGAGTTTGCCAAGCTTGCCGTCAAGATCTCGACCCACAGAAGATTCTTTGAGCAATGGCGTAAAACCTCCTCTCCTTCCTACGTATATATAAGTCGTACATAAACCTCCTCTTCCTGCTCCCTATCAGGCGCTACGATAGTACAGGATGCAGAATGCCAGAGTTTCTCGTGAAGAAACAATGAGCACCATTCGAGAGTCCTCACACGTCTTATGCGAACAACTCTCTCGTCGTTCCCACCTCCAATCCGAGTGCGATTACGTCCACCACCTCTATACTACGGCTTCGTCGTCGACTGTCATCACCACCACCACTACCACCACCACCACGGCCTGCTCCTGCCGACTTCGACGCGGCCGTAGTAGGAGATGGATCATAAATAAACTCCTGGAGTTCGCCCTTCAGTGCGGGCTCGCCCTCCTTGGCCCCTTCTTCATAAAAAATGCAACTCATGAGTACTCGGCAATATCACCACCGCCATGGACTGTGGCTGTGCTCGGCATCTCTATCCTCGTGACGCTCTGCGCCGGCATCGGTAGCGTCGCTCTACGAGGTTTGCGTGGACCGCCGTCGTTCCTCCCTGATTTCCTCCACTTCGTCACGTACTTCTCGGCCATGTCGGCGTTCGCTTCTTTTGTTTCCACGGCGCTGGGGGGGCGATGCTGGTGGATCTCCTACGCGTTCGCTTGTTTCCCTTTGGCTTGGGGCTTCCACCATCTGCTCCTACGATGGCGGCTTCGCCGAAGAAGTTGATGTAAAGAAGCGATCGTTCCCCTGAAAACTGGTAGACCAGTGCAGAATCTCCTCGTCAACCACGTATTAATAGGTTGTACTACAAACGGACGGCTGTTGTTAGTTCGGGCTGACTGAACCAACCCTCCAAGTACTACAGGACCGCGTGGTTCCTTTCCATTTGCGCTTAATGTCATAAAACATACGTACAACGCTACAAATTTACATAGCTTTGTCTTATTGGAGTAATAATTTTTGCTATGGGGGGAGAGAGCGAGAGAGAGAGAGACTCGACTAGGGTTTCCCTTTCCGGTTTCTGTGGCCGTCGGTTATCCCTCGCCGGCGGCAACGCCATCCTCACGGGCCTCCCTTGGCGCTGTGTTGCAGCCTCTTCCCTCCCCTGCGGGCCCCACGGGGCATGGTCTCCCTCGCCATGAAGCTGTTGGCATCCGGCCGATGGCGTTTCGTGCTGCTGGCCCTGTCGTTGGCGCTGGGGTGCGGCGCGGCTCGGCTTCAAGGCTGCTCCCGTCCCACTCGCTGCCGAGGCGTTCTGGGCCGGCGGACACTCGCTCCCTTTCTAGTCTCCCGCGATTGGTCTGCCTCGGATCGCGTCTCCGTTGGACGCCCCCTCGCCTGTGTTGGCCGGCGTCCGTCCTGCTCCGTCTGTGGCCGCCGATCCATTGCTGTCGGTTCTGATCCGGCGGCGTCTCTGGCCTTCGGATCCTTTCCGCTGGCATCTCCTTCCGGATCGCAGGTGGTCACGGCCTCCTCCGCTCCTGGCGCTACATGATGCAAATTCGAGCCTCCGTGGGGATGCGATGCTGTCGTGTCGGCTTCGGCGCCGATCGGTCTCCCCTTCCGGCAGCGTCTCCTTTCCAGCGGGGTTGTCTTCTCCCGTGGGACCAGCATCGGGGGACCCACTGCCACCGACTTCCCCGATTGCTCTGGCTCTCGAGAGATTGCTTCCTTCTCCGGCGAGCTTCGGATCTTCGCTCACCGTCGGCTCCTTCCCCTCGGTGGCTTGTGGCGGTGTCGCTTCTCCGGCTGTGGATCCTGAACCGCCGGAGTACGATTGGAGATCGATGATGTGCTCATTTTGTAATCTCTTTGGATATGCTACCAAGAAGTATGTATGAGAGACACACTTGTAGAGAAATCCCGAAACAGCTACTTTGTCGGTTGTAGATAGTCAGGGTCTGCCGTACCGAGCCGTACCGTCCGTACCGGACGGTACGTACCGGTCCGATAGATTGTCGGTACGAGGATCGACTGTTACCAATTCGAGTGCACTGTAGCAGTGCTACAGTATTCGACATACCTGAGTGTATCGCTCGGTATACCGTACCGTACCGGTACTGAGCCCAGATCGAAATACCGGTATGGTACAGTATTGCGAACTTTGATAGATACACACTTTATCGAAGGCGATTCCCTCACTACCTGTGTGTCGGTTTTCTTATAGTACTCATTTCTGTGCCAATTGTGTCAAAGGCCGGAAGGAATAGAAGCTGATCCATCATTTCTGTCCAGGTTAGTGTAATGAATATGTTCCTTTGGGATTTGATGTTTCTTCGTCCAGTTGGTACAGTTATTTCAACTATAAACAAGGCATCATGACGACCGAGGTGTCAGAACGACTTAACTCGTTCTGAGTATGTAAGATCATTAATATAGTCTTTGAGTCGGAGGGTGTTAACCCGAGATTTGATTGAGGGGGTGTAGGCCTCGTTCTCGCAAGTGGAGGTTGAAGATGAATCCTTTAGCTCTCCAACTCTCCGTTAAGTGCTTGAACATAGATCGTAATCAAAAGGGGGATTCCTGACTTAGATCCCTTCATTGCTTAAGTTAGAAATAGTATGAGACGGGAGAGTTGGAGTGTGAGTGTATGTATTATCCGACCCTGATGTTGTTATTTGGGGTTGGCTTTTTTATCTAGTGTCATGACGTACATATGATTTGAAACAAACACCGAGGACATAGTCTAGTAAAATTAATAGTTATTTTCTTTAACATAATTTTTAAATAATTTAAGTGAGCCAACCTTATATATAAAGGCTCAAGTATAAAATTCATATTATCTATTTGTATATAAATAATATAATTTAATAGCATGTGGACCTTTTTAGACCCACCTTGCCCTCGTGGGAGGAAGAAGGGGACATAAGAATGTCGGTCTTTGTCATTCTCACCCAAACCTTCACACAAATGGGAGAGTTCAATAAAGTCGTCGTAATTATCCATTCATAGGAGAAGAGGTGATAGATTTGACGAGGCTAAAAAAGGAGGCTACAATAGGTCAAATGAGATAAAGGAAACGGGAGACAATGACAAAGGTAACACTAGGGTAACGTAGGATGATGCGGGTCCGATAGGAGCTAAGGGCAAATTGATCATTTTAAAAATTATTTTACAAGAATTTCTTAAAGATAAAAAGTTTCTTCAAAAACTTATCATATTTTATTTGATTAATTTTTTTTATCAAAATAATTTATGATTTATATAGTTTTATTTTTATCGATGGTATACTTAATTGTTCATGAATAAATTTTTTTATTCTTTTTCATAATTCTTTATATTCATCTCAATATTCTCATCGTAACAATATAATTTTCTTATAATCCAACACTAAAATTTTATAAATTATGATTAGTTTTATAATCCTCTTATAAGTTGTTTCTTTTAGATTAAAAGGATGACCATCACCCGTTAAAATTGACTGCAGCATTTTTACTTGTATTCAAAATTTCATCCAACAATGATACTAATAATATATTCAATATAACTTTCTAGAACTTCACGTGTATCTAACATACTTATATCTTTGGTTATTCTTAGTGCTATTAAAATTACATTACTCGAAGGAAGTCATTGCATAATAAAGTTTTTCTAACGATACTTATGAGGTTATTTTCTAAAAAAAATAGTATTTTTTTTTATTTTTTTAATTAAAATTTTTATTATATTAAAATAATATATATGATGCTCATATGCGATTAAATTTAAAATCTATCACTCGTATAACAATATAATAATTAATCGAATATCTCAATAAAGACTTAACGATTGTATTTAAGAATTTATTTAAAAAATTACTATAGTAGATTAATCTATTATTCATCAACTTATGCAAGCAACTTGAACAAAAATAATTACTTGTATACTTCTATTTTTAACAGTAATACGATTTCTTTTTTATTCCCCAAAATTTACAGTGTCTTTTTTACCAATAAAGAAAAAAAATAGAAAATAGAAATTAGAAATTTTATGTTTAATTTTTAATCAAATATAATTAAATAAATGTATTAATTAAACGTACTCTTTTCATTGACTTAATCTCGTTTGATTAGTTCACAACGAAACCGTCCGAGCTTATCGCTTCGCTCGATTGCGACACGAAGCATTCCGCAGCGCCAATGGCGGACTCCGACCCTCCGCGACTCGACCGTCGTCACCTCCTCCTCCACCACCACCACCGCACCGCCGGTCACGTCCTCCGTCACTCGCTTTCCTCCCTCCTCTCCTCCGGCGTCCTCCCCTGCCTCCTACTCGCCTCCCTCCTCCTCTTCGCCTTCCACTCCACCCTCCTCGTCGCGACCCTCCGCCTCTCCGCCCTCGTCGATCGCGACCCCGCCCTCCTCTCCCTCCTCCGCCGCCTCTCCTCCTCTCCCTCGGCTGCCCCCGCCCCCGCGCCTCCCGCCCGCCCGCGCTCCGCTCCCTTCCTCCGCCTCACCCGCGCCGGTGACTTCTTCTCGGAGTCCGACCCCCCCGCATCACTTCGCTTCTCCCTCAACGCCTCCCGCCTCCTTTTCCTCGATCCCGCCGTAGGCTTGCTCCCGCGACCCCCCAAGTCCTCCAAGAGTAGTGTACCCTTGTTCCCTTCCTCCGTTTCCCCTTTCCTTTTCTCGTTCCCCGACGCCGACGACCGCGGCGGCGGCGGTCGAGATCGGGCCGTCAGTCAGCAGGATTTGGGCCGGGGTTTCGATATCGACCGTCGAGATGCCACTGCGATGCTCTACGTACTCGTCCTCCTCTCCTCCACCCACTCGCTCGCAATCCTGGGGTTTGTCATCGCGTATACCTCTGCTCTCGGCATTGTCTTCTTCTCGATTGCTGCCTTCCACGTCCAGAGGCCCGCCACCGTCGTCGAGACCATCTTTTCTGGCGCTCGGGCGGGGATCCGACGGCTCACGGGGTTCGTGTTCTTGCGGTGGGCGGCGAGGGACATGCTGATCCAGTTCCTCAGCTTCTGGTTCTTCGCCAATGTCGAGGATCAGGCCGAGCTGTTCAAGCTCTTCGTCAAGGTCAAGCTTATGCCTTTTACATTGTCGCCATTCAACCCATGGTCTGGGCTGCAAGACGAGGCGCTCTCGGGGTTTTTCTTCGTGTGGGCTCTCGTCGACACAGTGGGGTCGGTGGTGGTTGTCCTCATGCCCTGGGTGGTGATAATGGACAACAATTTGAGGCGGGGTGTGCTGGATGAGGTGAAAGAGGGGTTTTATTTCATAACTCTGATGCCGGCACAGGCAATCTGGATCAAGTTCTTGGAGATGATGATCTGTGGGAACCTGGGGACGTCGGCAGCCTTGATGGTTGGTGGGAGATTGTTTGCCGGTCTGTTCCATGCGGTGGCGGAGGTATACTTCATGGCAGTTTGGTTGATTTTCTACTTTGCAGCAAGGGGCAAGGATGGAGAAATGACGGGGCGGAGGTTTGGGCCAAGAGACTTGCAGCGTTGCATCGATGAGCTCAGTTGAGATGTACCGTTCGTGCTGGTTGTGAGGATCATTCTGCTGGTAGCCGCATACTCATGAATTCGGTGAGGTTGCGCCCTTTTACTTTCTTTGTTGTGATAGAACTTTTAATAGTCCTCATTTATACTTTCCATTGGTTTAGGGGTTTTGGATTCACATGTACAGTTTTGGACGAAGAGATTTGTTGTATAGGTTGTAGACATCAATTTGTAGATCTCCTGTCTACTGCTGCTTAATCAAGTAATTGATAACTCACACGAATATAGTTTCCTGGATGCATGTTTTGCATGATCTTTGTTATGCTGGCTGGTTCTGATATCCAATGCTGAAATTTTAGGAGTTTACACTTTGAAAGTTGACACAAATATTTTTCGACTATGTTATAGTGTTAGTTTGATGATATGTTAGCATAAAATGTTGCTTGATGAAAACTGTGAATTTTGATGATTATATTGAAATTTATGGAAACCCATTAAGAAGGATAAGAGGATGATGGGCAATTGGTAACAGAAGTGCTTGATCATCTCTTTTTCAGTAAGAGTTTGTATATGTGATTCAAAAGTTTCAAATTAAGTGGGCATCTTCTACAGAGAAGGAAATGCCCACAAAGTAGAGTACAGATAAGTTCTTAAATTTGAATCCTTACCATTTATATCCTCTATACCAACTCTTAGAGCCAGCAAAGTACAAACAATCCATAGTCACCAAAAACACCACCTCCTATCTGTTTGTTTCAGTTATGTGTTTGTATGATTTTGATGTGCCAGAACTACATAAATGTTTCTCTTTTTGTGTTGAAGAAACATACTTTAATATCATTTGAAATAGACAGCATCTATGAGTTTATGTCTATTTAGCTATACTCTTTTTAGATGAATTCTTATGATTATAGTATTGATAAGCAAGGTAGGCAATATCGAATGATACCGCCCGGTACGGGCGGTACGTACCGGTTCGACGGCATACCGGTACGCGGACCACCCGCAACTAGGCGGAACGTTTAAAAGCGCCCCGTATCGGACGATATGGGGTAATATCGAGCAGTAACGATCGAAATTTTGATCGTTACCGCTCGGCACAACTCGGTAACAGTCGAAATCGACTATTACCGCACTGTAACAGTGCTCCAACGGTTAAATTGACCGTTGGAACCCTTTCTCATAGTATTTAAACCCTTCTTCTTCCCTATTTCACTTCATTAGATTTTCATGATCTCTTAAACTATCTCAAACTCTTTTTTCTCTTCTAAACTTTACAAAACAATGATTTGTGAATTCAATCGAGTCTAATTTAGGAAGATTAAGAGGAAGAACTTTCTAATTAAGATGTATGCATTCTTTTTCTTTAATTAGAGAGTAATTAAGATCTTTAATATTATGATTAGTGTGTTTCATGCATATTAAATATTGAAAAATATTTATGATGCTGCGATTAGTCATTTTAATGATGATTTAATCGAAATTTATTCGACTTTATGTCAATTCAATGTATTTAATACATATTATGGTGTTTGTCATGTTTATAGTGTTGAAAGAGAAGTAATTAGTGAAAAATTAACTATGTTAATTATGTAATTAGTGTATCTAATGATGATTTTATCATAATTTGAATCATATTGGATCAAAATTACATATTTAATGTTTCTTTTATGTGTTTGACATATATTTCAATCACTGAAATACGAACCTTGAACAAGACTTCCTCAAAGCCTGAAAAAGATATGTGATACTATTCTTACCTAATTTACATTGATTTTGTTAAACTTATACTATTACTATATTTATTTCTAACTTAAAAACTCTATCCTAACTTTTTTTTATTTTTAGGTATTTTTGGAGGGTTTTACACCCTAAATTAGGTGTACCGCTCGGTACGCCCTGGTGTACCGCTCGGTATGCCCTGGTGTACCGCTCGGTATGCCCTGGTGTACCGCTCGGTACGCCCTAGTGTACCGCTCGATACACGGTACCGTACCGTACTGAGCCAGCCTCGAAACACCTGTATGGTACGGTATTGCAGACCTTGCTGAGAAGTACTAAATACACAAAAAACACTAAATAAAGGAGGTTAAGGCTTTTGTTATATCATTATGGGTTAGGATATCATGCTTGTTTAACTGAAGGAAAAAATTGCTTTCCTTCTAACTTCAATGAACCTAATACACTTTGACGAGAATTGAGCCAATTTATTGCCTTAGAATCAAGTATTGGTTAGCTAGAGTTATGAGACTTACTAAGATTTCAGCTAGGTGCAAGCTTGTGGATGTGGTAGTTAAGTATGAATGAGGTTTCAGATATTGAGCCTATGGCTAAACAAAGGTTTGTTTTGAGACAATGTTCTTAGAGTCATAAACAGTGAAATACCTGGTTGTTAAGCCCATATTCCAAACTGTATATGTTGACAAATTTAACTAAAATAATTTTATATTCATCATTTTTTTATAAGCAACTTTATTGGTATTTCTTGGTTTAATCTGTTTTAAAAAACTTTCTTAGCTTCAATTTAATATGGAGCTTATTTTGATCTTTCCATTAAACAGAAAATTATTCAGTAAATTCCTGGGATCCTTTTATGTCATTTAAATTGGATATTTTGCTTAGTTTCAGAATGGAATAAGTCTCAGGATTGTGCTGAGGTCTATAACAAAGGTTTAAAGTGACTGACAATATATGGAGAATCTTGTCTTTCCTTATTGCTAGTGTTTTTAAGAAGTATATATTCTACCTTTCTTCATTCTACACCTCGTATTCTTTTATATCCACAGGTTACATCACCTGAGAATCAAGTTTAGTATTTCATTTTGAATGTTAGTGTTTCATTTTGAATACTAGTGTTTTTATGAAGTATATATTCTTCCTTTTTCATTTTACACCTCGTATTCTTTTATATCCACAGGTTACACCACCTGAGAATCAAGTTTAGTATTTCATTTTGAATGTTAGAAAAATAAGTTGAATAGTTTGAAGGAACAATAGGATGAATAAGGACTGTGTACAAATTAATGATTGCTAGGACTGGTGATGTTTATTGTGCAGATGCTTCTTGCTAATTTGACAAATTCAGCAAGTGCTGGAAATTTTGCTTATAGGACTAGTGACTAATTAACTCTTCTTCTATTTACCACAGTGACAGTTTCATCACCTTCAACCTCGGATGAGCCTTGTATGAGCTTGTAGACATGCTTTTGAGGCCATATGTATAACTATTGCTCTAGGTAGATATACCTAGAGGTATCCTAAAGTTCGTAAGCCAAATTGTAATATGGAATTATCTCAAAATGTGTTAGGGTATGCATATGATGAATATGAGTACTCCTTGAAGCCATAGTCATAACACCTGTTTGAGCGATCCAATTTTGAGATTGTGAGTGAAAACAGCGATGGTATTTATGAAGAAATTGTCCTTGAGCTGTTCAGTTATTATAATTGTTCTTTTTTTCTTAGTTTTGGATAGATAAACATCTTTTATTCATAAGACTTTGAATGGTTTAAGTTTGCAAAGGAATAAAGATTTTGGGTTTTGGTTGATCATGATTTACTTCTGAAAATGAGAAAGAAGCGAGAAAATCTTCTTTTTAAGTCTGATTCTCCCACTAATCGTTGATTTTCTTCAGGTTATTTTGAAAGTAACTGCTTCAGATTCAACCACACTGATTGTTTATATTACTATAAAACAACTCAAACAAATTAGCCCTTTGAGTTTCCCTTATAGAAGTTACCATATTTGGGGTTTTGACTACCCTTAGTTCAATATAAGATTGTTTTTTTTCTTGTACTAATTAGGCATCATCAAGGATATCAAATGTAATGTGCCCTATTGTGGTACTTCATTTTAAGGTTAGAACAGAGATTTATTAGAAACTCATAAAATGAATAATGCAAACAAAGTTTTGTATACAGAGTGAACCGTTGACTTAGATTAACCAGCTGAATATTCCGAGAGTTTTGATTGATTAACTTCAATTTTCTTCCTGCTGCCTAATCATTTTGCTTGTATAACACAGTAAAGGATAAAATCTTGAGACATTGACTGTCCCCTTTAAGGAACTCTCACAAATACATATGGTTTTACAGCACTTTTGATTTTGTTACTTTCTTGTGTCTTTATGTTAAACATCCAATTGTTTATGTTTGAAAAGAATCAGCCTTCGTAAATGAATTATAATTGAAATATGGCACTCTAATAACCCTTTCTTAACAAACAAGAGAAACTGCTCGATTTTATCACTAAAATGACGAATAAGAAGAATAATGGTCATATGGTCTTCAGATGTTACAATCATGACCATAGAAACATGAAATTTAACTTATTGATAAACATAAATAATGCTGCCAGCTGAAAGAGGACTAGGAAATGAGAGAGTATATGGTTGGAAGAATGGATTATGGACCTAATAGCAATAAAAAAAATTAATTTAATAGGAGCTGGCTAGTTCGATAGACAATAAAATTGTAAAACCTTGTTTACAAGGTTTTCTTGATGGAACAATTTATTGGAGCAGCAGCATGTTTTTCTTGTACCATTCAATGATTTTGCATTATTTGTTGCCCTTTTTTTTATTTAGTAGAACAATTTGGACCTTTTTATGCTTCAATCATGAATTTTAGATTGTAGATATAGCTTGCTAGTTTTCACCTGCTAGAAGAATTTGATACATTTAGATTGTTCAGATAGATATTTGTTGGACCATCTCCAATTTTATGTTGGTTAACTGTTCACAGAGTGGGACAATGACCTACAACTTGTTCTTTCATCATTTCTTTGTTATATGTTGTAGCTGAATGGCCATAAAAATTTTATAACAAGTTGGACACATCCATGTGTTTTTATATCCATAGTTGAAAATTTTGGTTACCAAATCCATACTAATCTCGGGTGGATGGTTTGTACGGTGTGTCTTAGTTTATAAATAACAATGGTTTTATGGCACGTATATCAAGAATAATGTTGTGCCTTAAAATGTAATAAAATTTCTAACTATCGAATCCAACATTAGGTTCTTAACTGATATAATAAAATTAGAAGTGGGCCTGTGTATGATTCCAGAGTTTCTCATGAATTTATTCTCTCATTTCATTTAAATACAACATCAAAAGAAAACTAACTTGTTTGATTTCTCAGAACTATTTTTCTTTTATCTCCTCAAAACTCTCTGTATCTTTTATTCATGTTGATTGCTTGAATACTTCTCAGATTCAATTCAAATATCTGTCTGTGCAATAATACCATAATGTAGTCACTGTATCTCAAGATGTGTTTCTGGATTTCTTCTTTTTTTTTTTAACAATCCTTGTATTAGCTGGTTTAACATAAATGCAATTGTGAATTATCAGGAGGCTGTAATAGCTTTTGGTAACTCACTGAAATTTGAAGGACCAATTTATAAGGATTAAAATGTGGGTCCTAAGCTGCTGTCCATGTTGGCTTGTCCTAGTGTGTCTACAGTAAATGGCCTTGGCTAATTTCTGGTGATTTCATCATTCATTCACTTAGACACCAGGTTTCTACTTTCTTATCATGTATCCCAGTGATAGCAACAAGTGTTGTGAGGACTTGAAACACGATCAGATATTTCGTCAACCAAAATTACTTGCATGTTAATTAGTTGCAGTAGCAGGGGATTTCTCTATTGTTGTTTGTTATTTGTTGTTAAAACTTGTGCTGATTAAATTGTGCCCATGCATCCCATATTTTATACATTGTATCCAACAGTAGAATATGTGCATTCTTGTTATCGGTGTGGCTAAGAGTACGATTATATCGGTTAAATCGATATTTGTTGATTGGTATTCTGTCCATCTGTCTAAAGATTGATGCCAGATCTTAATATAATTCGGTAGTGATTGTTGTTTATTTTCTGGCTTTTTGATGATATCGACTGGGATATTAGAGAAGTTATATCAGTAGTATTTGATGAAGAAGGTTGTTTAAGCAAAATATAGTTGTTTGAGATGTTGAGGAACCAACCTTGGTTTGATATTAGGAGATGAATGGGTTCGACAAAGTATTCTGTAAAAAAAATTATCGAATTTGTATAGAGGTTGTGTCGGACAAGGATCCTGCTAAAGTTAATAACTTGGAAGAACAACAATGATTTAGGATTTGAAAGGTTCAAAGAGTTGTAGTTGCAGAAGCGTATCTGAGCCTTCATATAGAATGATATATTGATCATAAGGATTAAGTGGGGGAGTTGATCCATGGAAGTGGTTTTGTCACATTGTTGAGTGTTACCTAAAACGTCGAGCATTGCGATTGACAAGATTATGTATGGTGACCGTATGGGTCATTCATTCTACATGTCGTGCCGACAAGGCATATAAGTGGCTGTCTAGCTGGCTAGCAATGATGCGGTGTTCGAATATCTATCATATCCATCAGTAAAAATCTTTCTCGAATGTGATGCTTTGATGCATGGCGTACTTCCAATATAAGCGTCATGAGTCAGTGTAAAGATGTCACTGTTTCAGCACAGATGTTTGTGACAGTTTATCAAGGATGGATTGGGTTTTAGATGGAGGATATGATTGTTGATATGCCAAGGAAGAAGAAGATACGAGATGATTTATTTTTGAATTGATGTTTTCTTACAAATTTGAGATGGTACTGCTTTATGGGGGAATTAGTGAAGAGGATTCTCGTACCCCCATAAGAAATTGCATCTAGGAAGTATGGGATATTGGAAATGGAGAGGCAATTGTAGTGAGTGTGATGGGGAATTAATTAATGAAAGATAAATCTATTTTCTAAGGAGGTAAAAAAGTGAAGTTTGATCAGTAAAATTATTTTCTTATAAATAGATCAAAATGGGTTAATCATTAATAATAGCCTTAGGATGTAAAGGCACTTTTCCTCCATAAAATTAATTATAGATTTAATATTCATAATTAGTTATTTTTAACATCTCGATGTTTATATTTTCAAATGTTACGTTATGGCTCCTTATATTTTCGAAAGAAAACTATTTAATTTTATTTTTTCTTATACTATCAAGTATGAAAATATCGAACAATGAGATAGAGTTAATACAATGAAATAGAGTCAATATGTACTAGGTGATAAACCCTATAATATTTTTAGAAATAGAGTCAACATGTACTAAGTGATAAATCCTATGATATTTTTACTTGTAGAATCTATGATGAAAAATAAAATTAAATATTTTACTTTCATAAATAAAAATGATAGGAATTAAGGTGATAAAAATAATTAATTACATAAAGTATAATCTATATGTCACACGCAAAACCACTCATCCCTATCCCAAAGAGATGATAGGTTATCATAGCAATAAACATGAGCTCTTTCCAACTCTGAAACATTTTTATCTAATTTTTTTTTATTCTAACTATACCATGAGTTTTAGTCAGTATCGGATACCCGTCCCATTTAAGGTGGAGTATAATAGGAGTTTTCATCATTGGCCTCAGTACATACAACACGAAATCTCTATTAAATGGAGAAATCTTCATCCGAGCTTTGGAGAGAAGGAAAAGGATCGTACTAACGGAAAATGGACGTCCGTCGAAGCTTCAATGTACAACTCCGGTGTAGGAATCCCATCTCTCTCGTTGTCCCGTACATGGTTCAAGCTTAAAGGTCGGCGTACGGTGCGAGCTACGCGCATAGACGAAGCAGCGGGCCTTCGGGCCTCTCCGTGGCAAGCGATGGATCTCGGCTTGCTCCCTCAACCGGACTCAACCCTCCACTTGTGATCCAAGGATGCCCTTTCTCATGTTAAATACGTATTAATGCCAAGGAGGAAGAATTTGTAATAATTATTTCTAATTAAATAAGACATATTAGCAGAAACAAATAGGAAAAGGAAGGCAGCTTTTCTTCTGCCAAGGTTTAGATCATCAATGTAATCGACCAAAAACTTCCGCAATAATTCATGAAGGGAAGAAATAAATCAAAGAATGAGTTTAAAAATCCCCAAATCCAAAACGAGAAAACATAAATGATCAAACTAAAAGCACCATCTTCTGCGGTTAACAACAACAAATCGTCTAACAGAAAACAAAACGATCAAGATGATGGGCGGAGTGAGATCAAAGTTGAGACGAAGGGTCTGTTCGTGCTTACTGAGGACTTGCTCGGCGGAGAACCTTCTCGAGACGTCCCTGCAGAGCATCCGCCGCAGCAGGTCCTTGGCTGCCGGAGATACCGAGCGAAAAACCCTCGATGGGAACCTCAGGTTGGCCCTGGCCACCAACTCGAAGGTTTCCGCCGCCGTATCCCCGTAGAACGGCGGCGCTCCACCGGAAAGCATCATGTACATCACCACCCCAGCGCTCCACACGTCCACCTTCTCCCCGTACTCCCGCCCCATCACAACCTCCGGCGCCACGTACCACGGCGTCCCAACCAGCCCCCTCATCGGCGCCCGTCCCCCATCCGCCGCCAGGAAGCACTCCGCCGACCCGAAGTCGGCCAGCTTGAGCTGCCCCCGCGAGTCGAAGAGAACGTTGTCCGGCTTCACGTCCCGATGCGCCACCCCCCGCAGGTGGCACGCCGCCACGGCCTCCGCCAGCGCTTGCACTACCGCCGCCGCCTCCGGCTCCGGGAACGGCGCTCCCCCGCGAGCGGCGATCCGGTCGTAGAGATCCGGGCCCTCGAGAAGCTCCACCACCAGGTGAACCCAGTCGTCGTCCTCGTACGCGTCGTGAATCTGCGCTGCGTGGGGGTTCCCTGAAGCGGCCAGGCGGTGGACATTCGCCTCCCGCACCGCGCACTCGCGATCGACGGAGTCCGCCAGGACCCGCTTCTCGACCGACTTTACGGCGAACTCCTCCCCGGTCGCCTCCGATCGGCACCGCCTCACCACCCCGAACCGCCCCCGCCCGATCTCCACGCCGATCTGGTAGCCCCTCCTCACCAATGCCTCACTCATGCCTCTCCAATCCGATCTCCACACTATAGAATCACGCCTTCTCTTCTACCTCCCGTCCCTCTCCTGCCACTCTTCAGTCCACCGTTGCTCGGTATACTTATCGACGATGAATCGGAATCGGAGAAGGAATATGCCCTGGCATTTGACCACGTGGACGGACGATTCCATCGGATCCCTATAATCGGACGGACGACGGACGGCCAAAGAACCCTCCAGTATATTAACTTCGAGCCGATGTCACTCTCACCCACAATTACCAAACTATCCCAGGAGACAAAGCAACGGCTTCACTAATGGACATACATAATGTAGCCGTGATTAGTTTGGTCTGTTAGGAAAATCCTCCGATGTGTCATGTCGTTTTGCGTGTACTTTTGAACCATCAGTTCGTGAATCAGGACCGTCCGATTCGATTTTGAGTGAACTTGCACCGTCCGATCGGTAATTCACCAATAATTAGCGGAAATAACGTGAAATGAGTTGCGGGTTCCAATAAGTTATCATGGTCGCGGCTGTGATAAGCCGTTGTAAATTTGACGGCGAGGGAGCACGTGGCCCCACTTGGTTGGAGGAATAGGACGGCGCGCTCGGAGAATCCGCGAGGAAGTTGGACCAGTTTAAAACGTGTCCTTTACTTTTCTGCCTTTTTTTTTTTTATTCCTCTGTATTCTTTGTTTTTATTTTTTTATAGGTCGACATCAAAGACCGAGCGAAAATTCTCTGCTTTGACTCTCTAGACGATCGATAGCATGTCTCTTTGATACCTTGGAGATTCCATGTAAGATGTCAATGCTAGAATTAAACCTCCAATTCGAATCGAACTCGTGTAAGAGTTGAAATCAGAATTTGATTTAATCTGATCCAAAAAAAAAGGTAATTAAACCCAATTAACTAGAAAATTTATAAACAATTAATTTGAAATTTTTACTTGTTAGAATAGTAATAAAAAATTAATCCTACGAATAAAATATAAATAGATAATAAGGATAGTTTGCAGCTCCCTTTACCTCATTCCAACGAAGAGTTTCAAAGACAGTAGAGTGGGGATAAAGGTGATAAATGTCAGCACAGTAACAAGCACGGAAGTCCATTCAATAAAGGATGGCATGCCGAAGGCAAACGAGTCCCGAGTGCTAACCAAGGGGGAGGTTAGAACTATGAACCATGAGAACAAGGGCAGATGCATCTTCTTCCACTGCCCAGATTGCATGCACGGGCAAAGTCAGTTCACACTATCTTGCTACAGCATCCGGCATTTGAGCGGCTGAATCAAGATTCAATCCCTCGACGGGCACCGCCGCCCACTTCCGATCTCGTCGTCGTCCCTCCCTACCGCTCCGATCCCGTCTCCACAGTCGAGAATCACGCACTCTCTTCTCCCTCTTCAGCCACTCGAGTCCATCGGTTCTCGGCTTGCCTAAGAACTGCGAATCGGGGGCGGAACGATTCCACTTTGTCCGGTCCACTCGTAACCCCACGCGGGTTAAATGATCGGCTAAAAGGCTCGTGTGGGACCGGACCCACACCTTTAATGTCCGGTGCTCGACGAACCGGCACCGTCGGATCGGATCAATCACGATAATGAATGCACGGAAACAGACGGAGATAAGATGAAACCCATGGATATGTTTTCTGTTTGTTCAAAAGATTACGTTTTATCACATCATAAAGGTCGTATCTTATCTACGAGTTTAAACTTTTAGATGAAATGACATTAATTAAGGTTTAAGAGGTTAATTATTTGATAATCCCAAGATTAATCACAGAGGTCAGCGCGTCGTGGGGGTGTCCTGCAGCTGCAAGGCGGTGGCGCACTCGCGGCCGTTGGTTTCCGAGATCTAACCGGATTCTATATACGAACTACGCCCATATCCGAAATCTAATCCGATATCCGATCCCCTCGGGCATACGTCTCCCCATATATACGTACTATCTACGCACATCAGAACCGACTCTCCTCCGCCGTGACTCCGGCAGACGCCGCGGAGGGGGGCGAACGCGCGAAAAATCATGGAGAGACGAGGCCCCATCAGTCAGTTTCCGGCCGGCTTCCACTTCGTGCCCACCGACGGTGAACTCATCGGCCACTATCTCCGGGCCAAACTCGACGGCGAGGACGTGCAGTACAAAGCATTCAATGACGTAAAACTCTACGACTACCATCCTGCAGACCTTGTGGGTACGTGCGTCGAATACACCCATGTATTTCTGGAGTTGTATTCGTATCTGTAGCGAGTATTGTTCTATTGCCAGAAAAATACGAAGATTATGGAGAAGGGAGGTGGTTCTTCTTCACGTCCAGAGAGCGCAAGTACCCCAATGGAATTCGTCCGAACCGTACCACCTGCGACGGCGATGGATACTGGAAAGCCACAGGCACCGAGAAAAGCATCTACTATAATCGAAAGCCTGTTGGAATCCGAAGGTCCCTCGTCTTCTACACTGGGAAGGCTGGCAATGGCCAAAAGACTGATTGGATCATGCAGGAGTACACCACCAAGTCCACCTCTAACAAGCCGCATCGTAATTCCGACAGCTCTCACCAGCCGCATCGTAATTCCGACGGCTCTATGCAGGTATCGATAATTTTTAAGATTTGCTTTCGACTTGATTGATCCATGATAAATGGGTGCAATGATATTTGGTGATTTTGTAGTTGGATCCGTGGGTTTTATGCTCCATTCAAAAGAAGCGAGGAGCGGATAAGAGGAAGAGAAGTGATTTGGATCGTGGTGGACGCAGCAGAAGCAGCAGCCCTCCGCCTTCGAAGATTTCTAGAACAGGCGGAGGTGGAGGCGGCGGCGGCGGCAGCGTTCCCAACGAAGAAGGGCTGAGTTATATGTTGGCTTCGCCCGGTTGTCAAGTTGGAGTTCATCAGGGTGGGTGGGATGATCCCCCGAGCATCTGCAACAATCAATTCGACCATGAAAACAACGCACCGCTGTATGCTTTGCCCTTGGGGATGCAAGACTATCGTCGGTCTGCAACGGCTCGTCAAATGCTTTCGGCGGACTTCTCATCAGAAGCGGCGAGCTCATCATTGCAATTCTATTCAGCCGAGGCCATGAACTCAGGTAAGCAAGTGTACCCAATGGAAGCGGCGAACTCATCACTGCGATTCTTTTCAGCCGAAGGCATGAACTCAGGACTGCAAGTCTGTGCATCAGAAGAGACCAACTCATCGCTGCGATCCTATTCAGCAAAAGCCATGAACTCACGAGAGCAACTCTATCCATCAGAAGCGACCAACTCATCGCTGCGATTCTATTCAGCAGAAGCCATCAACTCCGCACAGCAAGTCTATCCATCAGAAGCGACGAACTCATCGATGCAATTCTATTCAGCAGAAGCAATGAATTCTGCACAGCAAGTCCACCCGACGATGAGATCAGAACAGAAATTCTACGCAGCGGCGATCTCGGCCCAACAGTTCTTCCTACCACCACCACCGATGAACTCAGCGCAGCAAGTCTATCCGTCATTCCCGCCGATGAACTCGGCGGAGCAACTCTATCCGTCATTAATGCCGGTGAACTCAGCAGAGCAAGTCTACTATTCAGGAACGTCGATGAACTCGGCGGAGCAAGTCTATCCGTCATTAATGCCGGTGAACTCAGCAGAGCAAGTCTACTATTCGGGAACGTCGATGAACTCGGCGGAGCAAGTCTATCCGTCATTAATGCCGGTGAACTCAGCAGAGCAAGTCTACTATTCAGGAACGTCGATGAACTCGGCAGAGCAGGTCTATCCGTCATTAATGCCGGTGAACTCAGCAGAGCAAGTCTACTATTCAGGAACGTCGATGAACTCGGCAGAGCAGGTCTATCCGTCATTACCGGCGATGACCTCCGGAGAGCAAGTCTACTCGTCATTACCGGCGATGACCTCCGCAGAGCAAGTGTACCCTTCGGGAACGTCGATGAACTCGGCAGAGCAGGTCTATCCGTCATTACCGGCGATGACCTCCGGAGAGCAAGTCTACTCGTCATTACCGGCGATGACCTCCGCAGAGCAAGTGTACCCTTCGGGAACGCCGATGAACTCCGCAGAGCATGTGTACCAATCAGCAACGCTGACGAACTCGGCACAGCAGGTCCTACCATTGGTCCACACGTCAGTGAACGACAACCAACTATCGGTCCACTCGTCGGTGCAAAACAATCCATCAGAATCAGCGTACTCGCAGGCAGAGCAGAACCCGCCGAACTCGGCGTTGCAAGGCAACTCATCAGAACTCACAAATACAGACTCGCCGTTAGAACTACTTGACTTTTCAGATTTGCTTATCCAAGACGAAAACTTATTTGGCCGTCTACACTTGGAATTATGTGATGATCAACCACAGTTCCCTAATCTCTCTGAACAAGACGGAGGCTCGCTACAAGCACTTCCTGGTCATGGCGGCTCTGGTCTTCCTCCTCCTACCTCAGACATGCCTCCAAATAATGATAGTAAGTTTCAAACAGGTCATCGTCATCTCTCTAAACAAGACGGAGTCTCGCAACAAGCTCTTCCCGGTCATGTCGGCACTGGTCTTCCTCCTACCTCAGACATGCCTCCATATGATGATAGTAAGCTTCAAGCAGCTCGTCAACATCAAGCACAGTATAATCCACAAATAAGAACACTGGTAAAGTTGATTTAGTTAGTCTTTAGCATGAGTTCGACTAGTGTAGATACAACATATACAGTGTAGCATCAGCATGTATGGTCATATACAATGTAGTATCATCATATATCTGCATAGTATATTAAACAAAATTCATATTTTTACAGTGTGTCAATCAGCATCAACTAGTGTAGATCAGGTATTTTGTCTCATATACAGTGTAGTATTTTGAGCAAATAATACATCTTGGGATGAACAGTATCTGTTGTCACCTTGCAAATCTTTACTACCTTGAAATTTATATGACAACTATTTATGATTGATTTTATCTGTTTTTAGTTATAGTGAGGATACAATGAAAAGAAATACCACTACCAACTCATCTATCTTTGTCGATTCTGCAGGAGTTAAATGAACAGTCCTACAAAAATCCAATCCCTTATCTCTTTACTTTGATTCAAGATAACAAGTTCCTGTTAACAGAAACAATCATATCTTTTATATGTTGCATTTGGATCATGAGATTCTTAAAGAAGTTTACTATTGATAATCCTCATTTTAATATTAAAATATATAATTTTACTATTTAGTGTATTATTCTATTCATCTTTTCATCTCAAACACATTAATATATTTTCTTTTATCATCTAAAAAATTCTATTTAATTATCAACGTTAGAAGCATCCAATTGTCTACGTATATGTATATTTATGATCTACTTGTATCTTTTCACCCCCAAGAAAGCACGAAGTGGATTAAGGTAGCTTAAACTAAACAATTAGTCAAACAAGTCTAATTTGGTTGGCTCCATTTGTACACGTACACATCCTTCAAATCCTACTCTGGCAGTTCTTTGTTGACTGCGATGATCGACGACTGGTATTTTGAGATGGGAATAGACAAGATTGACATCAACGTCTTGAAGCCATTCATCGTATGGACCATCATAATTCATATCGATAGCTATGTTTGGTGCATTCGTAGAACTAACGATATCACATTGAGCATCAAAGAGGAAATTGGAATATCACAACTTTTAATAAAAGGTTTTCCTTTACTTTTTCTTTTGTTTTGCTCATCTCAAAGCTCTCTCTCTCTCTCTCTCTCTCTCTCTCTCTCTCTCTTTTTGTCTTTTTTTCCATCAAACTTATCATACTAATGTGACGATGGATTAATGAAGTCGGTAGGATTACTTTTATGTTAAGATCAACTTATGTTAAATCAATTAAACATGTGAAATTTAGCACCCAAAAAAGTAGATAATGTAGATTATATATATATATATATATATATATATATAGTTTGAATGAATATTATCATAATTAGTTTTTCATCAATCAATCAGTAGTACAATGATGTTGAAATTTTAATAACATTAACATCCTTCAAAAAAATAATATATATTTCTATAAATTGGCAGTTTCTGTATTTTTTTTCCCTTTTAATTTAAGTTGTTCATGAAAGTATTAAAGCGTGATTTAATAGTTATCTTAAATTTTATTATTTTTTATATATAAGTCACTAGAAATCATAGTTTCATAATTAAAAATGACTAATATGAAATTTTGGAACTGTACTAATATCTAAAGTGATATAAACATATGGAGTGTTATATGTATTAAATTCTAAAGGAACAATTATGAAGTTATAAAAATATATGTATAAAGGTGAAGTAAAAGGAAAAAAGATTCTTAGCACGACAAGATCTAATGTTTTTTTTCTAGTGTTGGAAGATACATGGTCACAAAGTCAAGCGCACGAGCACGGATGACCAATCAACTAATAAAGCTAAATCAAGGTGATTAATTTATTTTTACCCCAATTATATATATAATCATAATCTAATAATCTATGTTAAACATGACGCATATCTCGCATCATCATCAGCTCATCACGAGTTACCAAAGTTGGGAGCATACATATGTTAGTGTTCATGTGCAATGGTTATCTCTACTGATTTTTCTTCGTATATAAATTCTAAAATGGATGAGAGAAAATAGAGAAATATTTCTCAAAAATATATATGAGATTTGTGTGGAAGTTTGGATTAATTCAATATATCTACAGTTTATTATCACATCATTAGGAATTTATTTTTTTTTTCTGTAAGGAAGAAGTATCAAATCATGTTTTTTTTCTTAAAAAATATTATTATTATTATTCATCTGAAATATTCCACTGACAACATAGTGATCAATGAATGCTTCATTCAGGTGAAAAGTAAAGAAGAAAAATATATATGCAAAGAGATTTATGCTCGAATTAAAGTATAAATATAAGTATAATATCATATCATATATTCAAATAAATTGCATTGACAACAATGAATATATTTGATTCACCAACGTGAAGAACGGTGGCAGGCGAGCGAGAGAATATAGTATGTTTCCGACAACAAAGATCCGACACATTGACTTGCTTTTCCCATGGGGAGATGTGCTCCCACCACTGTCGAGAAGAGCCAACGCAGCAGTCTTCACTCACCTCCCCTTGCTTCGTTCTAAACGTCAGTCGACAGACGGTGTGAACGCGTCTGTAGCCTCTCTGTCAAAGCGGACGAGAGCTTATCCATGTCGTCGTCATTCTGATGGGCTTAATCCCCACGTGGCTCAACGCATCACGTCACGTTTGTGTTGACCGCAGCGTTTGACTGCGTCGCCTTGGGTTTCTGTGCGCGAGGGTGGCAGAGAGTGGAATGGGTGTTTACTAATAGACACTTTAAGTTGCAGTTGCTAACAATGACACCATTTATTATTTTTACGACTCTGATTAGGTTCAAATCATTCGGAGGATTAGAAATCTATTTTTCTCTCAAAAATCGAGAGAAAAAGCTCTTCGAAAATATATAAGAGTTTCGGACTGATTTTGATTAACTAAAGAGATTATTATTCTTTATTATATATATATATATATATATATATATAATGAAAAATCATGTGTTTTTCATAGATGTAGATTAGGGTTACAAAATCATGTAATTAATTTTATGTCGTATTTTTTGGTTTATTTCTTAATTATTGATCTAAGAATTTCTTCTTTTTTGCATCAAAGTGTGTATTTTTTTTGGTTGCGACAAGATCAAACCGGATGAGTCTTTTGCAATCATTTTGGATGAGTACGCACGCCACCGTAAAATCCCCAAAAGGTGGTCAGATATCACTGCTGTCTATCTCTGAGAAGAGACAATCTCCATCATCACTAACTAGTCAACAATATAAGGCTTCTTCGCATTTCTCCATCCACTCACCCCATTCGATTAGTTCAATTAAATTTCTGTGATTTTGTTATATATTTCTATTGAAGATATTGAGAAATATATTTAATCGTACATCGATTAAAAAATAAAAGATTTTAGAGATCCATTATGTAAATATTTCTATCTAAAATAGATAATTTTTCATGAGCTTATGTGCTTTCACAGAAAATAATAAAAAAAACTGACTTATCAAGTTTATACATCATATTGCTTTCATAAGAAGCATTAACTAAAAGAAAATTCAACAAGATGCACTAAAACAAGCATCTCACTATCCGACTTGGTGACTCGATCTCATCCGGCTCACCGACACACCATTAATGAGTGTGGGTGGGATTGGGTCGAATTCCTAGACCAGCATAATAGCATGACAAGACATTGACTGCCTCAGCCAATATCAACAGTGAAGAGTAACAGAGACGACATTCTCAGCTGAACCAAGTCTTCGGGTGCGAACTACTTCCAGGAAGGTGCAGAAGTGGCATTACTCTTTTCAAGTCGGCATTGTGATTCCACGTATAAATGCTCCTGCGAAGCCTTTGAAAGTGGGTGTGTGTGTGTGTGTGTGAGAAAGAGAGAGAGAGAGAGAGAGAGAGGATCGGAGAGGAGGAGAAACAGGAAAGGAAGAGTGAGAAGAGGTGAATCTACCCAGCATGGTGAGATCTCCTTGCTGTGAGAAGATGGGTCTCAAGAAGGGGCCATGGACAACGGAGGAAGACCAGATCTTAGTAGCTTACATCAAGAGGTACGGCCATGCCAACTGGCGAGCGCTGCCCAGACAAGCTGGTGAGCAAATGATTCTCCTCGAGATTTATCATTCTTGGCTTGCTTTTGAGGAAATGATCGAGTCCTGACCGCCATATGGTGGCTTCTCCGCGGCGATGCTTCTTCTCAGGGCTTTTGAGGTGCGGGAAGAGTTGCAGACTCCGGTGGATGAACTACCTGCGGCCGGACATCAAACGAGGAAACCTCACCAAGGAAGAGGAGGAGACCATCATCAGATTGCATGAGAAGCTTGGGAACAGGTACGACACCTCCATCCCCAAGCAAACACGAATTCTGATTCGGACGTGCGAGTCTCTGATACGGTAGTTTTCTTCTTGTCGACAGGTGGTCCGCCATTGCTGCCAGGCTACCAGGGAGAACAGACAACGAGATCAAGAACGTGTGGCACACCCACTTGAAGAAGCTCGCCGGCCCCAACATGGCTTCCAAGGAATCACAGAGGAAGACGCCAGATCGTTCCATGGTGAAGAAGAAGAAGAAGGTATCCCTGGACACGGTTCGCGATACTGCAAGGCTTGTGTCGGTGTCACCAGAACAGTCAGACAGCGACTTCTCGTCCTGTGCCACTGATTCATCAACGGCATCAGCAGAGATCGGCGACAGTACTGTGGGCGTCAAAGAGGAAAGCTGTCCCGCGGAAGACTTGCAAGAGATCGATGAGAGGTTTTGGCTGGAGACGCTGTCGATGAACGACTCCGCAGCGTCCATGGACATCACGAGCCTAGAAATCCCTCCTCCTCCTCCTCCTGCAGTCACTGACCACTTCAACTTGCTCACCTCATCCAACGGTGACGACATGGATTTTTGGATGGAGGTCTTCATGAGATCTGGAGATTTGCAGGAACTGTCACAGATCTAATACAAACATGGTCCTTTTAGAATTCTTTTATAGAATAGTTTTTGTGGCCTTGAGTTGATCCATTCAACATAGAAGTACCACACCATCAAGCTTCAATTGTGGAAGACAGAGAGAGGACAAAGCAAAGCTTGATCCTTCGGTTCCAAGGTGGATGACAGCTTACTCTAACCATGTCAAGCATGATTTGATCAAGTAAAAACAGATTATTCGTGACATTTTTAATTACCACTTGCTGCCTCATGCGTTAGCTATGGTGATAGTTTATCGGTTTCACTCAAAAAAAAGCTTCGAAGACCAAGTCTTGCAGAAGATTACCACCGGGCTTTCATTGAAATCCTGTAACCTGGTCACGGATGTGTGATTTCAGCCACATTTAAATAAGCATAAACTAAATCCACTACCTTCAACTTTCTATATATATATATATATTGGTTTGGATTCCGAATGTGCTGCAACCCGGGAGATAGTTTACAGTTGTCGTCAACAAAATGTGACCAATTCATTGATATCTAATTATTATTTTGTCTGAGTGGCATTCCACCATATCTATCCTTAATATGATTGGAAATAACCTAATTGCCCTTACAACAAATTCACATGATTTGCATGTAGAAACTAACTATCAAAATTCATCTTAAAATTTTAAATTAATCATTATTAATATTAGTTAGTTCTGATTTAAAAGTTATAATATTGTAATGTTCTTAACATTATAAAGAGTTTTAGAAAGTATTCATGCCACTTAGAATTGCAAATACTCGATGGAGGAAAAATAACATATGGTCATATACACAATACTCTCAGACTCGCAAATACATATGAATTCAAAATAAATAAGAAAGTCACTTTTGAGGTGTATATATATACATGCAATTTTGCCCCCTTTTTTTATTCAAGATATATTCAGACAAATAAATCTTAACCTGGATTACTTTCCCCGTGACTTGCGACGGTCTACAAGACAATAAATCTTAACCTCAAATAGCAGCATTTTTACCGATTCCTACTCAAAACATCAGTCGCCGTCCATATCCTAGCAACGAACAATTTAAAAATAATCGACAACAACAGTAACATTTTCCCTTAATGTATTTATTTTCTTGCTCTTATATTTTGCTCTTCCAATATCAATCTCAGAAACCCCATCTTCTTCGGGAACTGAGCTTATTGACCTTAACTGGTAAATGAACATCTATTCTCATGTAGAATCTAACGTATTAAAAAGTCCAAATGCTACAAGATATGAAGTTGTAATCCAAATCTACTCCATTACCAAATATGTAAAACATTATCTATTGTAGATATTTGGTAAGATGCAGCCGACCTGGACTTCCCTAAATTGAATTTGTCACGGTGTTCTTTAATATACGGCCTCAATTTTCTCTCTCTAAAAATATTTGCAATTATCAATTTAAGCAGTTTTCATCTAACGAAACAAACAAAATAAATACATGACACTAGAACTATGATGACCTATCCAGAAACCCAGCGTTTGAAGTTACACTACCAAAGAACAAATTAAAAATGAATGCACAACTACATAAAAAAAATATATGAAATGTCAGTAATGCAAGACTACAGGTCATAGAAGATCTCAAAGTTGCCCTGCATTATTTTTATATACCATAAGCATTTCATTAAAAATAACTATAATCATAAAGAAAAAATATTAAGTCTAGAAATACCTAATGCACCTTTTAGTGAAACATGCAAGCAAAGCATCTAGTTGTTACATACCTCAGAGTGCTCAAGTCCTGCTGGAAGCAGTATTAGATAACACATAAGATAAAACATGTATTCTTGCCTTGGGACAACAACAGGCCGATCATTGTCTACAACATCTACATTATTCGAAGCTGAATGTTACAGCAAAAACTGTGTCAAAACAGCCAACTGTCATGAAAGCAAAAGTAAATTTATTCAAAACCTCCAAGAGCGTTTTTCATGGGCGGCAACAGAGTCAACCCACAAGTAAATGTGAGGAAAATTTTAAGACAAGCATGAATATGCAAGAGCCTTCTCCTCAGACAATTCCTCAGCCGTTGCATCCAATTTCTTCCTTGAGAATTCATCAATAGAAAGTCCTGATATGATGGAACCAGATACATAATGGCCAATCATTTCTTTTCTTTCATAGTATATTATTTTACAGCAAATTCTTCAAAATGCCAAATAAAAGCTTTCTAGAGAAATATGTTATATACTTAATTAACTGGTTACGAAATTAAAATATGACTGGAATATAACATACCTAAAGAAACTTGAATCCAGGGAATAATAGCAATGAACTTAAATACTATACTACTAAACTACAGGTCACAACTTTTTATATCTTTTTTTTTTAATTTTGCCTAGTATATTTAAATCATACTTGTTTTCATTTAAATAGTATATAACAAGCAATATCAAAAGTTTATGTCTTGAGAGGTGCACTACCTCTTTTTTTTCTTTTTCCTACCTGCCTTGGAAGTCACAGGACAATCTACCATCGTCAACCAACTTAAGTAGCCCTGCCAACTCACTGACTGCCGGATCGAAGTGATTGGCAAAAGTATTTGGTAGTCATTCCTTTCTATCCCTTCCGGTATATCTTTCTTCCAATTGAGTTATTCCAGATTACTTTTGAAGAGGCATAAGCAATCCACGGTCCAACTCTTAGTCCCTCCCAGTTTTTTTTTATCCATTCACTTCTTTTTGTGTGAATTCCATTTTGAATTTATACTACAGTTATGGCCGGACTTCTACACCTCAAACTTTTGCCACCTTAACATAGTACTAGATCATTTTGCATCAACTCCAAAAATAATATGAAGAAAAATTCAAACATTTTTATGTTAAAAAATCTTAAGAGTATTAACTTATATTACATGAGCAACTAGTAGTAATGGCAACACACTGACACATCTAGAAATTAAAAGGCATAGGCCCTTCCACAGGATCAGGGATTCAGATTCAGGGTACGTCACTGATTATTTTAATGCAAGTACTATCATGCTTGCTGTAAGCATACTAATCCAAGTTAATGTTGTGGACTTATATTATCTTAAATAGCATCACAAAAGTATGTTGAGCTCTACCCCATATAAAAAGAAAAAAACAAGTACAAATATCCATGTAAATTTTGGCATCTACATATTGCATATCTTACGGCAAGTAGGAAACATGGAATGTAACTTGTCAAGAAGATTAAGTTAAATGGTTCCTGCAGTGCTCATTATAATTAATCGGTATGATTCATCTTGAAGAGTAAGTTGAATGACACATGCATT
This sequence comes from Musa acuminata AAA Group, assembly GCF_036884655.1. NCBI lineage: Eukaryota > Viridiplantae > Streptophyta > Magnoliopsida > Zingiberales > Musaceae > Musa > Musa acuminata. The sequence continues at coordinate 40,097,117 of NC_088341.1, forward strand.
GCTCATTTCAATTTATCAGTCGTTCTCTCACTCTAAGAGCAAAAAGGCATCACTATATTCAACCAATCAATCATGCATTTGAATATAAAAATGCCATATAAAACATCCTCAGAAGTTACACACCTTGGACGATTGTCCACTCGCCAGCATTGCATGTGACAGGAAAAGAATAAATCAGCCCAGCCGGTACATTGTATGAACCATCAGAGTAGACACCCATGGAAACCCATGTTCCCTGTTGCAAAGATAGGAAAGAATCAGGATACACTTTACCCAAATAGCATTAAGTTCTAAAAAAAACACTACAGAAAATAACCTCAGGGGTCCCGAGAACCCAATCACGTATGTGATCACAAGCAGAACTGGCAGCAGATAAAGCACTAGAAAGCTTTCGTGCTTTAATGATTGCAGCACCACGTTGTTGAACAGTTGTAATAAATTCTCCCTTGAGCCTGCGCCAATAAGATGCAGTGATGATTATCTAGTCTAATTTTAAAAGTTTTGAGATGATTTATAATCCAGATCTGAAAAAAGTAAATTTGAAAAATGTTATAATACCAGTCATCATCAGAAACAAGCTGACGAACAGGCTTTTCTCCACTTGGTGTTTTAACAGTTGCATGACTTACATCAGGATACTGAGTAGAAGAATGATTTCCCCAGATGATGACGTTCTTCACATCACTGACTTGAACATTTAGTCGCTCAGAAATCTGACCCAGTGCCCTGTTGTGATCTAGCCTTGTCAAACAAGTGATGTTTTTTGCAGGGATGGAAGGAGCAAACTCTTTCAGTATAAGAGCATTAGTGTTTGCTGGATTTGCCACAACCAGCACCTACAAGGCAAGAGATGAAGGATTCAAGCAGAAAAAAAAAACATCAAGCACTGGTATGCTATTGATAGGAAATACACATACATTTCAAGAAAACCTGAAAGCATTTTTGTTGAATCTTACAAACAGATTGCAAATGCAATTACTCAAAATAATACCTTGCAGTTCGGAGCAGCATATGCCTCTAAGGCTGAAGCTTGAGATTTATAAATGGAAACATTTTTTGACATCACATCCTTTCTCTCCATTCCTTCCTTTCGTGGGAACCCACCAACCATAACAGCTATGTTGACTCCAGTGCAAGCCTCCACAGCATCAGTTGTGGCCACGACACCTAATTTATTATTGTAAGAGTGGTTAATTAGAAAAACAAGATAAGAATAAGGACATATATGGATTGGATAATATCCAACATGAAAGGAAAATAATACCCTTAAGAAGAGGAAATGCTGCATCAACCAGCTCCATCCTAACTCCATTTAGAGCTTCTGCAGCAGGTGGAATGTCCAGCATGTGCAAGATAACAGGTTGGTCTGGGCCAAGCATCACACCCCGAGCAATCATTGGCACGAGTGCATATCCAATTTGTCCTGCAACCATAAAGTATATGAGTAAATTTAAGTTTTTTACAACTAATTAAGTAGCAGAAAATGATTGAAAAAATCAATTTCATATGAAACAAAGGCATGTAACACTTATCTACTTCAATGAAGACAATTTTTTTTTTTCTTTTTTTGACTTGTGAACAGACTTTGGTGGAACTAAAGACATTTTTTTCAGCATTTGGGTGATAATTAGCAAAAGCTATCATAAGAAGATTCTAGAATGTTACATAAGAAACATATCTTTTTCTTAATGCTTACCTCAGAACAAGCCTCAAGTAGTTCTACTTTCAAGATTCAGTACATCTCCTTGTTGTATTTGGCAGAAACAGAAACATTAATTACTATAACTAAATTACTGTCACTCCACAACAAGACCTAATTGTACTAAATGTAGAAACTAAGTGATGTCCAGACTAACTCTGACAATTCACAGAATATAAGAGGAATCAATGGCTGAAAAAAACTCCAAGTTCTATCACTAAGATCTAAAAAGAATAATGATTATCTGAGAATAGAGTTAATTCAACTAAATGATGCACGCATATGATAATGAACAATGAACACGATGGAAATAACAAAAGTTCCAATAAAACAACTCTCATAAACATGCAAAAACATTTTGATCTTCCAAACGGCCTTCATGCTACTACTTATACCATTAATCAATCAAAGGTAACAGAACACTAAAATAGATAAAATGATATCTGGATGTCAGCTATTCAATAATAACACAAAAAAAAAATCCCCGAGACATACCGAAATACATCGTCTTAATGCCTTGTTGTAAAAACTATTGCACTAATGAATGCACTAAACCCCATAATTAAGCCTTCATTAGAATTTTCAGATTACTTTCTCAAAAAGACAAAGGTGGCCCGAACTGATAAAGACCCACAATAACATGCAGAATGCAACTTTCTTAAGAGACTGTTGAATGATCCTTTTTTATACCTCATGATATCAAAGTTTAAAAGAAAAACAATGAATGCATTATTTTATGGTGGATCTTTCATGAACACAATCTAAAGTAATCATTAAAGCTTTCTTAGTCTATTATGGTTTCACTTTATCTAAGACCACATGCAGATAATATGGACCAAATACAATCAAGCATATTACAAACCAGAAAAGATGAGGACCATTTGAAGATGGACAAATAACAGAAGTGTCACCATGAAAAGACTATGATTAAAAATTAAATAAATCACAGTAATACAAAAGCTGAAAGATCTCTCACACAAATAATCAACTCTCTCATGTAAATACCTGTATTAACAACCTTTGCTAGCTTTTGAGAAGCCAGCTTAGGCAGGTTAAGTCACTCGAGCAAAGACAAATAGAATTGATGGATTACCAAAAATTGGGCAAAAAAACCTGTCTTAATAACGTTTGAAGTAAAAACATGTCTTAACAACCTTTGCTAGCTTTTGAGGAGCCAGCTTAGGCAGGTCAAGTCACTCGAGCAAAGACAAATAGGATTCTATAGTGCGTGAAGATAGTAAACCAAAAAGACTGTCTATATAAACAACGTTTTGAAAAATTGATGGATAACATATTCATGTAGACAAATAAACACATATTAGCCAAAAGAATACACGACTGATATATTTCTTGCTGGCAAGAGAGTACATGATTATTCGGAACAAGGACAAAATCAAGCACATCTTTTCTTTCTTCTTCTCGAGATGTGTTCACACATAAATGATTTAGAACGTTGCAATGACATAGTATTCAATTATTGGGTAGTGCTTTTGGATGTTACCAAAATGAACAAGTATTTCAAAGTAAAAAAAAAAAGACTTTCCGATAAGATCAACTGAAAAATCAATCCCACCCCGAATAAACAACCAGAAAATAAGCGAACAACAAACACCAAAAGAAAGTGAAAGGAGCCCCAAATCACCGTTAGACAGCTCCTGATCTTCCTCCGGAAAAAAAAAATCCAAAAAGTCGAAATCAAAGAGACCCGACTTAGCAATTAGCATATCAAATTGTTAGATCAATAACGAGAAAGAAAAAATCGATCTAAGACCGTGAGGGGTTCAAAGTGACCAAAACGAAAGCACCCACAGCCAAGTGATTCAGAAAATCAAAGAAGAAGGCAGCTGCACAGGCTACGTCGATTCCGATCCGACATCCGCAAGCCTAAAACCAATCGGATCTGAGATCTATGACCGATTAAACCAAACAACCCCCGATCACGAAGTAGAATAGATCAAAGGATGATAGCAGCCAAAGAAGAACCGAGATCTATACCTGCAGCTCCCGTAACAAGAACTCGAACGGGATCTTTCGCCATTGAGACGCCGAGAAGATGCCAACCAAGCAACAAAGGCGATAACCTAAAAAAGAGGGCTAATGAAGAGTGAGGCTGCGCTTGGAAGATAATAAAGGAGTGAGGATAGGGTACCTATAAAGGCGAAAAGAACCTGGCAATGGACGGACGGACGGATGGAGAGATCGTTTGCTGGACGGTTGCATGCGCCTGGGACTTTCATAATGGACGGAATAGATTCCATCAACTGACAGAGGGCCAGCGATGGACGGTGGATAAAGCGTTTCTTTACGCCAACACGAATAAGAAGTGATCGTCTTAATCACTAATGACGCTTTAATATAACTATAACTTATTATTTTCGAATTATGATCATATAGTTCTTGCAACCGATCGTAATGCACATCAATTAAATTTGGCATGCTTTTACTAATCCGTACTCCTACTCGTGTTTACCACCTCTTTATAATTGACTTTAAAATGGGAAACTATAAGTGGGTCTACTGCGCTCTCCAATAACAAGGCAGGTAGGCATATGAGTAATTAATGAACAGAAAGAAAAGCTTGTTTAATTATATAAATTGGATAATATTTATAATAATATTAATCCGCGCACTAAGTTTATCATTCATTATTACAACATGAACCCCATGTTACTTTTCCAACTACCAATGTGTCTTTTTCCATACTAAACACACGTGGATCTCGTCTTGCACCACTAAAGATGAAGTGTTAATATATATATATATATATAAGTTTATAACGAGACAAACAAAGACCCAATAGGTTTCGGACTGGGCTCGTTTCTCGCTGTATATATATATAAGTCGCTTTTCCTTTTCTCGTCTTCCTTATTGACGTCCCAGTGAGCATCGGCGGGCATCGACAGCGAAATAGCGGCGAAAGGCTTTGGTAAGTCATCATCCCTCCTCTCCTTCCTCTTCCTTCCTCCGCCACTCATGCGCATGCCTTACCCTTATTTTGCTCACGCCCTAACCCTAACCTTATACCTGTCTCTTATTTTTGTACCTGGATCAAATCATTATACCTTTTCCTGATGTGCTTCCATTTCTTTAGCATGATTGTTTGGTTTAATTCCAAAGACGTTTGTTTGATCTTGTAATTTACAGGTTTGATTCGTGACCCCCTTTAAAGCGGAACAAAGCAGAGTGCGCGCGCCCTTCATGGCGACGGCTTCAGGTATATTTCCATCTCTTGTTCGTCTTGGATTCTTATGGTCTAGTCCCCCATCTTTGAGCTCTGTGGGGATCAGGTTTAGTTGTGGTGTTTCTTGATTGGAAGTGTGCGGTGACTAGGGATTATATGGTTTCGGTTATGGCTGTTTTTTATATTGGTTTGGCCTGTAATTAGGGTTTTGCCTTTGTGAAACTCTGCATCTAGAATTTGTAATTTGTATCACCTGAAAAGAATTATAGTTCTCTGCGTGCTATTGACATAATTAAGTGATTTAATCATGGAACTTTTCTATTCTTAGATATAAACTTCGTGCTTCCCCTTTCCCTTCACTGAAAAGTTACCCCCACTTTTTAGTTGGGGTATTGCTGTGGTTTCCAGTTTCTGTTTGGCTGTGACTTTGATGGTTTTGGCTAGTATGGTTATATTTGTGTTGTTTTAGTTGTTTTTAGCTGGTGATACCAATTTTTTTTTAAAAAAAATTTCTTTCGCATTATTTGGAAAAGACTATTAAATTCATCAGGTTCATGGTTGTTTACAGAAAGTTGTGTTTTCTTTTATCTAGTATATTTTATTTGATTTTTTTTTAATTGAGAAAGAGGGATTTTTAGCATTTCTGTTTCTAGTCTTCATATGTGTCTGAAAACTTCTTTTTGTTATCCATATAATTTTCTTCAGAGTAATCTACTATATGCTCTTATTGCCATATTCTGAATAACTTCATCTTAGTATATTATGTTATAACTATTAACACTGGACTAGACATTCCATCTCAATGAAAAGTTTTGGTTGGTCAAATGATGATGAAATAATCCTTGAGATTAAAAGAAAATTTCCTTCTTATTTGAGAAGATTATCATGCCATGTGGTTCATATGAACTCATAGCATATGTTAATGTGCTGACTTTTCTGGAATTGGTGTGGTGCTGCATGTTTATCTTAGATCTTTTTTCCTTTGTCATTTTGGGGTTAAGACAAAGTAGATCCTAGATATTGGAATGTAACCTGTCTGAAATTTTTCTACTGATATAAAAAAAAAATCAGTAGAAAAATATGGAGACAAAAGCATCTGGCTTTCATCATGAGCCTGAAGCAGTGCTCTCATCTCAACAACACCACCAGGCAATAGAATCATAGGATCCACTGAAGCTGGTACGGAAGAATGTTGCAAGAAACTTGCAACATTGTTGGCACTCATGCCGCCATTTTCCTCCTCTGCCATTCATGCCATTTTACCATATCAGTGAGCAATTATGAAGTCTTCCCTTTCACCTTTACCATAGGTTTGAAGGTTTAGTGAAGTGAAGGCTACTGACCTCCAACTTTTATTGCTTGGCTGAAAGTTCACGTCACATATCAGAAGGAAAACTTTGTTTCTTATTCGAAGGCTTTGTATATTTCTCTTTTATGGACTTTATACAGCAGATTTCAATTATATATAATTAATTAATTAATCTTTTAGAAAGAATATGGATGCATGTTTGGTGTCATATGATTATTTGCTGTCGTGGATGGATAGGTTGTCTCCATGTCATACTAGGCCAAGATTCCCACCCCTAATGGCATGCATATACTTACATGTGTTTTAAGCAATTGCTACGTTGTGACAAATATCAACATTGGATAATTGATTGAATATGTTAATCTAAAAGCATTCATAGTTGAAGAGACGTAAGTAGCTGGAGGTAGTTTGATAGATTCTATTGTACTTCTTTATATGAAACTGTCGACATATTGTTCTCATAATCATTTTGAAGATTTCTGCAAAAAGACTGATATGCATTAGTTAGATAAAAAAACAGGGAAAAAAAGAGGAGTGGTCATAGGATGGTGAACAAAAAGAACACAAATGGAAAAATTCTTGGTTTTCCAACTTGAATTTATCTGGATTTTTTTGGATCCAAAAACTTAACTTATTACTCAACTTTCTATCCTTAATTGTTCCTAGGTTTCTCTTCACAGAAATCAGGAGATGCAATGAGATTGGTTGGTACCTGAGTTGCTTTCTGTATTTGCTATGAGAATTTAGCCATTTAGGATTGATATTCTTTTGATCTGGTTGTCTCTGGTTGCATTCCTATGTCTGTATGCCATATTAGATTTTTGTATTTGATTTTTTCTTAAATTTTATTGAATTTTTAGAACATTCTCATTCTCGTCAAGTTTGCATTTTCCTTGAGACTTAGGGTTCTAACGTTGCATAGATCATTAAACCTTTGTCTCAATGTTTTGAAAATTGTTTGTTACATGGTGAAATATGAAGTAGCATAAATTAAAATAATTCATTTTCTTTCATTTTCCTTGCATGTGCATTTAGCTTTTTCTAATGGAATATGGAAATATAGTAGTGGCCAGAAGATTCATAGAATCTTTTATACATGTCAGTGCCTAGTGCAAATTTTGATGCTTATTATGTATATTCATATGCTAGCAAACACTTCAGTACATGGAGATTCATGAATATACAAAATATAACAATTATCAAGTGTCTCATAAAGTATGATAATTTCTTGTCATGCTAATGATTATGGACCAAATTTGTTAAATTTTTAGCATATTATTATGCACAAAAGATTGTCATTCTGTAACAGAAGGGGTATTGATAACTTTGTCATTGTGTGATTTCTGCCATGCTGCTCGGTCGACCATGTCGCTGGCATGGGTCAGATCAACTGGCATGGACCGAAAAGTGGCCTAGCTAGTATCTCGTCGGGCCTATGCTGACACATACCAATCATCATGACAATCCTATGGTACATAATGCATGGGCCGGATCAATCAGCATGGACCAGTTAGTGGTAAGCTATTTGGTAGATCATCCAACCTTTGCTGACATGTTGGTAATCACGAAATTTTATATTCTGTGAACCATCTATTTGCAGAAGTTTGATGGAATTGTATCTACCTCCTGTGTAAATGTTTTATTAATGTAGTTTCTTTGATACATTTTGATCTCTTTACTGCAGCATCATTCAAATCACGAGAAGACCATAGGAAGCAACTTGAATTGGAGGAAGCACGTAAGGCTGGGCTTGCTCCAGCTGAGGTTGATGAAGATGGAAAGGAGATCAATCCACATATTCCTCAATATATGTCGTCAGCTCCTTGGTATCTTAATGCTGAGAGGCCTGTAAGTTTCTTCATGAAAATTCATTGTGCTTCTCACTTAGAATCTTCTTTCTTAGGAAATTAGTAACCTGTGCCCATTCTTTTCCTATAGAGCTTGAAGCATCAGAGGAAATGGAAGTCAGATCCAAATTACTCCAAATCATGGTATGATAGAGGTGCAAAAATTTATCAGGCTGATCGATACAGAAAAGGTGCATGTGAAAAGTAAGTTCATTATCTTTAGCTTTTGTTATTGGCACTTTAAGTAGCACAAGGCGTTGCACTATAAACTATTATACTTTTCCTAAAGTCCTGGTTTTTTGTTGTTGAATCAAAGAATTATGATCCTATACTGTTGATACTCTTGATTTAACAAGAGGTTCTTATAATTTATTCGAAATTGTTATGCCATACATTGTTTTGTAACTGCTTGATGTTTGATAAATTCTCTTCAATGTTGTAGTTGTGGGGCAATGACACACGACAAAAAGTCCTGCATGGACAGGCCTAGAAAACTGGGAGCCAAGTGGACAAACATGCATATAGCTCCCGACGAGAAGATTGAGTCATTTGAACTTGATTATGATGGAAAACGTGACCGTTGGAATGGTTATGATGCTTCCACTTATTCTCGTGTAATTGAGCAGTATGAGGCTAGAGATGAAGCCAGGCGGAAGTATTTGAAAGAGGAACAGTTGAAGAAACTAGAGGAGAAGAACAACAAAAAGGCTGATGAGGATGGTGGTAGCGATGACGACGACGACGATGATTATCTGAAAGTTGACGAGGCTAAGGTTGACGAGAGCAAACAGATGGACTTTGCAAAGGTGGAGAAACGTGTGCGTACCACTGGGGGTGGAAGCACTGGAACTGTCAGGTAATTTGATATGAAAACACAGGAACTTTGTGAGCTTTGCAATTAAACATTTGCTGCCGCTGGATTTACTAGGACTTGTATGCATAAATGTAAGTCGTTTGTTCTTTCAGGAACTTGCGTATTAGAGAGGATACTGCAAAGTACCTTTTGAACCTAGATGTGAATTCGGCCTATTATGACCCGAAAACCCGTTCTATGCGTGAAGATCCTATACCTGACAGTGATCCAAATGAGAAGTTCTATGAAGTGAGTTTGCATTGTCTTTCTGAAACATATGTCAAGTTTCTTCCATCTTTCTGCTTTACAATAAATAACTTATTTTTTTATGATTTGCCATATAGGGTGATAACCAAAACAGACTTAGCGGACAAGCACTGGAGTTCAAACAGCTTAACATCCATGCCTGGGAAGCTTTTGAGAAGGGACAGGATATCCACATGCAAGCTGCCCCTTCTCAAGCAGAGCTACTCTTTAAGAATTATAAGGTTATCAAGGACAAGTTGAAAAACAACACAAAGGATACCATCATGGAGAAATATGGAAATGCAGCATCTGAAGAAGCATTACCTAGAGAACTTCTTCTTGGACAAAGTGAGAGAGAGGTTGAGTATGATCGTGCTGGTCGAATAATAAGAGGCCAGGTACGATATCTTGACAGGAGATCTTTTTGTTGTCTTATTTGATTACTTTTAGAAGTCAGTAATGCTTTGTTATCCTTAGAAGTCAGTAATGCATTGATATCCTATAATTCCTATTATAGATATTCAGCAATAGTTATGTTACATAGAGACTTTTTCTCTGCATAATATTTGGTCATATTCTGCCATTGATTGAATTTGGTTTCCTCAGCATCTTATAACAAGATTTTTTTGGCTAATTAGATCATTCGGTAGTTTTCGGTCTTATTCTGCTATTATTTGAATTTGGCTTCCTCTGCATCTTATAACAATATTTCTCTCACTAATTAGAGTATAAATGTTGGTTACTTGTAGGAGACCTCCCTTCCCAGAAGCAAATATGAAGAAGATGTCTATATCAATAACCACACCACAGTTTGGGGATCATGGTGGAGGGATCACCATTGGGGCTACAAATGCTGTAAACAAACCATCCGCAATAGCTACTGCACAGGCTCAGCAGGAATTGAAGCTGCTGAAGCTGCAACAGAGCTTTTGAAGGCAAATATGGCTCGTAAAGAAGCTGCAGAAGGTCAATATGATAGAAATTTTCATACTTTCCATAACCAATTTAAAAATAAGATCATTCTTCGTTTTTGACATTGTCTTCAAGGTCATGACAATCTCATTGGCATTTTCCTGCTAAACATGCCAATTTGAAGAATTCTTCGAATTCATGTTCATTTCCAAGTAGCATAAATCTATAGAGTTTAAGACAAAGGGAGAGAGGGAAGAGAGGCATCAAATGCCTGCTTGGTTCAGAGCAGCTGGACTGCCATTCATAGTGATGGCAGTGAGAGAGAGAGGATGAAAGTCAAAATCAGAGACTAGAGACTTCATGGTCTGATTTGGTATACAAGGCATTGGGGTTTGATTTTGTTGGTTCATTTTGACAGCCCTCTTAGTGCTGAGCCGACTTCGATTGTCGTGGAGGTTTTTGGCCAACCTAAGCCTTGTTTAATTTTCTGTATAATGGGTTGGTTTGGACTGGCTTACTGGACTCCTACCTTTCAGAGAGCTGCAGTTTTCTATAATTACCCCATGACATTGTTTGTAACTACTAAATTCAATGCGAAGAAGTACCAAGTGAACTGACTGCTTAAGATTTTTCTTGAAGTACATGACCAGACAAGCTTAATACATTTTACGACTGAAGTTATCTCAGTCTGGCAGGCTGTTTCATATTAGTTCCATGTTTTCATTTGATAGCGATCGGTTTCTACTTTGTTGCATGCTGTTTGGTTCTCATCTTCCTTTCTTTTTCCTCATTTCTTTTTAGGTGTGTCATCGATAATCTTCTATATCACCTTCAATTTTCTCATATAAAATGTTGGTGTCTTGGTAAATGGGAGAAGAAAAGAGAAAAATGAAAAGGTGTTCATGTTCAACATCAGTGCTCATCTTTATGTTCCGTTTGACTTAAAAAATCTTGAACTGAACTAACTAGAGCTCACTTGTTCAGTTTAGGTTTTTTATGCTCAATTTAGGTAGTTGCTTTATACAAGTTTCTTTTAGGTTATCAGCTTCTTTGATGTAAATTACTGTATCATCGAGAAATTCCATGGTATGTAGGAGTATCAATATTATAACTACTATCGATACCATCCCCTTTTTCGTATCTTCATGAAAGTGTGACAATCTTTCTTCGATGCAAGGATCCATGATTATTGGAGCTCAGTTTCTTTTTGAATGTATGAAAAATATGGTTTTGGGCCTCTAAGGTTTTTCCTAGTTTATTTTAGTTCTTCATTTATATTTATTTATGACATTGAATGTGCTAATATATGCATTTTGCAGATAAGCCTGTACAGCATGAAGAAAAGCAGCTTGCCACTTGGGGAACTGAGGTCCCTGATGATCTTGTTCTAGATAAAAAGTTGCTGGCAGAAGCACTGAAGAAGGTAGATTAGTGGCTCTTACTTTTGTTTACTCGTGTGCTTTTTGTTAATTCATTGATGCTAAAACTAACTTTCTGTTTGTACAGGAGGATGAACGAAAGACGGAAGAGAGGGATGAAAGAAAGAGAAAATACAATGTCAAATGGGATGATGAGGTACTTAATTCACAAATCAATTCTTAATTGATGTGCTAAAATAAGTTTTCAGTATCAAAAGCTCCTAAAGCTTCATAGAAACCTGAACCAATAAAAATAAATGAAAAATGAATACCAACTGACTACACTTGAGTTATATGGTAAATTGTGGTCTCTGGCTAGACTAGTAGTAGATGATGGTACATACCCGTCCGGCTAGTATTGTTGAACATTAACGCCATGGCAAGCCGAAGCAATTCCCAAAACAGATTATAATGTGTGATCTTTTTATTCGTAGGTGAAGTTTTGCTGCAAACACATGATCGGAAGGAAATCCTTTAATTATGACAATATTGTTGATTTATGTGGGAGGTGGATGGGAAGTCTAATTCTCTTATGATTTTATGTCCATGCAGGTTACCGTGGAAGATATGGAGGCCTATCGAATGAAGAAGATCCATCATGATGACCCAATGAAAGATTTCCTCCACTAATTATAATATTATTATTATCCTATAGGGTCCTCCTGTGTGTATATATACTGAGATTGTTGGACTAGTTGCGATTGGGTTGACTAGGAGTCCCCTGACATGACTTGTATGGCTGGATGTTTTACCAACCGTTGAAATGACAGATATATTTCATCTCTTTTTTTTAGTTAATTAAACCTATATAAAAATGATTCGGTTTGTAATCCTAAATTAAATTTTTTTCGTGCCAGCTGTGTGTGTAGGCCTAAAATTGGACCGGATGGGGAACATGACCGCTAACTGGTTTGACTGCCGAACCGATTTCCCGGTTCGATCAGGTGTCATCAATCAGCACCGTATCATAATTCTATTTATTTTTTAAAAAATTAAAAAATAAAATGTATTTTATTATTAAAAATTAAAAAAACAATGGTTGTTACCAAAGTGAGTTTGAACTGATTGATTGGTTTGAGTGGTGTTGGATTTCCAATCAATGTAGTCTTTTCTTTCCATAGGAAGATTTGGGAACAAAATAAAAGATGTAAAATATAATATCATTTTCTTTCTAGTGTCATGGGATGATTTCTGTGCTAATCCACCACCATGGCAAGCTTGTCGCTAATGACGTTGAATGCTTTGTCGTGGAGTCAAAAAATGGTAGTTTGTCGTCTCAGTAAATATAAGAAGAAAATGTACTGTAAACTTATTTCAGTAATAAAATAATTAATTATGGTAAGATTACTTCTTGAAAGAGTCTCTTCTACTGTTCCTTTCTGATGACATTTACAAACTCTCCTTAACCTACTATCTTTATCCATGTTGGAATTCAGATAAAATTGTGACTCAAAATATGTAACTTCAAACTCAATAATAGGTAACTATTTACATATTATGTATCCTAACACTCTTGCTGGCTATATAACAAGATAGATATAGAAACAACAACGCGTACATCTTTTGAGATGTATTACGTGACACCAAGAATGTCTCAGGTTGAATTGATTCGTTCATTGATGATTGGGTTTATGTAGCATCAACATCATCTGGAACACCTACGAGCAACTTCCTTTCCCTTTAAATCTGTAATATACCAACATTCTTTTTCTTCGAAGAATCATATGGCGTGATTTACTGAGTTATACATATGCCTTCCACAGCTTTATGATTTCCACAGTAGCATCATCATTTTATTTTATCTCTATCCTTGTTCTTTTTATAGTCTGATTAGCTGCTTAATTATTTTCATGAAAATAATGTGAAATAGTGCGAAAAGTAAATTGTTATATAATTGGTTTGATGTTGACTATTTGACATATGACTAGCATGCTAGATAAAAGCTTTTGATCATAATTTTATTTTTTCTTTTTATAAAAGAAAAATGAGGAAGACGGAATTATATACCAAACATCTTCAACCTTATTAATTTATGCCAAGAAAGATTGATATGTCGATATGTCGAAAACCTCGAGGAGGAGTTAATGATGTTGATATAGATAGTTGTTGATCCCTTTTGGGCATAGTAGCATCATGCTCACTAAATATCTAATAACAACAGTGAACTCGTTTGGTCCTTTAGCCACATTATGCATGAGATACCTTCGATTCATTTGCACCGAGGACTGGTTTTCATCCTCCATAGGAACTCATATGGGCATGCACAATGGTAAACAAGTGGTTCGTAGTCCAATCTTCTAAGGCATTTTAAGTTCATCTTGATTTCTATAAGAGAAAGAAAGAAGAAGAGAGTGTGAGGGAAGCTTTGTAAAAAGGGGGTATAAAGGTTCTCTCCTAAGCGTACAAAAGGAGAATAGAGTTATAAGAAGGAGGTTGATCTTCGTCTATTAAAGAAATATCGTTAGTGTATGCCAGTGGCCTCGACGAATGAGGAATCAGTGGAGTGAATGTAGGTCACGATGATCGAACCACTATAACTTGGGTTGCATTTACTTCTTGCAATTTACATTTACTGCACACTGCCCTTCTTTACTTGCTTTATATCCACTACACTCTTCCATATGCTTTCAAGTTAATATCTTCCGAAATAGGTTTAATCGCAATGAGATTTTCAAACTGACGTAATTTTTACCGTTGCACTAGTTCACCCCCCCCTAGTGTCGACTTGTTCCTAATAGGTCTCATAGCTACTCATGTGGGGACACTAAGGATACAATATAAGTGCTCATTAGAGAATGAGTTCACTAATTGATTTGCTTATAAAATGCTAGATTGTTGATAATACCTCATTGTCAGACAACGATTCCGTCATCCCAGTGGTGTATCTGGTCCTTAGACTTGAAACACCAAGAATATCTTGTATGAGTACTCTACTCTTTGATACCGGAGTAATAGGTTTGGAAGTTCTAAATCTAGTATAGCCAGTTATCGAGAGTGGCAACCAACCTTACGAGGGTTATTAAGTATCGATAGAGGATCATCTACATTTAGTATTATAAAAGGAATATCTCATGTATTTTTGCTTAGACAACTCCTTAGCCAGGGTCATTTGGATTGAGAGAAAAAGAGTTCTCCGGGAGAATCCGATTAGAGCGAGACTCGAGTAGAAATTGTATGAGCCTAATAACACCATACACAGTATATATTCTCTGGGATATTAGATGTATGAGGAACTATAGGTATGTTGGGGATAAAGGAGCAAGAAAACGATAAAAATATAATACTATGAAGCAATTAACAAAAATCTTTTCGATCAAGAAAACAATTGTAGTATTTAAATAAGAGGTAAGATAAGAACACTTATAAAATATTCCCAACTGCACACTCACCCTCTTGCTTCATGAACTATGGTCTTATTTATAGGACCTAGTGGTAACTACCTCACTCCCTATGTCACCCATGATTGAGGTAGTTATAGGAACTACCCTATAACTTTTAGATCATGTGCCACTTCTTGAAACATAATTAAAATTATCCTGAACATGATAACTACCTAGATAACTATCATGAATCAATTCTCAACACTCCTCCTTGATTCATAATTACATACATCGATTTACGACATGAAATAAGTATGCTGACCACGAATCTATGTAGGTAGGAGCTCAAAATCAAAGAGCTGTATCTTCCACAGCTTGGAAACAAACAAGGTGGTCATTAATGGATGTGTCAACTCCATCGAAAAGACCATGAGAACCAATTATCCTAGGAAAAGAAAACAGAAACCAAGAATCACTATCGTTCTTATTGATCTTCTTCGACTCAAGGAATTTCTTGTGCAGCAGACCAAGAAAATTTATGGGAGGGAAACAGTAGCGGTTGCAGGATACAAAGCTTGAGATCGGAGGAGAGGAAAGCAAACAAAAGGGGAATCCAGCATTCATGTTCCGAGAAATCCTTCATCCATCCTGACATGGCACAGTAAAATATCTTTCTTCTCTCGGTCTGTCTTCAGTTCCGACACCATTAAATGAGAGAAGCTTCACCGCTACTACAGCTCGGAAGGCGTTTGGATCCTTTACATCATTTTGTTTGTCAGCGAAAGCAGAGATGTTGTGAGCATAAACAATAGGGTTTAGGGTTTATGTGATAGTTGGCAGAGAGAATACTTATATCATCTTCATATAATTCGGGTGCCATCGGAGATCACCAAAAGAAATCCAGTGGACTGTATCACTCACACACCCCTGAAACATGGTAGGCTGATGATGATGATGATGATGATGATTCGGACCCTCACGAACTGGCCTTGTCGATCATCGTTCTTCGACAGGTTACATCATCCCTGAAATTTCCGATGGTGGTTTCCAAAAGCCGACCTCAGGCGGCCCCCCAGCGAATATGATTCTTTTGCTCCTTCCACCGCCTATACCAGTCTTTGGAATTTGTAGGATCGGTGGGTAAGAACAGTGCAAACGTCAAAGCGTGATCAACTGTTCCTGTGGACGCAACCAGCCGAATCGGGAGCATATATTATGGGAACCGAAGCATCATGATCCGTCCCTGAATTCCACGTTGAGAAGCAGTGGGGAGTTGGTGCGTTTAGAGGAGGAAGATGGAGATTAGTGAGGAAATAGAGAGACGTTAATGGGATGATTCCATAATGAAGATAAGTTCGTTTCATCCCCAATATCACAGCCCCCACCAGTGCTTACTTTTTATCTTGTCACATCACCTTTCGTCCCACTGTCAAGCTTTGTCTCCATTGACACAGAAGCCCTAGCTGTGCACCGATGCACTTTCTCTCTCACTCATTCAGCTCGTTGATTTTTCTCATTGGTGTAGGCAAGACCTGCCCAGAAATTGAGCAGGATTCTCGATCTCCTTTTATTAGGCCGAGCAAGAGTTCCACGGGCTTTGGGACTCCCCTCTTGTGTACAGAAGAAACATGTAGGCTTTCGGAATCTTTTCTCTCGTAGCCAGACATCAGCCACTGGAAACAGTAAGCTTCTCTTACCTCTCGTCTTTCCTTCCCGTTCAGATGTGATCCCCTGATCATGGCTTTCTAGGTCTTCTAGTCCTTCCTCGTCTCCAACAAAACGTCAGCCGCAACCACATAGGCAAAATCCATGCTGATCTGAGCTAGATCTGTAGTAGAGTAGCTTTCTCTCTCTCTCTCTCTCTCTCTCTCTCTCTCTCTCTCTCGCGTAATGGAAATGGCTAGATCATCTAGCTTCTCGAGCTTGTCAACAGGTAAGTGAAGAGGAAGAGAAGTAGGGGGCAGCCGCTAAATAGGTCATCGTATTTCATCGTCGTCATCACCATCATCCATTCGTTTTCTGTCAGCTGTGACTCGAGAGTCTTATGCAGGATGAGCTAAGGAAGTGTAGAAGGAGTCGGAAGGATCACTGAGAAGAAGAAGAAGAAGAATCTACAGTGATCCTCCTTCATGGACTTGGTACCAAACCCAGGTAGCCCGCATTCCAAGAACAGCGGTGCCATCAGTCCCAGTAGCAGGCGGCAGAACTTTAGCACCACCTCCTTGGCCGCTGCCAGCGCTGGCGGAGCTGCCACCTCCTCTTCCCCTCCGTCGTTAAGCCGCTACGAGTCTCAGAAGCGCCGCGACTGGAACACATTTGGTCAGTACCTCAGGAACCACCGCCCACCGCTCGCCCTCTCCCAGTGCAGCAGCGCCCATGTCCTGGAGTTCCTCCGCTACCTCGACCAATTCGGCAAGACCAAAATTCACACTCACATGTGCCCCTTCTTCGGCCACCCCAACCCCCCCGCGCCGTGTCCGTGCCCCCTCCGTCAAGCCTGGGGCAGCCTCGACGCCCTCATCGGCCGCCTTCGTGCTGCCTACGAGGAGAACGGTGGCAAGCCTGAGACCAACCCATTCGGCGCCCGCGTCGTTCGTCTCTACCTCCGCGAGGTTCGTGAAGTCCAGTCAAAGGCACGGGGCGTCAGCTACGAGAAAAAGAAGCGCAAGAAGCCACCACAACAAGAGCATCATCATCCTCCGCCGCCTCCGCCCGCAGCCTGATCTACCTGCATTAGATCTATGTGCGTGCATTAGCTATGTGGTGAGCTTCCCTTCATTCCATTTGGTTGCCATCATCATCATCATCATCCCTTTATGTGCTCTTTAATTCCCAGCTGATTGAACCTATGAACCAAACTGCTGCTACATATTTAAAAGTATCTCATGAGATGTCGGTTTTGTGCAATTAAATCCATTATATGATCTGAACATTTTGGTGCATTAAAACAGTCCAGTAGCTGCAGTGAGTGGTAGTGCTCTATCAGTCTAGTGGGGGGAAAACAAAAAGAAAAGGAGAGGGGGGAAACAACACAAGTACAGTACGCTCGTGGAGGTAAAAAGCACCAGCCAAGAGGGAGCAACTGCTGCAGAGAGACCTCTGGTCGTGGGGAGGACTCTCCATGAATGGTAAAGAACAAAGAGAGGGATGTGTTCACTATTGTAGTTTTGACTGAAAGAGGTCACTGCGACGGGGTGTACTTAAGATTCTTATAATGGCAATGCAAGCATCTATTTCGCCCACAGCTCAGACCAACTTTTCTTCTTCTTCTTACGGTATCAAAAGCTTAAGTGTGGAGACCTTATAATATCTTGTCAGTCAGTAGTACCCATGTATGGTTTCTTTTCCACACATTTATAGAACTGGGAGTCAGTGCTGCGATTCTGCAGCAACTTTTCAGATACCTTACCATTCATTCTAACACCCATTTTCTTTTCCTGCCTCGCTATCATCTCTCCCTCCTTAGGATTATCCTCAGCACCGGCCGTGTAGGACTCTTTCATTTCCAAGGTTTCCTTATAATCCACCACCCCTTGGGCTTGCCGTTCTCGATGCTTTTGGCAATCACAAACGCACCCACACACTCCGGCTTGACACTCTCAGCAAACCCAAAGCTGATCCCAAGGTTGTGATCGAGATTGCCACAGGTATTCGTCGATGGAGGCGTAAGAAAGGATCGAAAACTTGGGGAATAGGCATCCCAAGATCGTGGTCTCACACTGTGTTGCTATGAATGATTGGATGGCATTTAAGACTCCTATCGCTGGGAGTGTGAGCAGACTCCAATATCTTCTTTTTATACTCCACTCCACTCGATGGGAATAGTGTAAGGTGGTGGTAATATATTGATTGCATCGGTGGTACTTGTGCATCTTTAGAAATTCCTCTTCATCGATGAGCATGACCACCACCGAGTTGGCTCTTATACATGGTAAAAACCATGGCGACCTCGAGCAGGAGATACGGTGGGGTTTAAGGTATCCTCCGGATTAGCGTTGAGTTGCATGACCTGCAACTCGCAGGCTTGTTTCTTCTTTATGTCAGTTTACTTGCTAGTTTGAGGATTGCTGGATCTGTGACATCGCAAATTCTCAGATGACTTGTCATGCAATGACATTACTTTCTATCTTGGAACCCTTTTTTAGCAGGTAAAAGTATCAGAATTAGCAAGTGAAATAATTCTTTTTCCTTCACACAGTAAACAGCTCTACATTGCAATCAGCACATAATTCATTTTTCGCTTTCATCGTATGATTCTAGGGTTTCGATGCTAATTGTTGCATCTACATGCAGCAGCAGCAGCTGATAGGTTTTGGTATCATCAGTATTGCAGATGGTTGACATTTGACCGCTTTGCTTCACTTCATCTGCATGTAAAAGTGATCTTTGCATGGTTTATGCTCCATAGATGCTTCTACAGGAATGGTTGTCATC
Organism: Musa acuminata AAA Group; assembly: GCF_036884655.1. NCBI lineage: Eukaryota > Viridiplantae > Streptophyta > Magnoliopsida > Zingiberales > Musaceae > Musa > Musa acuminata. Next base: position 40,116,336 of record NC_088341.1, read on the forward strand.
TTGTGCCATCAGCTGTTGTAGACTACATATTTTAAGGGTAGGAGATCGGAAGACTCGTGCGGTGAATCTATTTAACTGAAAGGTTGATCATTTCAAGGCAGTGATGGATGATTCTTATAGTTCCCATGTGGTGTTTCCAGATTCTCTTCCTCTTTGGATCATCCAAGTGAAACCTTCGTCTAAGTTTCTAAGGTCGTGTCATCCAGAATAAAATAGTGTGGTAAGATTCAGCTTGTCGAGGTCCTGAGATTGCACCATCCTAGTTTGGATCGAAGTGCAGGTGAGGAGCAAGTCCTTGAGCTCATGCATCTTCCTTTATGGATCTTATCAAGTATGCCCTAATCATCAGGTATCAATAATGTCTTGGATCCTCTAACGACACAGATAAAAAGCAGTGACAAAACATATCAGTCCAAGATCTTGAGCTACACCACTGTAAGATTGATATGGAAGAAGATTAAGGAGTAGTAAATGTCAGGTTTTGAGAGAGAAAGAGCTACAGCTAATTTCCTATTTCTCCTTGTGCACTAGAAAAGCTTATAGTTCTTCTTTTCCTGCATCTAGAAAATGTGAATAGAAACTAGCTTTCCATTTTTAACAGCAGTTGTGCACTAGAAAAGCGACTTCTCCTTTTACAGTGCAAGTATTTTGCTTTTAGCCTCTGATATATTTCATCCCAATAAATGTGCAAAGTAAGAATGGCAATTTATTTTAATTTGTTTGATTTGTTTTCTCTACTACATAAACTCACAATCACAAAATAATGTTGTGCATCTTAGAAAAAGATCACAATTAATGGTTGAGATATTGATCTTATAATTTTTGTCTTCAGCTAGTTTACATGGTTATCCAAACAGTGCATTTTCTAGTGATTCAGATATTAAGCCAAACATTTCTTGGTCTCATCTTTTATCTTCTTTTTTTTGGATCGTCCAATCCAAACTTTACTATAGATGATTCACATGCATAAAAATTACTACACTACGTTGTTATTTACCATAGTTAATCATGAGAACTTTGATTTGGACCTCTTTGATCCAATTGGAGAGAGATGAAAAGAAATCAATATTGCCACTCGTATATTCTGAATGGAGATACAGAAGATCGAGAAGGTAGATTTGGAATCGACATCGATTTGGATTGTGATGCCTCTCAATTTCGAGTCTGGTGATCCTTTAGATATGGAGTGTTCATTTGCGTTCGTCTAATTGAAATCTGCATATGATTGACAACATTTGATAGAGAGGTAGTCAATTTTGAACATCACATAATATTTTTCTTTCCGGCAATTCCTCTTCCATCTTCCTCTCTCTATGAGCCTTCGAAGCATTGAATGTTGGTGGGAAAGCAGTACAAGGAGTGACTGTTGATCCTTCTATCGTACACACAGTCTATGAACATGAAGACACTAAACCACATCCTTTACTCTTTCGGTCTTCTTCCTTGCCCTATTTAATGGAGTAAAAGCAGAAAATACCAACATCAGTTCCATTTGATGTGGTGCAATAGTAGCAAGAGAGAGAACAAAGCTTGACATGATCAAGCGTTGAACCTTGTAACACAAGGGTTTATAATCAAAAGCCATCTAAATATAAGCTTGACATTTTGAACACATATGCTTGTTAGGTTTCCAAGCTCAAATGTTTTTGATGGTAACTATCATAGCAAATCAGAAGTACAGTACACTCAAGTCTGCTGCTGGGATTAAACCCACCCTCTTCCTTCATACCGTTGCAAACCATCCAAGCTGCAATCATGGCACACAAATAGAGATAAGAGAGACGAGAGAGAGAGAGAGAGAGAGAGGAAGGAGTCACAATCGATCAACACATAGGATGCAACATAAGTGTCCCTCTGGAGAATCTTTTTAGCGTTTCAAAGCCTCCAAACATAAATGGGACAAAATAGAATCAATACTTGAGTGCCAAGTGAATGATTATGGCTAATGATCAAACCATGTGGCAATCACTGCACTTGCATCACAATCTAAAGCTGTTCACTTTCACGGAAGCTTCCATCGATGAAGAACACTTGATGCCGATGCCTGCCGCGTTCATCTGACCCCCATGTTGCCAATCGAGACTCACTTGAACAGGGAATGCAAGTGAAGACTTGCAATGAAGTCTCTTCAGAGCTTTCTGGCAAACAGTGGAACTGGAGATTGCTATCATACGAATACAAGGAAAGCGATAGTCCGCCATGGACATCGATTGTTTCTTTCTGGATCCATACCAAGGATTGTTTCTGCAGATCACTGACTGTTGTGACCAAACACTATCTTCTGCTTGTCACCTACTCCTACTCCTCCACCAGAGGCTCGACCAATACAGCAAACACGTCCTTTTAACCTACTCCCAATCAAGCATGACTAAACCTTTGGCTTCTCTGTCTCTGTCTTCCTCGATTCCTAATAAATTTTCTTCTATTTTATTTTATTTTGTCATGGTGGTGTGTTCATATTAATCGACTAATTTCTCGTTAGCATGATGAGAGGCAAACCACCGGATCCAAATTTTCCATTAATATTTTCTCTATTATCTATTATATTGATTTGATGATGATAATTATTAGCAGTGGCAGCATGTTTTCTCTCGCTGCGTATGGTCACTGTGTTCCCTGGCAGGAGTGCGAGGATGGGGTCAGGCCAAGGCGTGTAGTGGCAAAAGAAGGGGCCTGCAAATTCTTGTGAGCTGATGTGACGCCTCGGAGCACGAGGGCTGCTTCCCTCGATGTCGGCGTTGCCCGTGGCACCAGTGGCCGGCGCCCACACGTCCGACCCAGGGGAGTGGGTCCCCGCGCCGCGTACGGAGACGCCAGGTGGGGGGGCCGACGTCCCGTCGTCGTCGTCCCCGGTGTGTCAGCGTGTTTCCTGAAGCAGTAAAGATATGGCGGTAGCGGTGGCCGCAAGCCACTCGCCTTGTCTCTCCCGTCCCACCCTTTCTCGGGCTGTACGAACGAACGCTCACGGATTTGACCTCCCTATGCGGGTTGATGTGAGGTGCATTAATTGGCACGGCCAACAGGCAATTAGTGGGAGGAAGAGGGTTGGGAAGAAAGCAATCGGACGGTTCTCATTAGATGACATTTCTGCCCAAATTTCTCAGATATTTCTATTTGTTTATCATAATATTGTGTATATATATATATATATTATTTATGAAATTTTTATAGTAAAATTAACAATGATAAAACAAAAGGAAATTTGCAGAAACTTCAAAGAAGATTAGAAAGAAAGAGTAGAATATATTTTGTAATCATGTGCTGGCATCATCATGCATCCCCTCCCATAGACCAACCCTAAAGATGGTCTCAACCATTGAGGTGGTCATTCGGCCACCCAAAAAGACTAGCAATTATTGAATAAGCTTGTCGGGGTGTCATTTGCAATCATTCAATACCCAATCAAGAATTGGGTATGACATTAGATGGATGGTCTTTTATCTTCAACTATTATTCGTAGTTGTGTGTGTGTGTGTGTGCGCGCGCGTGTAAGAGAGAGAGAGAGAGAGAGAGAGAGGATATCTTTTGTGAATTATTTAATTATCTACTAATCCATAATATTGATTAAAATCATATTTAAATTATTATTTATAATATTACTTCTAGTGCGTCAATTATAACCACCTAGTTAATATGATATTAATCTTTTTTATTGAGACATCCTACATCTGAGTTAATATGATAAGTTTCTCGAGTCTCCGTATAAGTAATATTTTTTTTAAAAAATAAATATATTATTAATTAATTTTTAAAAACTTAAAATATTAATTTATTCAAAAAAAATTATAATTACCTTTTTTTCTATAACATAACACACTATAGGTCATCTGAGGAAGGTTTTGGGATGCACTAATTATTTGGTTTGGGCTAGCCATCAGAGGTCGTCAACTCTTAACACTTGTATTCAATTGTTTAATAACAAGCCCAATCCAAGTTCAAAAAAACCCAACCAAGCCTAGTAGCATTGTTTGCTGTAACCATCCCTATTATTCATTTTTTCTATTTTTTTTTTGGGCATATATCGCACAAAAGCTGATATTTCTATATGGAAGCTTGGAATGTTTAACCATCACAAGGACTTTAAAATAAGCCCTACGAATAACAACATACAAGCTTGATCATAGGTGTGCATTGTTATGATGCTCTGCTCAATCTTGGGTATTTGCAGATTCCACAAGGCCTTGAGCTGATTAGATGCTCTGCTCAATCTCGATTTACTATAGTAATGAATAGAAACATTAATGATTTAGTTAAAAAAAAAGTAGTAATCATAATTTAGTTAAAAAAAATTAATCCTAAATAATGTTTCCCTTATTTTGTTCTGATTGCTGGCAATCTTTGCCACAATATTAGAGCCATATCTTCCTACTGTATAGAAACCCTGCTTCACCAGCTAATCTTCATCAATTTCCTTATATCGCAAAATCCAACATTTTACTAACCAACCTATCATTTGGTATGAATATTTCGTTTTATAAATACTAAAACACTTGAAATAAGAAGAAAAAAATCCATATATAATTAAAAAGTCAAAAGATACATAAAGAAATATAAAAACACATCTTATTTGCTATTATGACATGCACTGCATCATTAATCGACAATGTTTCATTGTTTACTGAACCATCTGCCATTAACAATGTACGAAGGTTCACCCAATAACAATGAATATAATTTCCCTAAAGTCTACGAGAGGCTTGTTTATGGTACAAAACATACCCCTGCTTTTCTTTAGGTAACCATTCATACATCCTATTCTATTCTATTGATAAACTTCTACGACAGCCAAACATCTCTTACTTCGGCAGTTTGAATGTGATCGTTGAACAAAATGCTGAAGCAAACAATTAACGTCCCATGCAAATATATGGCACAAAAGAAACAAGATACAAATCCGGCTCGTCTAGCAAGTGCCCACCGACCTGCAAGTATCAAAACCATATGCAGTCCCTATAAGGTTGTATGAAGGTTCACCCAAGAACAATGAGCATGGTCGATATTCCTAAAGCAGGCAACTGCTTTTTCTTCGAGGAAGACACATGCACAAACATATACACTAAGATCTAAATATCATAAACCACAAGAAAAGAATTGTACTTTTTTTTCTCATAAATCAAATATGTCAAAACAATTGGTCAACAGAAACTATAAGGTCACTTATCATCAGAGCCAATAATGCTCACTATATGATTTAACATTACATTTATGAGACAGTAACAAGCAGGACTGTCTAACAATAACCTAAAACCCAATCTTACAGATTTTAAGTCTATACCTTCGAAAGAGGGCTGCAAATCATGGGAACTTGAATGCTAAAACAGAACTAACTGGACAACACTTCAAAAGATATCTGTAGACAACCTTAATTGAAGGTCCACAAAGAATACATACCTTGGTAGGCCGCTTTGCTTCAGCTTCACCTTCACACCAATACCATGATCAATGATCAATTGAAGACAATCTGAATCTTCCCTTCAATTCATTCCCCTTTTCTTGGTGTGCAGACCACATTGTGAATATCATCTTCAATTGCACGTTGGGCCAAAACTATTCCAACAGCAGTACAAGCAGATGCATCTTTCCTTGACTTTAAGTCAAACTTTATGTCCTTCCAAGATAGAGTGTGCCACAGCGATCACCTTGCTCATGATCCTATGAAAAGTGCAAGCACGAACTGACCCTTTTGGAAACATAGATTATCAAGACAGAATGGTAGAAGGTATGGATCAGTGAGCTGGTTAATTGTCAGCATTCTCACCCCTTTTTTCCCCCATTTGGCTTAATAACTTTTTGTTTCTTCTTCTACATCATTGAAGTCCTTTATATCAGTTTTGTTGTCCTTTCATGACTCTTTTTAGCTGATTTCTTGCGATGGAACTGTATATTATACCCTTTGAATTCTTTATAACCCTTGTTGAGATTGTAGAACAATTTCTTATGCAGCCTCAAATCCTCAATCTCATCAAAATCCAATGATTCCTCTGCTAATGCAGCAGAAGAACAAGAACATGTCTCATCATTGATATCCAAAGAGGATGATAAAGTTTCCTTGCCCCCATCAATAAGATCTAACGACTTCATGGGGTTCAAAGAAACCCCCAAGAGATCAGTGTCAACAACCTCGATCCAGAAACTGTTTTCCAAGTTATCTCTACCAGAAGGTATAATCTGCAGCAACTTGAACATCTGAGAATGATCTGAGGATTATAATGCCCATGCTGCTCAGAAGCTACAGATCTTTAGAGTGAATGATGGATTTGCTGTAAACTTTTGTCTCAGTGATAGGAGGAACATGGCCATCGGTGTTGCAAGATTACTTCAATCCGGAATCACGTTGTGGCTGGGAGAAGATGATCCATCGTGTGGTCTAAGTGGGAGGCAATCTGGGGAAGCTCACTATCTTTTCCTGCTCCTCCAGCGAAGAATATCCCTCAGTCGCCACCCATCATTACTACTACTCTATTCCTTCCTCTGCAGCAGTAGGGCATCAAAGGGAAAGCAAAGCAGCCCTACAGTTTTAAAAATGTTTGTGTGCATTAACAAAATCTACATGGGATAATTTAAAAAAATAAAATGATTGAACATCCAATGTCTCATCATTTACTGAACCTTATGTCATGAACAAAATATACAAAGGTTCACCCAATAACAATGAGCATGATTGATATTCCTAAAGTTTACGAGATGCCTGTTTATGAGCAAAAGCAGGCAACTGCTTTTTCTTTAGGGAAGACACACATGCACAAACATATCCATTAAGCTAAGATCTAAAGAACATAGAATACTAAAAAAACTGTAGTTTTTTTCAGAAATCAAAAGATATCAAACAATTGGTCAGCAGAAATACAAATGTATCTTATCATCAAACTCAATAATGACAAGCAAAACTGTCTAACAATAATCTAAAACGTAAACTTCAAGAATTTGTGTTTGTGCTTCCAATAGAAAGCAGCAAATCATGGGAACTTGAATGCTACAACAGAACTTGCAGTGATTAAAAGCTTGGTTTATGCAGCATTCAAAAGTAAATTGAGAAAGCTACCATGGAGATTTTTGACAGACAAAAGATAACTAAGAGCATTCTTCCACACAAGATGTTACATACAGGTTCAATACTGGTTTTCAACAAATCAAACTGTACATCAACTATGAATACCAATATATGGTCTGATACTGACCCTTGGTCAGATCAGTAAATAATGATCAGTACATACCATTAGGACCTTTTTTTGGAACCATGCCGCCTCAAGTGTCTCCATTTCCAGTATTCATCTTCTCAAAACTATAACTAATTTACTCAGTTTGTTCTGCAGCAACAACGCCTATCTGTCCCCTACGCGGCAATCAGACTCAAGTTTCATAGTATGATTTTTGTTTGATTAAGCTTATAGCTGAAAACTTCAAATCCTCAACAGGAGAATTACTCCAAAAGCATAAGATGATTCTTTGAATGTTATAAAGTAAATCAATCACTAAAGAAAAAAAAAAAAAGCCCAAACCAAAATAAAGAAAGAAAAAAAAGGAACTCGTAGTGACTTGCGCTTGGCAGGATTGGTGGGTGGGTTATCTCACAGACGTAGCCTGAACGATGAGGAATAAGGAAGCCATAAAAGAAGGTATTACAACAAAACGAAAATTCTGAAGAGATCAGATGATAATGATCTAACCCACCACAATACTGCTCTCAAAGATCCATTGCCGAGATCTCAGACATCCTCCCGCCTTCCCCCTTCCGGAGGCTGGGAGGCGTTCAGTAATATGGCCTCTACCTGGCGTATATATAGGAATTAAAACCCTAACACATACCTCTCCTACTCCGTCGGATTGGTCCGGGTGACGGCGCGAAATCGCCCCAATACTGAAACCCTAATGGGATAAAATGGCCGATTGTTTCGGCGCGGTTTAGGGCACTCTGAACCGGATCAGCGGCCGAACCGGGTCGACCGAATCGAAGCACCCGGCCCAATTGGATTGGGTTCGGCCCACAACAGATCCCAAATCCGAAATTATAATACTAGTATGTTAAGAAAATAGGGATTATGTACTTAAATATTTATATTATATATATGATCATTATAATTACGAAGGTATACTTAAAATGATATGGATCAATGGCAAGTAGATAGACCCAAAGAAGTTTTAGAAACGGGACAGATAGGACATGATCTAAAATGTACTCGATTTGTTATTGGTTAGGTTGATGATGTCCAGATTTGTACAGGAAATATGAGAAGAGGTATTTTTGCAGGGATGTTTATATAATTAACTTTTTCGAGGTGTATGTACATAAAAAACACCAATATTTAATATAATTTTTGGAATATAATTAGATGAAGGTTGTCTCACTAAATGTTATGATATTAATTATCTCACTAAGTGAATGGTCTATTTATCTCTCACAAGGTAGACCAAATTAATGCATACATTCAAAAATTAAACATCACATACATGTAGTATATATTTAAATGTTCACATCCATTACACATGTTGTGAATTTAGATATCATATATACTTTACTTTTATAAAAAAAATATATTATAGCATGTAATGTGTCGACCTCATTATATGAACATAAAGCCTATTAATTATTAAATAATACTTAAACAGTTAAAAAAATATATGCAAATTACTAAGTGAAAATTTGTGGCTTGTGCTTTGTTCTTTACAACATGTGAAGCAGACATCCTAATAAATTTATATTTTCTTGACATGTATTAAACATAATGTTTAGTTATTCAATAAAGAACAAGATGCATTGAGGCCTGACCAATGAAATTTCATTTATAAAAAAGGCCACTAATTATGGAGGAAACATGGATCATATAAGATTATTCCTTGGAGATTAATTATGTGTTGAACATGATAAATTAATTTGTCAAACCATGTTTCACCAAAGTTCAAAGAGATGAAAAATACAATTTATTACATCCATTTTATGGATGGATACTTAATCTAAATTACAATCTTTTTTTTTCTTAAAAATTTATAATCTCAAAAAATGTATAACAAGTGGGAAAAAGTTGTAGACTCAACACCTTAAACACTTTAAATATTTAGATTACTATCTTTTTTTTCTTAAAAATTTATAATCTACACCTTAAACATTTTAAATATGATGCATCAGACTCACTTACCAAAAAATTAAGGATCCAATTTCTTATCCGACATAATTTTTTACCTTCGACACATATCTTTAAAAATAAAAAATAAAAATCAAGAGCTTGTGCTACAAGTCTTAACCTATGGCTAAACAATCCTTGGGTAGTTAAGTTTGTGATTAATCTGTAGGAAGTAGTGCCAAAACTTTAGACTTATGGCTGTTCTTATATTATCAATTGAACTATTGACATATAATAAAATTCTCCTTTTGGATTGTACCAGTTGACAACACAATTGAGTGTGTTGTGACACTCAAGAGAGATACTTGGTTCTTTTCTTCTCTTTCGAAGGAGGTAAATATGTTGGATATTAAAGCTTCCCCTTTTGCATTCTGCCAGACCAAGAAAAAGTATGTCACATTCTGCCATCACCATACTTCCACATGCTGCAAGTGTCAGAACATATTATTGATCTCCTGATACCAAACAGAAACAGAAGTTGTGCAACCAACCAAGCACAGGATGGCAGCAAATCCAGTGTTCATGTAGCCTTTGGAGGGTACTTAATTGCATTCTTGACTATCTTCTTGGTGGCTGCATCTCCAAGGTCAATACCACATACATCAGAGAGTCTTATTAGGTATAACAGGACATCTGAAAGCTCCTCCCCTACATGCTCCTTCTCTGAATCCTTCCAGTTAGGTAGCCCCTTTGCCACTTCTCCCCTCCACATGAATATTTCTGCAAGTTCCCCCACTTCACCAACCTGTTGAAGAAATGAGTTCACTTTCTTCTTCCAAATTATGTATATAAATAAAATATGATTAAGACATTGTAAACTTTGACTACTAGGCATTAAAATTTTAAGATTCCTACAGGCATTATATGAAACAGAAGTTTCAGATTACAGGAAGTCAAACTGTACACTAGAACAAGACCAAAACAGAGCAGTGTAGTCTCTAACAATCAAACAAGTAGCTTCAGTGACATGGATAAAGGCAGCATACAAAGGAGCAAGATGGCAGTAAAAGATCTGCCAGATTGTGCTTTGTTGATGATGTAGCTGTTCATGAATTGTCTTCGGATAGATTTTGGATCTCAGCAACTTAGCTGACTTACATAAAATAATATCGGCATTACATATGAAAATAATTAGTGCATTACCTGAATATTGATCCTAAGAGTTGATTATGCTGCGACTATCCATAAGTTTTAACAACCCAATCATATACTACGGAATCATCAAACATTTGAGTTTCTAACTCTGCTTGTAACTCGTTAGAGACTAGGGAAACAAAGAGAAATTATATACGGACAAAATATCCAACATCAAGAAAAATAACAAGGATTGAAAAAAGAGACTCGAGAGTATTTGTTGACCTCAGATTTATCTATATCAATGGAATGTGTGACTCATTATCTGTACCAAGATTCTACAAACACTTACCTAAAATCTCAGCTATCTGAACTCACTGTGGAAGAATCTTTTTGAGAAATCGGTCATGATATATTAGATCCATAAAAAAATCATGAAAAATGAATACAAATCAGTGACTGCTACTTTAACTGTTATTGTAGTGTGCCAGAGGAGAGTGAAGCTCCATTTCTTACACAACGCTTTCCTGTTTCTGGTGGTAGCTTGACAGAGCCACCAAAGCCACCATCATCACAACAACCATCTGCCAGATCAAAACATTGCGAGATTCACATGCAAGTCATAAGAAAAGTATTCAGTGGCATCAGAATTGTCACACACTTGTACTAATGTCCACATGGTCCCCTTGCTACTGTTAAGGATACCAGTGAGGGGTTATCCAATCTTCCTTCTTCAGAGCAAAGTCCAGAATAAGGTTTCCTTCCTTGTTAATGTGTTGCCCACTAAGAGAGACAAACATAGAAGGAATCAGAGAAAGAAGCTTTCTCTGAACTGTACATCTAATTGTCTCAACAAGTCATAACAGAATAATCCTACTTCTCTGCACGACTCAGGAAAGCCTAGAAATAGAAGAACAACACATGTGATGAGCATAATAACCCCACTTTTCTTGCATGGACCAACTTAGCTTGTTCATATATAGCTTTACAGTCTGACAAGTTCTTGTGCGATCCAGATTTTTAGTTTTTACTAATAGAGAACAAGTACTTAACAATTTGTTTTTTTGCACGCATCAGAACTCATTCCTCACAAGTTTATGGTATATTATGATTGGGTGATCCATGCTTGAAGTAATTGAGGCAAGTCATGGATGACAATGAATCAACAGCTTACAAGCAAAAACATAAATTACATATTAGAATCTTAGAGTTCACAAATTCGAGGAAATGATGACTGACACCTTGTACTTCTGGTTGGTTCTTGCTTTGCTGAACATGCATAGGAGACCAATATGGGATCACTTGCTCAACTAGCCCCTAGTTAAAGTACTCAATTCACTGACTTTTTCCTTGTCTAATGCGATAGGTGTCTGAACATATTAGAACATTCAAGTGCATAAAAATCTTAATAGGAATGTCCATACTTTGCCATTAGGTTCATCATTGAGCTGGTATGATTAAATATAGAAGTGCATAAACCGAAAGAAGAGCATAAGGGAAAATATTCACCAGACAATCTAAGATGAATTTTCTTAAAATGAATCGATCATATCGGAAGGCTGTAGAGAAAATTCTTCCGAAGAAAAAGAAAGAAGAATGAGGTTTTTTCTTTTGAATCATTTATCATATAGCTATAGGGCAAGAAAAAACCTAAACTGGTTCTCTTCTAAAATTCAAATAGATACAAGGAAAAAGAAGCCCCACAATTAGTGATGCTAACTCAATCAATGTACCAAGGAAAACATTGTTTTTTTACTTATGTACACATAAATATTGTAAGATATTCTACTTTATAAAAGTGCATCCTCCAAGCTTCCACATTAATCACAAGAAACAACAGCCATTATCCAGGTTGTTATCCTTTGATTAAAATCATAAGAGAAGAACTTAACTGAAAGGTAAGGAAACAAAGAGAGGCAACCAAATATTTATGAGCAGTCAAGAGGAGCAAGACAGAGTATTACCATGGCAAGCAGCAGATTCCTCGGGCTGTGGTACTGCTCCCAGTCCCTTTCCCTGGCAAACTCCTCAAGCTTCTTGGAGAGCTCTTTGAGGCTCACATCAGTCACCCTTGCCTCCTCCCCTTCCATTACCTCGTGCTTATCCCCTTCCATATCTTTGTCACTCCTCTTGTGGCAAACGAGAGGGGAGACGAGAGAGTTGACGCCCTTACAAAGTGGGGAAGGAAGTCGCCGTAAACACGCATATAAACAAATCAAAAGAACTCCTCCGGGCTTGCAAAGAACTAATTGGTGGATGGGGTGGTGTAAGTGGACAACGAGGGGTAGCAGCATACTGAATGCCCGAGAGAATCCACCACCACCACCACCATGCACTATGGCCAAATAAACATGGGACTATCAAGCGAACCCATGTTGCTTTCCTTCCACGGACCTGCTCTAACGGTGGGTGATGCAAGGAAGAGGGAGGGCTCGATCAAATCCATTGTATACAATGTTAGCCATTTTGGCATCATTTTTCTGAAGATTGAGACCACTGGAATCATGAAAAGCCCTGTCAAAAGATGCATCACAACAACTACCTGTATGCATGAGTTAATCCTCTCACCAAGCTTTATGGTCAACATTAAAAACACTGAAAGCAACTTAATACCATCTCCATAGATGTAAAATATAGAAGCTATTTCCACTTGTCATTTAGGGCATGGGATGGTGCATTAATTAGTATGTGTTGGCCCATCAGTCTAAATTATCATGGTGTCAAGTAGCTGGACCACTACTAACATCTATATTAAAACTTTTTAGATGGATATTAATGGGAAGAAAACCTTTGATTAATCATTTAGAGATTTTCATGTGATTCCAATGTTGAAATAATGATATGATTATTATTTTCACTCCAATATTTTTTTTTAATAATGTACTAATTGGATGTATTAATCATTATATTATGGTTATGATAACAACATTTCACATAGTAATTCATAATAATTAATGCACATAGATATATATTAGTGATCTGATGGATGACTCATATCTACTCGATGCTGACTAATTAAATATTATTTAAAAGATTTAATTATTATTTATTGTATCAAGTGATGTACACGATAATAAATATGATTACGGTTCGACAATTTTGCCACACAAATCATTCCTTGTAAAACCGGACCGAGCGACCTGATCGGACCAAATAGTTTATTATTCAAAGGTAAACCGTACTGAACCGGCGGGTCGAACCGAAAAATCCCTCTCGCCCTCGTTCTGTAGGCCTGCTTTCCCTTCGGTGCCATACCGCCGCGAAGGAACGGAGTTTAGTGCTGGGCGCGCGTCTGATTCAACTCAGGCCGGGACGAGTCTGAGTCGAGCGAATTTGATTTCTAGGTTCGATTGAACAGATGGTCTACCCCTAAACGCAGAACACTCACTTTCTCCTAGCGTTTCGGTGCGCGGCGGCTGACTTCGTCTCCATCGGCAGTGTCGCTGCGGTGTTTTCCTCGGCGAACGGCGGCTGCTGCTTCTTCCTGTCCATCGGCAAACGGTGGCAGCGACGGCGGCTTCTTCCCCTCCCGGCATCTCTCTTTTTCTCTTCCTCCTTCGCCGTCGTACACTGCCTCCTCCCTCTTCCCCCGTTCATCGCAGCCCCCGTTCCCTGATCCCTCTTCTCTGTTCCCCCTTTCGTCGCGGCTCCCCCTTTCCCCGACATCACCCCCCCCCCTCCCTTCTCTTCCCTCCTTCATCGCAGCCCCCGTTCCCCGATTTCTCTTCCTCCTTCTCCCCTTTGTCGCAGCTCCCATCCCGTCCCTCCTCTCTCTTCTTCATCGCGGCCCTCCCTGCTCCAGCTCCCGGACCACAGCCCCCTATCCTCCTCTTTCCCAACGACCTAACAACAGCGACCCACACTACCACCGACAGCAGTACTACAGCACCCTATCCTAATGAAACGAACAATTGACCAAAAATTGGGAGTCTCCCATGGCCACCGACGGCCACCGAACCAAGCTCCTCTCATCCTCCTCCTCCTTCTATTATTAATATTTTTTATTAATATAACATCTGAATTTTGTATCTGTTTGTATTTGTCGTTGGTGCTGAATGCAACTTTGATGTTATTTTTGTTTTAGCTCATTTCTAATAATCATGATATGTAATTCTTAAATTATAATATTCAGAGCACCTCGCTTCTTTTGGGCGCCTTTTGACTACGCTGGTGGGCACCGAGGAAATTTTTGTCTGGAGCAGGAAAAGACAGGCGAGCTTCCTCAGATTCCCTCCCACTTAAACCACGAGATGGATAATCTTCTCCCAGCCACGACGTGATTCCGGATTGAAGTAATCTTGTAACACAGATGGCCATGTTCCTCCTATCACTGAGACAAAAGTTTTCAGCAAATCCATCATTCACTCTAAAGACCTGTAGCTTCTGGGCGGTGGGAGCATTTCAATCCTTGGAAAGATCTCGCTGCGCAAGTTCACCGGCCTCAGATCATTCTCATATGACCAAGTTGCCGCAGATTATCCCTTCTGGCAGAGATAACTTGGATAATGGCTTCCGGATCGAGGTTGTTGACACTGATTTTGTGGGGGTTTCTTACAAGTTTTTGGATCAAATCGATGGGGGCACAGAGGCTTTATCATCCTCATTGAAGATCAATGATGAAACTTGTTCTTGTTCTTTGGCTGCATTAGCAGAGGAATCCCTGGATTTTGATGAGATTGAGGATTTGAGGCTGCGTAAAAAATTGTTCTACAAGCTCGACAAGGGTTCCAAAGAATTTGAAGAGTATAATATACAGTTCCATCGCAAGAAATCAGCTAAAAAGAGACATGAAAAAACAATAGAAGCTGATACAAAGAAAGAATTCAATGATCTAGAAAAGAAGAAGAACCAAAAGGTTATTAAGTCAAACGTGGCTAAAGCTTCGGAACAAGGGGTGGAGAGTCCAGTAATAAAAAATGTGCGTTCATGTACAAAATCAACCGTAATGGAGGAAAAAAGGGTGAGAATGCCGACAATTAACCAGCTCACTGATCCATACCATCTGCCATTCTGTCTAGATATCTATGTTTCCAAAGGGTCAGTTCGTGCTTGCATTGTTCATAGGATCACTAGCAAGGTGGTCGCTGTGGCACACTCAATTTCGAAGGACATGAAGTTTGACTTAAAGTCTAGGAAAGATGCAACTGCTTGTGCTGCTGTGGGAGCAGTTTTGGCCCAGCGTGCGATTGAAGATGATATTCACAATGTGGTCTACACACCAAGAAAAGGAGAAAGAATTGAAGGGAAGATTCAGATTGTCCTTCAGTCAATTATTGATCATGGTATCGATGTGAAGGTGAAGCTGAAGCAAAAGCAGCCTAGTAAGGTATGTAATCTTTGTGAACCATTAACTATCATGTCTTTATTTTTCATATTTGTTGATCTTGGACATGATACTTCTTCCATGTAGCAAGATAGTTGTTCCTAAATTGGTAGACTGACTTGAAATTTTCTCTACTGAATTTTATTTACATATTTATTATATTTAGAATTTAGAAAGAACATCCAAAATATTGGAACGTAAGGTATTCTGTCTTTGATCTTGGAAAGTTTCATGTCAGTATTGATCAAGTTATTGCTTCTTTAGACAAACAATAAATGTAATCCATGATAGGTTCCCAAAGGCAGTCCAGGATAGGGCATCTATTGGACTTCTTAGGATGCTAAAATTAGCTAGTCACACAGATCATGACCAGAGTAACCTAACTGAACCTCTTACTGTTAAGACATTATTTTATTAATCGAAATGTTTGTCCTTGTCAGATAATCAACTGGTGAAGGCTTTGAGTTTGGATCTTCTATCAAATTTGGGAATCTTGTTTTTTTTTTTGTGTTTTTTAGCTTTCTTGCTGTTAGCATCATCTTGGTCATAATAATTGACTCATAGTGGTTCTGGTGAAGCTCTATATGCAACTAGCTCATGTGCAACATGTCTAGGTTATGGCCTAAAGTGTGTGCATATTACTTTTTTCTTCTTCTTGTCTCTCTCCTCTCTCTTTAGGTCAACATCTCTCTCCCTGTCCTTTGCCTTGTTTGTGTTGTCGCTACTTTGTCCTGTTGGCACGCTACCTGATGTCACTCAGACTCACTCCTACTGATAGGCCACATTGCTACCTTCTCATCTGTGTCATCGCCTCCTGCTACTATCACATATGGCCACCTGCTCCTCCTCTCTTGTGTGTGTGTGTGTGTGTGGTTTAGGTGGTCTCAACATGTACCAATGGTATATATATATATATATATATATATATATATATCGGTAATAAAACCATGCTAGTCTGGCCATCGATTGGCATCATTTGTGAACCTAGATTTAATCCATGATTCGAACTATTCAGGTTGACTACATGGACTTTTTCCTATTATTAAGCTCTATAGAATGTAGTATACCTAGTTAAGATTAGTCAAATCTTTTTCTTTTTGTTTTCAATAAGATCTTTCAAATATCCCTTACCTCTCTTACATCACTAATTCTTATCTTCTCATTTGTTCTAGCTGGCGTAAGTCTCCTTTGAATACGTTTATACCATCTTAAATAAATTTCCTTGTAGTATTCTCTATCAGAGTCACACTAAATGGTTCATAGATAAAGATATTTTTTGTTGTATCTTTTATAGCAGTCGCATATATCCACATCAATTTCCTTGTGTTGGCTACAGTAATGTTTTGTATAAAAATAAAGCATGGTTGGCTTTAGGAGTATATGACAATCACACAAAAATCTTGATGTACCTCTCTATCTTACCATCCTTGATTAGTTTTCACTTCTAGTAAACGACCAAGTAACCCTGTTTTCACTTTATGAACTTCCTGAATCAACAGCTGAAAGTCAAAGGCACATCAAAATCCTTTATCATTGAACCACAAGCTTCTTGGTGAATGATGTGCCTGGAATCCCTGTTGGTCATTATTAATAGATCCAGGTTTCATAAGAGATGGCTAAAATTGTGAAGAAAATGCATTAGTGATCTTTCACATCAGATCTTGGAGAAAAGTTTTGATCATGCTACAATTTGTTGATCAACCTTTCATCGCAAGTGGCAACTTTAGTAGCAAATTTTATAGAGGACATTATATATATATATATATGTATATATATGTATGTATGTATATATATGTATGTATGTATATATATGTATGTATACATATATATATATATATATACATACATATATATACATACGTATACATACATATATATACATACGTATACATACATATATATACATACGTATACATACATATATATACATACGTATACATACATATATATATAATCCTTGCTTGAAGACTTATATCATCCTAGGGCTAATGTTGGAAGTTTTGCATTACCCTTAATATTCAAATTTTGGTCACGAAAATATTTCTTTACTTTTTAAGTGATGAATTGGAAGCAATGGATATATATAAGTGGTTTATCATTCACTTTGAAGACCGTGTGAAACTTTCTCAGCATTTCCGTGAAAGACTCCATAACAAGTTACTCTTTTCAGATGAGATAATAGTATGCCAGCTTTTAAGTCCTTTATGCTTGTTTATATATTCATAAACTGATTTCTTTCAGCTATTGGAATTATAAAGCACAGCGAATTCTCATGTTTTTGTAGTCCATTTTATTAAATAGTTTGATTACACAGGTAAAGACTTGTGGCTATGCAAACGACTAGTTTTAAATCTGATTGCCCGGGGCTCACCAAAATGGTGTATCATTCATTTCAGTTGGATGATTTGGTCATTGGAGCTTCTCTTCTTATAAAAATGAGTTATCTGGAAGTTCTGCAAGTAGAATCATATAATTAGTGCCAATTTTGTTTATGGAAGTGTAAAGAAGCTGTTGCTAATGTAAATGTGTTGCAGATTGTGCCAGTATGGCATGCGATATCATCGTGGTTGGTAGTAGCTTTATTTGTATGGATGCCATTGCATTATTTCCCTTTTGTGTTATGCTTGTTATACATAAGAAAGAGTTTGCTTTTACAATTATTATGAACGATCTAAGCCAAAGAGTTAAAGGTGGGACTAAGAACCCACAAAAAGGCATCTTGGATTTGTTATATATGGATGGTTTCTTCCTACCTGTTCTTTATTTGATTTGATGACAATTAGAGTTTGTGTTTCCTTATTTGTTTTGTGATTAGATTAAATCACTTTTTTTTTAGAGTCCCATTAATATCTATAAAAGTTCTCTTTTGATTCGTGGAGGTAATGATGGATTTGACCGGTGGAATAGGTAGAATTAAGTTTTGGGTTAAAGTCTATTTTAGTTCATGTGATTTTCACTATCGATCACTTAAATTTTTATAGTTTATTTATATTTAAAATAATTTATACATTTGAAAAAATATAATGTATAAGTGTTTTTCATCAAATTTGAATTAATATATGTTAGAGTTTGTTTATATGGTATGTTAATGCATAATAAATTATTAACATGATAACATGTATAATTTAAATTTTAAAAAATAATTAAGTTATATTTTAGCATTTATAGTTTTGGTTATGGATTATTTTAATTTTTATGATTTTTTATCTAAAATAATTGATATATTTAGAAAATAATATATAAAATTTTTATATCAAATCTAAGTTAGCAGACGTT
Source organism: Musa acuminata AAA Group (assembly GCF_036884655.1). Taxonomy (NCBI): domain Eukaryota; kingdom Viridiplantae; phylum Streptophyta; class Magnoliopsida; order Zingiberales; family Musaceae; genus Musa; species Musa acuminata. The sequence continues at coordinate 40,135,128 of NC_088341.1, forward strand.
ATAATTTGTTTATGTGATATGTTGATTTATAATAAAATATTAATATAATAATATATAATTTAAGTTTTTTAAAAAATTAAGATTATTATCAATGGCAAGATGAGACATTGTCGTGGAAACGATCACCAACAATAGCATCGAGTTATATTTGCCTAGTAGGGTATTGTATGTACGTAGTCTCACTTCGTTGTACTTGCTTGTCGTTGCACATGTTCAAATCGATGAGTGACAACAGGAAGGTGTGATAGGCTAAAAAAAATTAATAATTAAATTATTTAATTTAATTATTAATTTCACCTACTCGTATGAAGGTGCGATGAGAGAACGACGAGGAAATCGATAAAGTTTATATAAAATTAATAATTTAAAAGATAATAAAATTATGTGTTTATCTTTTTTATTTGTATTTTTTTTTTCATGTGACAACACTTGAAAAAAATCGTACCTATTTCTTCGAGATATTTTTTTCTTCGATATATTTTTGAAGAGATATTGTCCCTTTATTTCTTCGATATATTTTTTTCTTATCAGATTGTTGGGTTTACATGCATATAAAATTTTTGATAGCTACAATCGAATTAAACCCAGTTGGGAGACACAAAGTGTTCATGTGTGTAGTATTTAAGCCTTTTGTTATGTTCCTAAATTTTATTATTGGATTTCATATCGTAGGTGATTTCACAAATAGTAAATCTGCCCCCCTCCTTCTTTTGATATACTTATAAATCTATTTAAATATTTAGATATTATATATTCGTTCAAATGTTTAAATCTTCTATATATACAACTCTATTTAGCATCCAACGTTTGGGAAAAAAATTAAATATTTAAAATGTTTATGAGACTATCATTAATTATTTAGTTTCTTATTTCTTAAACTTAAAATTTAATAGACAAATACAAAAATTAGTACTTAAAAAAGATACTTAAACAATAGTTTTGAAGGGTATTAACATTAATCATAGTCTCAATGTGAATGTATATATACATCCTAAGTTAATTTTAAGGATAATTTGAAGAATATATATATATATATATATATATATATATATAATTTTTTGCATTTCAATTAATATAAAAGGAACATACGTACTGCCTCCAAGGAAATAAGACAAAGTGGCCGTTACTTCGGCTTCGAATGAATCGGAATCCGCGGTCTCCGCTCCTCCTCCCTCTTTCTTCTTCCTAATTAACTCTAGGGTTAATATTAGATCATCCCCATTTCATCGACCGATCTCTCCGGCCGTAATCCGAGTACTCCAGCTCTCATCTTACAGGGATTCCCTCCGCTCCAACCCCACCATTTCTATTCCCTGCCCCATCTCCCTTTTACACCCGTATCTTCTTCTCTCCTCTCGGTACGTAGGATGTTCTGCTCCGCATTCGAATTTTTTGGATTGGTGCTTTGGTTTCCGTGCTCTGAAGAATGTCGGTGTATTGCGTTTGGTGAGTTGGGTTGGTCGCGGACGCGGTTCCGATTGGATTAGCTGTCGTCTCTGGATTTTTTGGGTTGCGGCTTCTTCTTAAAGGCTGGTCCTTTACGTTCCAATTGTACCTTTTGAGATCTTGGTTCCTTGTGGTTGGTTAGTATATTATCTCAAAACTCAAAACTTTTATGTCTTTTAACATGTCATAATCGAGAGAAGAGTACATGAAAAGACTTATGTTATTGCAATTGTTTGTTCGGAAAGTACCGCCTAGCATCTTGTTGGAGAAAAAGGAGAACCTCAATGCAATTAGGCAATTCGTAGATCTTTAAGTGTTGTTCAATAAGTAGCACTGATTTCTGTGCAAGATTTCTATCATCATATCTTTTTGATGCAAGGTTGATCAGGATCTATATGCAGGTGAACAGTGATCCTGGTTTTGACGTTGTAGTGATATCTAGCGGATACTGATGGATTCAGCCAGGACTTGGTTTCAGAAATTACAGACTAAAGAGAAGATTGCATCTAAGAAGAATGAATTGGGATTACACGGAATGGATGGTACTGAAGAAACACCTTCTGATGCGACAAAGCAAAGGGTGGCAGCTGCTAAGCAATACATAGAAAATCACTATAAAGAGCAAATGAAAAATTTGCAAGAACGCAGGGAACGGTATGGCTTAAAAAGAAAAAAACTTCTCTCCTCTCCATTGTTATTGTTATTATTATTTTGCTTCCTACTTTCTTTTGTTTCAATAATGGAGCTAAATAAATATATATTTTCCTAAATTTTATCTGCTCTTATGGGTATTTAGAATTTGTCATATAATTTTTAGGAAAAATAGCCAGGAGAAACCAAATCCATGACCAGCTTTCCATCAATGCTGAAGAATGGTGGTCAATGTTTGATATGTGAAATACTGAGTAAAATCATTTCCAGCAGTGGATTAGAGTCGCATAGATCTATTCTATTTTGCTACCCTATGAGTTTTCTGCTGGTGTGGACAACCTGAATAAGAATGAAGTTTCTCCAGGAGAAACTGCACCATGGGAGCCAACTGCTGTTTTTCACACAAAAGCAGTTTATATGGTGCAAACCCATTCTCAACTCTGATCTAGCATCCATCATCAATCCAATGCATTTTATAAATTAAAGCAACAAATAGCTAAAAGTTAATTAAATATATGAAATTGAAGTGAGATTATGAGAATGTAAGAGATTGTGAATGAAACTAGCATCATAAGGAGAGAAGTGAGTAAACCCGTAAGTCCTATCATTATTATTGTCATTGATATTTAAGACTGAGAATTGGATGTCCTTTTAGCAAAAGTGCTATAACAATCCACATAAGAGACATTGAACTAACTTCAAATATTTTATCATAATCTAGAAGTGCAAGAACAGGTCTACTGGTAACCACAGGTTCATTATTTGAAAGCTAATTCTCTGCCTCATGCGTCCATCTAGCTCTCCTTTTCACATGTAATCAGTCAGAAGGATTGCAATACTGTTGAAGTTCCATAAGAATTGGTAATAACATGATGTCAATTCATGAAAACTCCTGAAATTTTGTAAGGACTTTGGTGTTTGCCAAATTTGGATCACTGCAATCTTTTTTGCATCCACTTAAATACTTTTAAGGCAAAGCCTGAAAGGTATGCCAGAGGTCAGAAAAGAGCAGTTGTCATTATTTACATTGAGCTTTTTCCCATCTCAAAGTTGTCAGGACAGCTCTTAAAGTTTCACCATTACAATTTTGTTACAGCTACAAAAAAGTATATTGTAAATGCACACATATAGAACTTTATAGTAAAATGAAGAATATCTTGATTCATCATCCACATAGTTGTCTTAGGACATTTGAGAGTCCACATGACAAGACTGACCATTTATAGTAACCTCCATGTCTTAAAAGCTGACTGCCATTTGTCACCTACTTTGATTTTGATATTGTGCTAGCCACTTCTAAGATTAATTTTATAGAATATTTGAGCAGCAATGAACTTGTTGAACTTGTCATCCACTATAGAAATAAGAAATTTTTGACTTGATGGTGATTCAGTTAATAGCTTGCTTATTCATAACATTCATCAAGCTTAATAAAAAAAAAGAAACATTCATCAAGCTTCGTCTTTTCTTTGGATTTAGTAACATTGGAATGATAAATCGACTCAATTTCCTGAATGTATCTCTTGTTTGGTAGGTTGATGACTTGTATATTAAACTCATGAACTCAAAATTTTCCTGAATGATACATGGACTTGTCTATCTCTTTGATTGGACATTCAACACCAAATTGAAACTTCCTGGGCAAAGTATTGACCAAATCTCTTCCCTTGTCTGCATCACCTTGCCAGTGGAGACACTATGTTAATGGTTTAGTTGATGACCTGGTTGGCAGGCAAGAAATAACATTCCAAGGGATCAGTTGATGGCATATCCCAGTCATCAAAGGAGTCTTTTCTTGGTTTAGTAGTTCCATTGCAATCTTTAATGATAACAATATAAACATATCAATCGTTTCAATTTGATGGTTGTATCACCATTAAGGTCAAGATAGATGTTGTGTCTCTGACTTATTATCATGTCTGGGTTTGTTTAGTGAATTTGGAATCAAAATGGTGTTGTAGCACCTTTCTTATGATAAAATCATTGAATGGACCTTTTAAGATCTCAATTTTTTGAACTCAAAATGATTTTTTGACAATAGTCATGCCACATCATGGGTTCATACATGTCACATCATTTTTGTCATCTGTTGGAGAAGCTCATAGGTCCAAGCAGCCAAATATTGTTGATACTATGATTGAGTTTGTTGCTTTTTTTGCAGGAGTGTGCATTATCATTTCCTCCTTTCACTTTGATATTTTGACAATGTTTTGATCAATTAATTAGCTTGAAAGAGAACTTATGTTGCAAGTACCGAACCGCTTAAGCAAATTTTAAGTGAAAAAATATTGATAAATTTAATCACATGGCACTTGATAGACCTTGAGTCAAATTGTATAGGATACTAGTAGAACCAAGATTCATCATACCATAGCATACCGCTTGATATGGGCAGTATGTACCGGTCTGATAGGGGATCGGTACAGGTGGTACATATTACCGAGCAGTATATACCGGTCCGATAGGGGACTAGTATGGGTGGTACATATTGGTACATCAGTATGCCCCACCATATTATGTGTTAGTACGTCGGTATGACTCGGTACATACTGTATTGATTCTTGATTGGTATACTAGTATGAACTGGTAAGGCGAACCATGGATAGAACATCAATGCTTGGATGGTTTTACTAAGGTCAATATAGAATTGCATGACTGTATTCATGCATGTATGTTTAGGACAAGGTACATATTGATAAAAATTTTATTCCTGAACTGTATGGTAACTGTTACTCAATACTTCTTTTTAACAGGCGTCATAATCTGGAGAGGAAACTAGCTGATGCTGATGTTTCTGAAGAAGATCAACACAATATTCTTAAGTATTTGGAGAAGAAAGAGACAGAATACATGCGCCTTCAAAGGCATAGAATGGGAGTTGATGATTTTGAATTACTTACGATGATAGGAAAAGGCGCTTTTGGGGAGGTATAATTATCTAAAGAGCTCTACGTGCTTTTTAGAGTTCGCTCAAACACTCCCACTTTGAACAACAATAATTTTCTATTTATACATCTGTTTTCCAAATTTATGAAAATGTTCCATTGCAGTATGGATGTATATATGTTGTAAAAATATATTTTTATGCTTTAAGTGGGAATCCTCTTTAAGTATAAGCTTTTTGCAAATAGTCAGTAGAAAATGCAGTTCATTGCTTGAATCTCCTGATGCAAGCATCTATTGTGTCCAAGTCTAGTCAAAGTAAATTCTGCTTGCTGCATGCATGTATTTTTGAGGCACTGAGGCTTGCATCATTTGTGACATAGTTTTACATTTTTGCTTCTTCCACGTTTTCTTGCTTAATTCGTTACTTTTCTTATTCATAAAAATCATATCCTTTAGTAACCATTCTCTACTGTACTCAACTTCATGCATAAATTAGCTATCATAAGTTGAAAGGTATAAGAAATATCTGTATAGCAGCTCATGTAAATGATATTATTTATTAATATCATCGTAGCAGCTCATATGAGTGTCATCCTGCAGGTCAGGGTCTGTAGGGAGAAAGAAACTGGTAATGTATATGCAATGAAGAAGCTTAAAAAATCAGAGATGCTACGTCGAGGACAGGTTGAGCATGTTAAAGCTGAAAGGAATCTTCTTGCAGAGGTTGACAGCAATTGCATAGTGAAGCTATACTGTTCCTTTCAAGACAATGAATACCTATATCTTATCATGGAATACCTACCTGGTGGCGACGTGATGACATTGCTTATGCGAAAGGATACACTGAATGAGGATGAGGCCAGATTCTATATTGGTGAAGCAGTTTTGGCTATTGAATCCATCCACAAACACAATTATATTCACAGGTTTGTGGAATACATTTGAACATGCCTTGGGATTGTCATCTTCTCTCATCAATATTTAGAAGCTGTAACACTCTGTTTTGCTCATTAGGGATATAAAGCCTGATAATTTGTTACTCGACAAATTTGGTCACCTGAAGCTTTCAGATTTTGGATTATGTAAGCCACTGGATTGCAGTAATTTTCCAAATTTGCAAGAAAAGGATATTACTAGTGGAAGGAACTCTGGCGGGTCTTCCCACTCTGATGAACGTTCATCTGCACCAAAGAGGACACAACAGGAACAACTAGAGCACTGGCAAAGGAATAGAAGGACATTGGTGAGCTACTTATAAATACATATTAAGGATAAAACGCAATGACATTTGAGTCACAACATAAAATTACTATAAATTTGTACCTGTAATGCTTTGATGGTTTTATTTTATTTTCATCTATAGCTAGTTGGATCTTAATGCTTTCATGGCTTTTGTGCCATGAAAGTATTACATAATGTATTTTATGGATTATCCCTTTAATTCATCGGTTTATTGTCAATTCCATTAGAACATGCTGGTCAATTTACAGTATTCATGTTTATTAATAAAATAAAAATAATGGTGCAAATTATATTTCCACTAGAAATCTAGATAAGTATAAGTTGAAAACATCATGTTAGAATTATATTATAGAAAAAGAAGATGTTATGAATATCTAAAAGCAAATATAGGATCTTCTTCTAACATTATAGGGACAAATGGTTGAACTGCAGAATTTTGTGCTGTACTTTCTTCCTGTTGCATCCAAGACACAATCTCCTCTTGTTCTTGGAAAGTTGGGATGCAACAACCTCTCTTTCTTGATGTTTTCACTTTTCATTGTAATTATTTTTAGACTCATGCAAGGATTGGGATATCATGGAACAGAGCATACTCATGCCTTTTTGACATGGTATGATTCTGTTATGCTGATCGGCACACACATGTGTTGCCCAACACTAAGCCAAAGTTTCCGTAGCCATATATCACGACCCTCAGTGCTGGTTCTGACTGGCATTTCAAAATTTCCATAAGATGAAGCCGTATCTTTGGCATGGATTGGCATAGTGGGTATCAATATCTTTTCAGCATTATATGTTTCAACTCATGCAAAAACTTCCCAATCAATATATAATTTGGCTTCAATTGACAAATTCTTTGCTTGGTGCTTCTCACAGAGAATCTTCAGAGGCTAAACAGTTTTGTTAACTATAATAATTAAGGAAAAAAATACACAGTAGCTGAGACAGGACCAAGCAAGTTGCAGCATATCTTAGATTTCTTTATATTTCTGCAAAATCATTTTGGTACCACATCAACAAGCATCCATTGTTTGCTCTACAATAGTGCTTGCATGAAATATTGACTACTTATTTGGATCTGAACCATTGAGTGGTTCTTGGGTATGAATATGTTTGACGTGTTTTGACCTTGATATATTTCAGTCTATATCTCGGTCTTTTTGTTGCAGTTTTTTTCCTTTTTCTATCTGGTGTTTGTTGTTGGATGGCCTCTAATGTCAGGTCAATCAAGATATCCGAGTGGTTAAGGCACAAAAATATGCAGTCAAGATGTCAGAAGTTCAACCTTGTTGTGAGAGTCTAATGTGCATATTATGTAACACTTGAATGGATGGAGTTTCTTTTAATGACAGTTCGGTGTAATTGTTTGTTCGAAAGAAATTAAATTGTCTTGTATTTCTCTCTCTATTTTCTCATAGGTCCATCTTAGATCAATCTTCTATAACAAAGATAGCATAAATTTGTAATTTTTAATGTGGCGGTTTACATAACTTGAATTAGTTGTTTTCTTCTTTACTTTTGCAAGGCTGGAAGTGGTTGAGCTATTGCTTGAAATAACCCTTTCCAAAAATTTAAGATTATAGACTTTGTAAATTATTGATCCCGCAAAACTCCGTTTGTTTTGCATATTCACTTTGGGGCCTTGCATTATTATCTCAAATTCTCAATGCAATAACTAGATGTTGGTTTTGGATCGCATATACACCCTTTCGAGAGATGTATATATTACAAGGGGAGAGAGAGGGAGATTCCTCTACTATTGACCGAACATGGAGGTAAATACATATATGTGTAAATGAATAAAGGCAAATTTGGAGTTTGCCTTATATAGAGGGAAAGTCTTATTACCATATGCATATGTTGTGATATATAAGTCTTTTGAAGATAGAGGTAAATTATTGGAGTTTGTAGGTTACACTAGAAACCACAAAGATTATATTCATTTTGCATTATGGTGAATTGCAACTCAAATAGTGATTGGGTCATTGAGGATGAGTTGTCACTGACAAAGAAATCATGCCAATGTTACAAAAAGGGCAAAACTAGTGCATGAGGTTGTCATCATTATGTAGTCTTGCCTCTTTAAGTAGAGAGGATGTTTTTGTGATAACTGATTCCCCAGGTCGCAAAGGAGAAACCTGGTGGTTGTGCCAGCTACCAAGATAATACTCTCATGTCAACATTACTGAGTAGGACAAATATGCTTACTTTTATGTACAAACGTACTATTAAATGCTGCTAAGTTACAGTTCTACAAGTTTGCGGGTATCTAGGATCTGACTTCTCTGATGTTGCTATTGGACATCTTCAGGCATACTCTACTGTTGGTACACCTGACTATATTGCTCCAGAAGTTCTACTGAAGAAAGGTTATGGCATGGAATGCGACTGGTAAGACTTTTTCTTTTTTGGCATTATAAACCAATTCATAATGCATCTCAGGTAATGGAATTCTTGTGCTTTATAATATGTTTTCTTATCTTTATGTAGGTGGTCGCTTGGAGCCATCATGTTTGAAATGCTTGTAGGTTATCCTCCATTTTATTCTGACGAACCTATGGCAACATGCAGGAAGGTAATGCCAATTTTTTAGACCTCTTCTACAACATACAAAGCATACTGGCCATGGAATATTTATTGTTTGTTAATGTTTATGTCATTAAATCAACTAGTCAAATGTACATCTCATTGTTTTGTTCCACCGCATATTTATAAAACACTACTTGAAATTTGTAGTGATTTCTGAATTCGTACAGTTAGTCATCGACTCACATAAATCCAGTTTTATTTTGGCATGGAAGAACCATCATTTTAAGATATGTATCTAATTATTATTGTCTCCTAATCACGTTGGAGCCTTGATCACTATGGATATTCTTTTGCCTGGTGAATTTATTCAAAATTTCTGCTAAGCCAGTAACTAAATAGAGCTAGCCTTGGTTACTAGTTTCTTTCATTTTACTTTCGCAGCTTTTAATGTTTGAACTTTGAAGTCTATATTTCCTTTTCTAAGTTGCTGTTGTATCCTGTAAAGTAATCTGAAAGATGCATTGCATATAGGATCTCTTTACTGATTTGTCATTGTTATCATATTTTCTTTTTGTAACTTCAGTCTTTTCCCTTTCCCTTTTTGGTTAATTTATATAGATAGTTAATTGGCGAACACACCTGAAGTTTCCTGATGAAGCAAAACTATCTGCTGATGCAAAAGATCTAATCAGTAAACTCTTGTGCAATGTTGAACAACGGCTTGGCACAAAAGGTGCTGATGAAATAAAGGTTGTTTCTTATGTTTTTTTCAAGTTCTAGAAAAATTTAAAGGACTCCATAGCAACGCTATATATACTAATAGTAGTACTGCTTCAGGTGCACCCTTGGTTTATGGGCACTGAATGGGACAAACTTTATCAAATGGAGGCTGCATTTATACCAGAGGTGAAGGATGAGTTGGATACCCAAAACTTTGAGAAGTTTGAAGAGGTATCATTGGTTGTCAAGATTCTTTTATTTGTTTTACCTTATAAATTTAATATGCATTCTTTCCCTGTCAATATCTTGCAGTCTGGTGAGCAAATTCAGAATTCATCTAAGTCAGGCCCTTGGAGAAAGGTCACTATGACTTTTTTTTTCAAAAGTTTGGACTATCATTTCTAGCATTTTTTTTATTGTAACAATAGTGTTTACTTGAATCTCTGTTGCATCATGTTACTTTGCATCTTCATTATTTAAGATGCATACAGCATACTTATAGACTTCTTTATAGATGCATTCTTTTGACTTTATAACATATTTGGGCATCTCCATAGATTTCCATTCTTTTGAGTCTGGTATATATATGTGTGTTTGTCTATCTGTGCATTACGAGGATCGCCATCTTGGTGACTTTTAGTGTTACAATAGTGTATCAAAAAACAAGCACATGGATTGCACAGCCACAAAATAATACAATCATTCTTGAACTCTTCTGACCAGCATATCAATCTTGCCATGGCACTTGTTGGTCTTCTATTCTGACTTGTTGGTGGCAAGAAATGGTACACTGTTTTGCAATAAACATGTTGCCTATGACATACTGGTGTAGAAGGTCGCAGAACACCTTGTATCTGCTGATCGGGATGTTGATCAAATTTGATTTTGGACTAGCTGAAAGATAGGTACATTATATTAACACAATCTTTTCTTTCTCCTATTTTTTATTTCTAAAGACTATAGCTCCCTGTTTTTCTCTCCCTGACGTTTGAAGCATGATGCTTAGGACCCACCAACACTTTTTAAATTTTTCATTGCAAACCACATCCTGTTGGCCACCTGTCGCTTTGGTCTTGACCATCCCTTCAATGGTCTCAAGTATGGATGCAACTCAGTTAAAATCAGTTCGTGTAAACCAAGCTTAGATCATTTTGGTCAGCCTATAATCTAACTCGACCCAGCCTAACTCCAATCCAAGATCAATTTAAGGATGGGCTGGGTTGGGCCTCGGGTTAATCAGGTCTCCTAAGAGAGGAAGGGAACCCAATAGAAGGGAAAGATCTAGGCGTTCAATGCACCAAGAAATTAAAAAAAAAAAACATGTCATAGTTGATAAATTGCTCATAGTTTCAGAAAGTTATTCCAGGTTGTGAAAGGAAAATGTTTTCAAGTCATTCAACAAATAAGCTTAATAAATGGCGATTGATTGGTAGAAGATGCTCTACCTCTATACAACTTCAACAAAAGCCTGGCATTGATTAAAAAAATTGAAGCTTCTCATAAGTTTCATTATCATTGCTCCACTCATTCTACAAATGCTTAATAGATCTAATATAACAAAGTGGAAAGAAGCATCCTTTCAATATCCCAAGCTGTGAATAAGAGTTTGATAAAATGCTCAAGTGTATGATTTTCTAGAGTGTTTGTGGGAAATAGAGAAAGAAGGAAACAAAAGAGAGATCATGGAAGCACGAGAGATGCAAGAATTCATGGAGGTGGTAGGAAAGCCGGTGAATTGTCATAGAAGAGGGTGCGGACAGGGCTGTCAAGAGGAATGTGATGCTATGGTGGGAAGCTATTTTAAGTTTTGACTGAATAACTATATATACAATATTTTACATTATGGACTTGTTAAATTAAAATGGAAACAGGGGTTGCCTCAAATTGCCAAAAACCTCAATCAAGGCCCAATTCAAAATAAGTAGGGTTAAGTAATTGTAGCCCAGCCTCACCCAAGCTTGTAAAACCTAGCCCAAGCCTTTTGAAAATGGATTTCAATAATTTTTGGGGTAACCCCTCCAACTTGCAGCCCTAGCCTCATAGTCGTGGGCCCTCTAGATCATCTTATTTCTTGTTGGTAGTTTTCTTATAGAATTATAATCGCCTCAATTGATAGTCATAATGACCTGCAATTGATGAGTCAAAATTTCCATTAAACACCATTGCTCTAGGTCATTGTTGAGATCCCTCTACAAAAGGTAACTGTGGCTTTCTTTAGATTTTTAGCTTTACACTAACTTACCTTCAAAATGTTATTTATTTTTTATATTTATTCTTCCCATTATGTCATTCAATTTGTCTCTGTTGCTAGCTGTCCTTGCCGCTCCATATGTCTGCAAGATGTAATAGAAGTGCTACTGAGAAGAGGGTTTTGAGTCTTTTGACCAATATTGTTTTTGATATTAATCAGTATGCTTGATATGGGCTTGAAATGTAAATCCTTACCCTATAGTTAAAAACATGGTCCATTGGTGTTGCCCAAAACACATATAAAACTCTTAAAATTATACTGAAACATTTGAAACCATATCAAAACTTCTTATATATTACATCTAACACCCCTAGATTTAGCATTAACAAGCTAATGGCTCGAGATGGCCCAATACTTGAGTCCTTGGCATGCAATACATATTGGTCGGGCCAAGAATTGGGGTGGCACTGGTTGAAATCCCTAGTTTATGGCAATTCAATGCTTGCTTCTTTCATATTAATAATACATTATTACAACTCTTATATGCATCAGGTAAGTGAGTAGGGAAGGCTCAATTTTCTTCTTTTGGTCGTGCATGTAAGAATCTAAGAGTGAGGCTATAAAATTTTTTGATCTCATTTGGATTGGCCAAAACCATGCTTGAGACTTTCAGTCTCTCAAATTCAGCAATCAGCCTAGGTTAATGTGTGACATCTTAGCTGCGATGATCAATTGTAGCTGATCTACAAGAACCTGCTTCTTGTAGCAGTTTGTGAAACTGTTCTTCTGATGAGTGATGTCACTGTAGATAGAATCATTTCGTGCGTTTTTTTTTTCTTCACTTTGTTATCTGCTTTGATTATTTACAAGTAATTATTGTGATGGCTTCCTTGTCTACCCTTGCAGATGCTTTCATCCAAGGATTTGAATTTCATGGGCTACACATATAAGAACTTTGAAATAGTTAATGATCATGTAGTGCCTGGGATAGGTATAATATTCTTCCTTTGTCTTTTCCTTTTTGGCTATAAAGACAAAATATTCTTGGTGCATACATCACCTATCCCACCCCTAGGAAGATATTTTTGTTTGTTCAGTTCCCCCTATAATTTTATACTGTGAGTTGCATTATGTACCGCTGCTGTTCTTTAGCTGTAGTTTTGAAAAATACCAACTGACATAGGATCGAGGCAGCTGGAATCCTCACAAAAATGAGGAGGAAAATAATGCTATGCTGTAGTCTATGTTGCTATTCCTTTAAATGGATATTATGCTCACACTTTAAAATAAAGGGTTGTTTGACATCTGTATGTGCTAGACAATTGTGACTAGTTAGAAAACTAATAGCCTATGGCATCAAATGCTCAAATGTGGATGAAGGTTTTATGGTGGAATCATGTCTACCATTTGATGGTTTTCAAATTATACCTTTTTATTTGACTACAAGACCTTTCGTACTTGCTCTATGATGCTAGGTAAAATGCAGTTACATGTGCCTATTAGAACCTTTATCAAGTCAACTTGAGTCTTTATTGGGCATAGTATCAATACTTGGTACATTACAACATGTCTCACTTATAATTGTTGATCGGATATTTGATTTGGTACAAGTTGGGTGTTCTCATGGAATTCAATTAGGTGCCAAGGGGGTTGTACTTGCTTTTTAATATTAGTTGTGTCCTGGGATTATATGACCTCCTAGTCTTGATTAGGATTCTGTCTGGTCTGGATTTCCTTATAAAGGAAATCCAAAGTGAATTTGCACTCTTTTTAAAAATAGGGAATTAACACTATTCGTGAATATAGTCTGCCATTTGTTTCTTGTTTTAGATGATTTGAGTAGTCTTGACATGGAAAGACACTTATTAAACCGATTTTTTGTTGGAATAGGTGATATATATGTAATTTTGAGTTAGACATTTGGTTATGTTTAAAAGGCCATAGGGTGGCATATTGATTATTACAGTAGCGTTCAAGTTTGAATAGATATCTAATTTTTGGGTTTAACTGGTTAGGGTTTGACTGCTAAGACAATGTCCACTGGTTGTCTTGCAAAATGCAGATGAGAAATGATGGTTGCAGAATTGTATAATGGAAAAAAGCGAAAGTAATATATAAAAAGATGAGAAAGAGATTGAATTATTTTAAACTCATCCAAACCATATAATGGCCTCATGCCAGGGTCCTTTAGACTCATATGTCTTCAAGCACAAGTGAAGCAAAGTACTTGCCTCCTTCGACTCATTGTCTTTTTGTTTTTTTTCCAAAGTCATTGTTAGTATCATAAGCAGTCAATAGCTCTCCATCACGAAGATGGCACATATTACCCAAAATAGCTGACCATACATATTTGGATGTCAACCACTATCCTTACTAACAAATAAAACCTAACCTAAGCATAGCAAAAACAAGTGTTGGATCCTTCTTTATTTTCTTTACTTTTCTTCTTGATCCCCAATCTATATTATCAATGTACTCTCACAGTAGGAGTTGACAGAAAGACAGTGGAAACAAGGCTTTTGATCTTGGTCTGGTACCAATGTCATTCCTTGGTTGGACTGGTACAATACTGGTACTGACCCATTCTATGTTAGAGTGCCTTAATACATGTCGATACATCAGACCAGTTTGATCACTGGTTTTATTGCATTTTTTTCCATAATTACGTCTTTATCCATACTGTTAAGAGATGTAGTATAATTGATATACCACAAAAACATAATTAAAATATCTAAAAATACAAAAATTATAAATAAGGAACATACAGATGTTAATAACAGTAAGTCTGATTGCATGTCAATATATTGGATCATATTAGTGGAAGCCCTTGAAAGGTGGTTATGGCTGGAGGTCAAGATTGTAGTTTTGTATAATTTATGAATGATATTTACCCCAATGACATTAATAGTGGTCGGATCTTAGGTGATCTAGTCATCTAGGTCGAATCAGTTATGATTAAATCTATGTCAAATCTAGAAGGACCTAATCTAGATCTATGTGAATCTTGACTGAATCCACACAAATCTAGCTCAGATCTATGAGTATCTAGCTTAGATCTATGTGTATCTAGCCAAGATCCATAGAAATCTAGGTTAGGTCCGCACGAATCTGATTTATATTTAAGTAGATCTACACTACAAGCAAGTAGATCAACCTCAATGAATAAGAAATGCAAACAAAAAATTAAACATTAAAATAAATGACACATAAGCATGAAAAGTAAACATGAATTAATAGTTGAACATGCCATTTAAAAGCAAAATAAGCACCAAACCAGAGAAATAACTCCAAAATTGCCATTATTTGGAGAAGAATGTTAAGCTTCATTAAGTTGTTTCACTGGTTTGGTGTTATTTTTATCCAAATTTACAAATATCAAGAAAGAAGGGACCCTAAGGGTGTTTGTGATGAAAATGAGCGAGAGGGATAATGGTAGCAAGAGGTAGGCTTACCAACTTGGTAGGTTGCCTTACTGCTTAAAATAACCCTGAGCTTGACTTTCTTGGTTCGTTGAGTGGTATGCTTGGAACTAATTGGTACTGTGCAGTAAGAGTCAGTCTGCATATTGGTCTGAGGTCAAACTAGTAAATATTTGTATGACTGGAATTTTAATCCTTGTGTGTAATAATGTTGCCGACGCCCGCCCTTCAAAGTGCATTTCTTGTGGAAGATCCTGCTTGCCAAACTATTCTAGTATTTCTTTAGAATGGCCTCGTTCCTTTGTAAAGAGCAGGATACATATTTCTTTTAGATGGGTCTCATTCTAAGCCTTCACAGACGTAGTTAGGGTTTAACCTACTTTCATACATGGAGCTAATTTTTTATAAATAATTTATTTCTTGCAAGAAAACACATAAAACAAATATGAATTGCATATAATTAGTAAACATCAATTAAATGAAACAAAATAATGCTAAACTACTATCAAGCTAGTTTCCATTAAGCAAGCGATTAAACAGTTTTGATATTTTGGTGGAAAGCTAATGAGCAAATTTATAGATCAAGCCGGTTAGTAGTAATTCCAAACAAACAAATAAGCAATATAAATAGAGTAGTGAAGAGAAGAGAATAAGACTTGAGGAGGTATAGTAGTTTAGTCAGCCTAGATACACTCCTAGGCATGCTGACTCCTTGAGGTCACCAGTTCCACTGCTTGGTCCTCTTCTGCCATGAAGATCAAACCACTCATGTAATTTATTTTCTCGAGTTAAGAGAGAACCTTACAACAGTTATTTTTGAGGCCAAGGACTTTACTTTCTTATAACTTGTAAAGGCCAGGAAATAACACCTCTAAACCCTCAAAAGACACAAGAAATAAAAATAAAATGCTCTCAAAACAAGCACACCTACAAGACGATAGAGAATCCATAGTATCAATGCTAAAGCTTGTGATGTGCTAGTTGGAGCTAAAGAATATTTCAAGTGAATGGTAAATGGAAGCTTAAGGGATGTCTCAAGTGAGTAGCAAATGATAGCACAAAGATGAGTCAAGTGAAGCTCATAGAGGGCTCGAATAGAGGCAAAAGGGGGCTTGAAAACAGCATCTGATGGATAGAAAACAGTCAGAGAGAGGACATTTTCTGCTGAGTGTGTTTCTGTATCTAGTGAGTAGTCAGAGGATGTCCTATCAGCACATAGATGGTCTTCTAGTGATAGTGAATTCCAGAGGACAGAATTAGTGTCTTAGGCACTTTGAGTCCTAACAAGTAAATAATTTAATTTCAAGGGGTACTCAGTCATGAATCATGGCATTGCCACATTTTTGGATAACATAATGTATTCATACTTCATAGTCCCAAGTCATAACATTTATAGAATAAACTATTAACCATTATGTATTGTGTTACTAGTCACGAATCATGTCATACTAGGATAGATATTTTCATCCTTGAATATACTTTGTTACAAAAGAATTTCTATAATGTTCTTAAGCAACATACTTGTGCTTACATGCTTCTGACCTGTCATCTCATGTCCCTTGTAGCTGAGTTGAAGAAGAAGGATAAACTGAAGAGGCCAAGTATCAAATCACTCTTTGGTAATCCTATTTTCCCTTGAAAAGGATTATGGCTCTCATGCTTGTTGCTTGTTTAGAGAATAAAATTTCACTTCTTATTTGACACTCTTTTTAAAATGCTATTTCTGTATTCTAGTAAAATGCTCTGTGACTAGAACTTTGGCCACCATCTGCCACATCATACACTATAGCTTGTTCCATGGTTACATATCCATTGCTAACATTTAGATAAATATCTATCCAGCTTTATTTTTTAAGTATAAGATGATGAAACATGAAAGAAACATTAAATGCTAGGAGAAACAGCCTATATTTGAAAATTTTGAAGCTCACTTCTTACATTTTAACGTAATGGTTTTCTGCAGCTTTTTCCTGTGAACAAGCATTCTCACACAAGACATTAAGACAAATGATCAATAATTTATTACTTCTTAACATATTTTCTGGCATTTAGATAATAATTCCAGGATGTTTAAATACCATAAGCAATAATTTTGGAATACATGAATGTGCATAAGGCTTCTCATCTTTTAAATGAAACCCTTCTTAGGGCTAATATTCTGAATATTCATAAAGAAACCTCTTGCTTGTTATATCCCAAAGGACAAACCGTGACAGAGTCCAGTTTCACAGTTTAGATGCCAAAGAATCTGAAGTTTTGATATCAGTGACCATGTTAGTGAACCTTCACTGTAGATCGAAGTGCCCCTAGACTTCCATGTCATTTTCTTAAATGTCTGACACTTGTCTATGATGAGTCTGTGGCTTATGATTTCCCATCACATCTTTATACAGGAAAAAGTATATAGGGAATAATCAAGTCTAGAATTCAACTCTAAGACCTACCATGTTTTTTAAATTTTACACACATAAGCCATTGACAAATATTATAAAGAAATGTTTATATTGGTCAATATGTAATGATTGGAGAGGCACAATGATATATAAACAATCTTGCTATCTCAATGCTCGGAAGTAATGATTTTGGTCCATTCATTGAATCTATCATCACATTGTATTAAATAGTTCACAAACAGGGCTTAAATACTTAGGAACTAAAACTGCTTTAAATTGTAGCAAATATTATTTTCCTTGAAGGAGGTTCCCGTCTGATTATGTGCTGCTACCTATTAACTTACAAATTAGGAACTTTATGTATTTAGTTAGAGGCAGGGAGTAATTTGCTGCTGGCACCTCACATTTTATTGTACGTATTTAAGAATCCTCAGAGACAGAAGACCAGTCTGATGAAGCTATTCAAGGGACCTTCGTAAACTCCTGCCAATTAGAAGTCTCAAAAAGCCAGGGCTCATCTTCTCCATGAACGCCATTGATTAATATCAGCAATTACGGAGGCTCATCTTTTCGACAAATCACATTGGTCACCAAAGGGTGTTGGTCCAAATAGTTCTCTGGTGCAGCATCTAATCAATCAGGCAAAATTGCAAGCAAGCAGCAAGACCCGAGGGCAGAAGCAGCAATACTTGGAAGTGACAGTGGGAATCCTACTGCTCCAACGAGAGAGTTCCTTTTTCTTGTAAAGATTTGCTTTCATTTATCTATCATTCGGTTCGGCTGTTTCTTTTTGTATTTTATGATGATTTTGTATTGTATGTGTGAAAAATTGTACAGAGCTTCTTGTTGAGTTTTGGGGGAGCTGCTCACTAGTGATTTTGGATGTTCCCTTTGGGTTAGAAGTATGATGTGAGGATTGATTGAGATTGACATATGAATTTTGTTTGATCCTTCGGGGACCAGATATGTCACACATATTGTTCTGATGATCCACTAAATTTGTGCCTAAATCTAGCTAGCTAGATTGAGGAGTGACTCATTATGTGGCCACATTGCATCAACTGAGGGACAGACATACAAAGCTTTATATATAATCAAGATCAGTCGCTATTTCCTGCTGATGCTTTGGTAGTTCCATATGTGACGTACTTAGGTCCGTTGGCTGTAGAGAGAATTAGGGTTTCAATGAGTAGAAATATTTGCCTCTGTGGATTGACATGAGCTAATACAAGTTCAGAAATTTACTGCAATAGATTCGTGATTTACCCTTACAATTAGATTTTTGTTTTCCTTAATCAGCGTGAGATTATCTTAGCAAACCTTGGAGTTGAGAATCCTAATGGTATTAGGAAGATGGATACTTTAGGAGTCTCTGATAAATTTTATTGCATGATCTTTAGATAATGACTTTGGATTTTGAGCTAGAATGATGATTCTCTTGGTAAATCGATGATTATAAAAATAAAAAATATATAAAACGGTCTCTCAAGGATGTTTTTACAATGATTAAAATAATATTTTTTATTTGAAAAGAACTAAATAAATAGTTATGACTTTAGAAGCTTGGGTTTTTGGGTTTTTTTATGACTTTAAACAAATTTTGTAATAATCTAGAGGTACTTTACTTAGTTTTTGGGTTTGAATTATTCCTTATATATTTTTCTAATTGACACGTATCATAAATTTTATTTTTAATAACTTTAATTTTAGATATTTTTTATTACAAATTCTTTAGTTCTAATTTATGAAATTAATTTTATACTAACATGTACTAGTCTCCTATGCCAAAGTTATACATCATCATTCAAAACTGAAAAATAAGTTACATTACGAAAAGCATCAAGATCAATAGTATAAATATTATCACTTCTTAAAATTATCATAGATTTACTCTTACTTGATATTTAAGCATGAAATTCAAATTTAATATCATATTTCTTATCATAAAATTGACTAATGCTTATTAAGTTATATTTCAAGTCATCTACCAAAAGCACATCTTCAGGTAAGATATTTGATTTATTATCAATATTTTCAATGTCAATAATTTTTTCTTTATTGTTGTTGTCTCCAAATGTAATATATCTTTTATCTAAGGTTTGAGAAGTTTATAGGATTTGTGATCGTATGTCTTTACTATTAAGATATCATCTTTTACTCCTAACTCTTGTTTGGAGACAAACCTACGAGAATGAGTTTATTTTAGATATCAATTTAACTTTAAATCCTTTATAGTTATATCTATCTTTCTTACCATTTGGTTTTAAATCACTTATTTTTTTTTAGGAATGTAAACTAATTTATGATAATTATATTTTTAAGAAAGCATGCCTAAGCATAATGATTAAATTTTTTACAAAAAATATATTTAACTTTATGAGAAATTATAGTGTGAGTCCTTTTACAAATTTGATTGACGTTTCATATATGCTACTACTTGAGAAGCCAAATTTTTTTTTTTAAGTAAGAATTATATTAAATAACTTATTTCTAATTTTAAATATTTTTAATATTTATTGTATAAACTTATTTTTAAAAAAACATTCTATTATATCAATTAATTCTTGTAAGCAATGTTTTAGTTTCTCATTCATGGTAATTAAGTCATTTTTTATATTTTTTAAAATATGTGATTTTATAAGTAACTCCTCTTTAAGATGATTCTAAAATTTCACATTTGGTGTAAGCATTACAAGAAGTTGATGTATATTTGTCATGCATAATTTTTAATATATCAAATTCATTAGTAAGTAATGCATAATCCATTTTTAGTGAACTATATTTCTTACCGATCGTTTTAGATCATATAAATTATAAAATAATTTAAGTAATTTATTTTATAATAAAAAGTTTCAAAAGAGTAAAATATCTCATCATTAAAAGTCATTAGGCATAATTTGTCACTTGCATGTTATTTCATATGTTATTAAATATCGAGTTCTTCAAAAGGAAGATTATTTAGATTGTTATTATCTTTGGATCTTAAATTTTAGAAAAAGACATTAAGATCTTACTTACTAATTCAATATCATTATACATTTTACCAAAAGCTTTTAATTCATTGACAACATCCATAAAACAAGTATACGTGTCACTAATAGATTTACTTGGCTCCATTTTAAATAATTAATAACCGTAAACTAAAGATTAATTTTAGATTCTTTTATTCTACTTGTGCTTACGTAAATGACCTCAAGCGTGTGTCGTATATCATGTGCAATGTCATAAGTAAAAACTCAATTAAACATATTTTTCTCTAAAGTATAAAATAAAGTATTTATAGTTTTAGCATTTAAAGAAAAAATTCTCTTTTAAAAAATATTTTATCAATTTAGAAGATTTTTAAAAATCAAACTTAATAATATTTTATAAATTAAAATTCATAGAAAGTAAAAAAATCCTTATTCATATTTTTCAAAGTGTAATCCATCCCATTCAATATTGAATATTGGCAGACATGTGAAAATATCATTTACTCTCTCTTGAGAGTTAATCCAAATAAGAGAACCTTACTTTGATATCAATTGTTAAGAACTTAATGACACTGGGAGGTTGTGAATTAGTGTAATAGTATTTTTAATCGATTTTAAAACTCGATCAATAAATTAATATATTTCAAAAACTCGATAGATTAAGTTAAAGTAAAACTAAACCACATGTAAAGAGCAAATAAATAGAGGCATAGTAGTTCAATTTTTTCAACCTATGTCCCCTATCGATTCCTCTTCCTTCGAGATTATCAGTTTTCACTATCGATCTTCTTTCTAACAAACGAAGATCAATTACCCTTATTATAATTTTTTTCTTTTTCACGCTTAGGAGATAACTTTTACACTATCTTTTTACAAGAGATCTTTCACGTCCTATAATTTAGAATTTCAACCAAACACAAGAGAAGGAGGAGACTCAAACTATACACAAAATGAGAGCTTATGACACTTCACTAGCTTAGCTAAATATTCTATCAACCATGTCTAAGTGGGGTATTCATAAGTTCCCAAAGGCTTCAAGAATAAAGCCAAATATTTAAATTCTCTAAAATTAAGGATACGGGTAGTATTACCACAGTCAATGGATAGTATTATTATTGTAACCATGTTATAAATCTGGATTGGTGGTACTATCGTCGGTCTAAGTGATACTATAGAAATATTGATAAAGTACAAATAGTACTTGATAGTTGACTCAAGCAGTACTACTACCGCTTGAGCTTAGTAGTACTATCACCCAAGCCTAGTTTAGGCCATCGCTTTGGCCTTCTAACGAGCTTAATTCGGCCTGACTTCAAGCCTAATGACTTTCTTAATAATTGATATTGTTTCAGCCTAATACCCACTCAAATTAATTCATAATAATCTCGATTAAGACTTTTACAAATCAACCATATATTCGACACGTTTATGAAGCTTTTGACAGGTTATACACTATTCTGACATGTCGTCCGATCTTCTAGTATCTTACCCCAACCTTCGACACATCACCCTTTCATTTGACATATGCTCATTCTACTGATATGTCAATTTTCCTATGACATTCACTCTTTTGGTGTAATATTTGATCCTTTTAATACGATGCTCGAACCTTTAGCATAAAGTTCGATTTTTGACACGTCGACCAATCCTCCGATTCAATATCTAATTTTTGACATGATGAATTTTCAACATAACGTTCTGCTTTCTTACTTAATAGTTGGCTTTTTGTGGTTCGGGTCCGTGATCAAAATATTTCATTTGTTAATTATCTTAAAAATATATCAGTCTAATAAACTCATCAGTTAGTTTCATAATTAAAATTCAAGATTCAACAAAGACCTCTACCTTACTCTATCTAATAATGAAAAGAATCTAACCAAGTGAGATTCTAGAACATGTTAATAACATGCCACATCAATTATCAAACAGAACAAAGCGATTATCGAGCATACCAAATTAGTTAGACATTTAGATATTATAATTTAAATTGATGGTTATAAAATTTAATATTATATGGAACGATCTTTTAAATATATTTTTATTTGAAACAAGCTAAATAAATATTTACGAGCATGCTTGTAAGCACAGAGTAACTTGACCGTCAGAAACATTTTTACCATGAGATAGACATAAATGTCCGCCAATACCAAGAATGTCATTACTAAACAGGGGAAATCGGAAAACCTTTATGTGAGCGAGCACAATATTTGGATTCATTTTTATAACAGCAACGTCGTTTAATGTTGGTTCTTGTGCTAACAAGAGAAAGTTTACATATATATATATATATATATATATATTTATTTATTTGAAAAGGAAGTAAGCTTAGTTGGAAAGCGAGCAACAATAGCATCATGTACATTGCAACATAAAGGAGATATAGTTTATGAGTAATGTTAAAGAAAGGTAATGTAGGTGATGTTAGTCACTGAGAATTACTTTAAAACAGAAGTAATATTAAAGAAAATAGCTTCTAAAAACCAAAGGAACAACATACGTCAAACGTTGAATCTTGGAGATGGACCTTCTTGAGAACTTCCAAACCATAAACGGAGTGGATGCTCTACATCGACCAACATTGATTTCCAAGGAAGAATTGCCACCTCTAATAATGAATCCTGATCACAATCAAGATAAGAAGGTTACATGAAGAAGAAAGTGATCGTTGGTAAAGACGATAGTTTTACGACCTAAGACCTTGCAGTTGATCTGACGGTTAATCAATGGTTTTTCTTCTTGAAAATTAAAAAGCATAGTAATTTTAATCAAATAAATCTGTATTCACATTTATGATATGTTTTGCGTTTATCCGCCAATGCACACAGATAAACGACAAAAAGCAAGATATGTTAGTGACCATAATATGTCCTATATGTATAGTAGTATATCATAAACGGGCATAAATGTATAAGTTTACATGTATAAGGCAAATTGTCAATTTGAGCAACAAATTCTATTTGATATGATTTGTCAATGCTGATCAATGTCTCTACCATTGTATATGTCATAAGAGCATATGTTATTTTTTTTTAGTTGTTGTTTTACTGAAAGGAGAATAACTTTTCAGTATTTTTTATAAATAATAAATGATGAAGACCAAATTTGACCATAATACTTTACCAACAGTCAAGATAGACATCGACTAAGTCATAATAGAGAGTCCAAGCGAAGCATCAATTATGTCGAAGAATATTCTACAACAAAGATTGATTATGAAATTCATGTCACCAAAATGATGAGGCAAACCCCAAATCAACACAAAAGTAAGGTTACTAAGATCGACACCATATCCCATTTAGAATTGAACTAAATTGAAACTAACACATATTTTAAATGTAAAAACAACTCGAAAACTATGATATTGTTGTGTTGTCGATGCTACCATCATTACTCGGTCATTTTGCCTCCATTCTTTATGATGATCACCACCCATCTCATCCCCATTGTTGTTGATGCCATCACTCACCACCATCACCCTTATTACCACCACAATCATCACACAGCTACCACACAGTTACTATCATTACCACAATCATCTTGTAGCCACTACCACAACTATATCATAATATCACCATCATTGCAATCGATACCATCTTTAGTGTGTCAATACCATTGTTATCACCACTAACACCTCAACAACCTCTACCATCAAACACATCATTACTACCATTGTCATCATCTCATTTTGCCATTGTCACCACTCCCACCATCACCACAAATTGAGGAGATGAAAATGAATGAAGATAAAGTTTTCAAGTAAAAAAATCTACTTAATTAAGATATACATACTCTTAATCTCTTCTTGGATTTCCATGTATCAAGGTGCTCCATAATAAAATTATTTCACTTGAAAATGAGGAGTCATGAAATTTTCATGAGGCTCCTGCTGCTAATGTAGTTTTCAGAAAAATAATCCCATAAGCTGTGGCTTTTTTCGAAACTCCAACACTTAATTTTCAGGTTTCGCAATGTCACCCTCTAAAAATCACGTGAAACTTATCTCCCTCGTATCATAGGTGATGTCTTGAAAAACCATTTGACTCAGAATTTGGTCCCGATGGCTGCTTAACAGAACACATTTAACTGGACTTCCTCATATTGCTTTGTAACCATATTCTCCATGGCTCTTTCTAATTCAAGGCAGAACCACATATATGGACCTCGGTGAACTACAAGGCAAATGATAAAAGGGATTTTATCCAAAAACTTCACCAAGAGAAAGTGAATCAACATAATAATCTTCTTTCATTTCTGCAGTCAAATGCTTCAGAGTGCCACAGATTTCGATAGCATCTGGATGCAATTTGTCTCCTGCAACAAATGAGACAGTTTCTTTTCCAACAGTAATCCAACTAAATCCAGGTAACTTCCTCACTCCTCTTTCTTGCATTGCTTTTCTCATCATCTTAGCCCTGCTCCAATCACCAGATGCAGAATATATATTAGAGAGTAATATATAAGGAGAAGAGTTTAGCGGATCCAATTCAATGAGTTTATCTGCTGCTCGCTTCGCCCTTGTTTCATCACCATGCATTCTGCAGGCTGCAAGCAGTGTAGCCCAGATCACACCATCGGGTTCAAATGGTAGTTCATCGATGAGTTCCTCAGCCTCGTTAAGATAACCACTGCGGCCAAGGAGATCAATCATGCAAGCATGGTGATCAACTCTTGGAGTAATTCCATACTTTGTAGTCATCGAACCAAAGATACTATGGCCTTTGGAGACCAGGCCTGCATGACTACATGCCGTAAGGACACCAAGAAATGTGATGTCATCAGGCTTTATTTGTAATTGCTCCATTTGCTGAAAGAGCTCAAGAGCTTCTTCAGCATACCCATTTTTCGCAAAACTGACTATCATAGAATTCCATGAGATGATGTCTTCTTTGTTCCCTAACTCCTGGAACACTTGAAGAGAAGCTCCCACTTCACCGCATTTGGAATACATGTCTATAAGACCACTAGTTGTGTGTTCATAGGAACCAAAGCCAGTTCGGATGATGAGGCTGTGGACCATTTTACCATTTCTTAAAGCAGCCAAGTCAGCACAAGCTTTCAAAACACTGGCCAAGGTGGATTCATCTGACTTCACATTGTAACTACGCATATCATGAAAGAGAAGCAACGCATCATCACTGTAACCAATTTGTGCATGTCCTGAAATGATTGCTGTCCATAATACCATGCTCTTTCTTTCAGGCATCTCCCAGAAGAGCTTTTTGCCATCTTCGATTTCTCTGGAGTTCAGATACATGTCTAAAAGTGAGGTTCCTAAATATGAACTATCATATAGAAGGCCAGACTTGAGTAAGTGCCCATGCACTTGTTTCCCCATGATTAATCTTGAAGGCTGAGAACAAGCAGGAAGGATGCTTGAAAATGTGAACTCAGAAGGCTCCAAGTTTTCAACCTGCATTTTCCTAAACATCTCTAATGCTTCCTCCTCATTGTTGTTTTGAACAAGACCAGCAATCAGCGCATTTGTTGAGACGACACTCCTTTCATGCATCTGTCTGTAGACTCTCTTGGCAGCTTCAATTTCTCCATGTTTTGAATAGAAGTCAACAAGCGAGCTTGCCACATAAAGATTTGAACTGAAACTAGATTTGATAGAACAGCAATGAATCTGCTTTCCTTTCTCAAAAGCTTGTAGATTAGAGCAAGCACTTATAACACTAGCAAAGGATATCTCATCAGGCTGCACCTCATCCATCAACATCCTATGAAACAGACTGAACGCATCATTCTCTTCTTCATTATGCACAAGCCCAACTATGATTGCATTCCATGAAACAATGTCTCTGTTAGGTATACATTCAAATTGCCTTCTTGCATCACTGAGCTCTCCACATTTAGCATACATATCTAAAATTGCATTCCCTACAAACAAACTGGCCACAAACTTATTCTTGACTGTAAAAGAATGTAACTGCCTACCCAAGTTAAGATTCTCCAAGCTAGCACAGGCACCAAAAACACTAACAAAAGTGAACTCATCAGGTTCAAAATCAAGCATTTTCATCTCAGAAAACAAGAGCATGACTTCTTCTGCATACCCATTCTGTATGTATCCACCGAGCATTGCATTCCACATAACGATGTTCTTTGCATCCAAGAAATCAAACACTTTCCTTGCATCTTCTATTTGAATACATTTAGCATATAGGTTCACCAAAGAACTCCCGACGAAAACATTTGAATCCAGACCAAACCTAATTGCCTCAGAATGCACTTGCTGGCCTTCAGTTAGGGCCATGAGGTTGGCAGCAGCACTCAACACACTTCCTATAGTCGAGCGAGTGGGCTCAACATCCCTTCCTCTCATTTCTTTGAAAAAACTAAGAGCTTCAACCTCATGCCCATGTTGAGCATGACCGGAGATCATCACATTCCAAGCTACAGTGTTTGGCAAAGGCATCTGCCAGAATAAGGCTTGTGCATCGTTGAGCCTTCCCAAACTCAAAAGTGCAGTTATAGTGGTCACAAGTGCAACCTGGTCAGGTACATCCCCCATCTTCTCCATTTTCGCAAACAGTTCCACCGCTTCATAACACATACCAATCCGAGCATAGCCGGCAATCATATTAGTCCAGGAAACGATGTCAGGGCTATTGATTCCATCGAAAACTTTGCGTGCATCAGCGACGCAGTCGCATTTCGAGTACATATCAATCAAAGACCCCTCGCAGAAAGAACTGGACTCAAACCCCGTCTTCACAACATCACAGTGCACCTGTTGGCCGAAAACAAGACCCGTTAACCGGGCGCAAGCAGAGAGCGCGATCGCAAAGCCAAACTGGTCCGGCTGCGCGCCGGCGAGTCGCATCGAACGGAACGAGTGCAAAACCTCGTCCGGCAGCCCATGGCGCGAGTGGGCAGAGAGGACCGAGTTCCATGCGGCCGCGTCCCGCGCCTCGAGGCGGTCGAAGACCCTTCGGGAGTAGCAGACGTGGCCGCACTTGGAGTAGGCATCTACGAGGGCGTTACCGACGGCTCCGGACAGCCGGAGTTCGAGCTTGAGGACCCGCGCGTGCAAGGTCTTGCAGCTCTTTGAGAATCGATCTCTAAGGGGCGTTTCGTCGAACGGGTGATGGGAACCAAAGAGAACCGCTTGTTTGGAGAGCGATGTGAGGAGATTGGTGTAGATTTGAGGGTCGGCAAGTATCGGGCGATAAGTGGCGTTGAGCTCAAAGTTTGGAATAGTGGGAGTTGAGAAGAGGGAGGAAGCTGAGGCGTAGGGTGTGGCTTTGGCTTTGGCTTCCGGCGTTAATGAGCGTTTCAGAGCGCGTGTTGTGGGATGCATCTAACTGTGATGGTAAGCACTGTGAGAGCGTTACATAGCATTGGCTTCATATCTTCCATATGTTAGAAACATTATTAATCTACCTCTATTTAAAATTTATCTTTATTATGCTGCATACTTCTCTTTATATTCCTTCAAAATAATGTTTGATTGTTGACTTCTAAATTCATCAATTATAATTTTTTTTAAATAGTTGGCCATTATTTTGGCAAAATATATGATTAAAAATATTCCACAAACATAAATAATATGATTAAAACATTATAAATTAACAATATTTTGATT
The DNA here is from genome assembly GCF_036884655.1 of Musa acuminata AAA Group. Taxonomy (NCBI): domain Eukaryota; kingdom Viridiplantae; phylum Streptophyta; class Magnoliopsida; order Zingiberales; family Musaceae; genus Musa; species Musa acuminata. The sequence goes on from NC_088341.1 coordinate 40,163,165, forward strand.
ATTTATGAAAAGTGAAGATCTCTAAAACTGGAAAATTCTTAGAAAATAGAGAGATGCCCCTTCATCATATTTCCCAAAGGTGTTCCATCTTTTTATAATCTCTTAAATATCATTGATATGATATTATAATATTTTTTATTTTTATTGAACCGATCTATTGAATGAATCCATTCATTGATTTTGGACCAATTCAAAGGATGAACTGTAAGTCTAATTTTTCAATTATAATATTTTTAAATAAATTTATAATATTTTTAAAAGCACTGTAAGCCTCCGAAATGAAAGAAAGTCTTTTTATTTCTACTTAGAGTATTTTTTTAGATAAGCTTATTATGTTAGAGGCCAAAAAATATTACATTAAAAAATATTATAACCGACAAGCTTCCTTGTTTGGTTGTTATTGTTTCTGTTATTGGAGCTCTATTTTTATATACTAGTTAACTTTTATTAATTTTTGAGTTAATTTATTTAATTATAATATTTCTGAATAAGCTTATAGTGTGATGAAGTGTAAAAAAAAATATAATAATTGAAGGTAATTATTAGTATACAAAACAGCCCCACGGATCTATGGATTTACGATTTCACCCAACCTTCGCCCACGGTTTCTTTATTCTCCTAAACCGCTTCACAAGGCCCAACGCCAACGCGCTCGGAAGCTACTAGAAGCCGGTGGGTGCGTTCTAAATCCCTCTACAAAAAGTGCCCTCGGATCGATACCCTCTTCTTGTTCGCCTCACTTCCTCGACCACTCACCCTCTCGTTGACGGCGGCGTAATGGATGCGGCCAAGGTGAAGGAGCTGCGACTGTTTGTGGAGCAGTGCAAGAAAAACCCCGCCGTCCTTGCCGATCCTTCGATCGCCTTCTTCCGCGACTACCTCGAGAGGTAAAACGTCCCTTTTTCATTTGTGATTCGTCGGACCGATGTCTGAACCCGGCGCTTGTTCTGCGTTTAGTTTGGGCGCGAAGCTTCCTTCGACGGCTTACAAGACCGGAGCGTCACCCCATTCGTGTGCATGCGAGGGGGTATAGTCTGCTAACCCTCTTCCTTTTTCTTTTTTCTATTTGTTTGTGGTGATATACGTTTGTCCGTCAGATTCTTCCTATTTCTCGATTGTTTGATTTCTCTTCAAATCGGTTAGGTTTCTGATATTTAAAGCTTTTGGTACCATAGAGTATTGTCATTGCTTATCTGGAACTTGATGAGGACTATGTTGCTTGGATCTGTGATGACCTACCACAATCAAGTTTTTAGTAGCTAATTTCTAATGATATGCCCATATCATAGCAGTTCAAATTGGAGAATTAATGTTTGATATATGGAATCCTTTGGGAGGCCTGGTAAATTTGTCTCTCTTTGTAAGAATACTTAGTCTGTAAATTCTTCCACCACAGCGAACATTGGTTTATGGATTTAGGTAGCTATCTAGCCATGTGAACTGTCACGTTGGTGATTTTATATACGATCCAAATGAGAGTAACCTATTGGGAGCACCACAAGCTAATCACCTTTGCATAACAAGAGATGCATAAGATTTTAAAGAATGATGGAATTTAAATAACGAGGCTTATTATTTAAATATGTTAATGTATGTACCTGAAGTAGCAACAGTTTGGTGATTTTGCAATGTGGTGATAGGCACAAGTGGCTGTGTGGAAAAGAGTGGAAACAAGAGGAAGGGGAGAAGAGGAGTCATAATAAACAAGATCCACGCCACAGTTGTCTACTATATTGAGTAAGCATGTAGGGAATCTTTGAGTTGTTTCCTCATAAAACTTAAAGTGGCAAACAATCATGATACAAATTCTTGTTTTGATTCTTTTACGGTGAAATGTTAAAGGCTGTTCGAGTCACCTTGCTAGTGAAACCTTTGCAAGTATTGAAGAACACCTACATGTAGAATTAAAATAGAAGAAATGGACTTTCATGTTGTTTGCGTAAATTGGTTATATCCAGGGCATATTAAGTGCCTGGGCAGGTGTATAGGCTGTTATAACAACATTCAGGATTTTATCAGGATTAACCAAACATCTTTACAAACATTACTTATAAAATCTATCCTTTAAATCTGTCCCTTCAAATTTGAATATTTTAATTCCAAGGGCACCATGGAATTTCTGTATCCTGAATTTGCACATTTCAATGCATGAATTTCTGTATCCTGAATTTGCACATTTCAATGCATATGTAAATGCTTGAAATTCTTTGATCAATCACAAAATTTTATCCTTACTTGTGGCAGTTATCATATGTGGCTACAATGACATTTTAAGTACACAATCACCACATTGTGTATCATGATGGAATATAAAGAAGCATGAATGATGCGAGTGCACTCTGAAATGCTTGATATTTGCGAACCACAATAAGTGGTTGTCTGGTGGTGGGGAGCAATTAAGTCTACTCTTTTATGCACAGCCCACACTATTCCAGGAAATGAAGTGTGCATGTAGGAACTAATCAGGAACCTGCATGAAGAAGATTAACATACTGCATTTTCATCCCATTAGGGTGGCTTAGGGGGCAAAGTGACATCAAGTACATCCTTGATAATATTGGCCTATTCTTACAGTTCTCATGTCCATGTTTGTTCCGGCCTCTTTGTTATTGTTAAAACCTCTTGATAGTAAGCAAATAGTGATGGAAGGTTATCAAATACAGTATAAAGATCTGTTTTTAGTGGAGAACATGACTTAAGTTCAGTAGAAATAGCTGATAGTTAAAATTCAAGGAAATCATTGTAAGATGGAGAATCAGATTGTTCAAAAGGAAAATGCCGATTTACTTGTACCATATTCTCTTCAAATGTTCAAATAAACTTTGATTCTCTTGGCTGATTTTTTGTGCTTTACAGGTTATACATTGTGGCTTCTGATCAAATCAAGTAATCAGCAAGCTCAATCAGAATTCAAAAATTCCAGCAGTCAAATTCAATAAATTAATAAATATAAGATTCACTACTTTGTCAAAGAAAAGACCATAAAAGGCTCTATGTCTTGTGGAAAGACAACAGGAAATCCATATTTAACAAGTTTCATGAGGAGAGGTTATATGATGTATACTTGTATATACAGTAGGACCTAAGCATGATAAAAAAGGATTAAAGATGGATGATAATTGAGTTCGGTGGCTAGAAGTAGTAATAAATGTATATTTTCTCATTTTTATAGGAAAGGATACCCTTAAGCCTTTGAAACTAGAACAATTGAGAAGATAGGGAGCAAATGTATAGCAACATAAGTTTCAAACATATGATTTATGTTGTGTATTGGCCATCAATACCATTCAAAGAAATATTGGAGAGATATTCTATATTGAACTGCAAAATTTGACATAACTGATGATGGAATAAATGCCAACACTTCAGAATTAATTTGAACCATTAACAAAAATAAAATAGATTGGAAACTTTTGACCCACAACAGTCAATTTTGATTGGAAGTTGTACAATATTGCTGTGAAGCAGTGGATGTATGTAAAAGCTTCTCGATGATACACTAATTTAATATATTACTGTAATTGAATTTATTTCCAATATGATATCTGGTAAATGGTAATTATAACAATCAATAAAAAATGGAGTAGCCTAGTTGATACTTGAGCTGATTTTATGTGGGAACTGGTGATGTGGACCAACCTCGACAGATGTTGGGAACATGGATTACAATACCTTGAGAAAATTCAGGATATTGGGAATCATGTTGGGCAGTGAATTTTGATTTGAATATCTAGATTGAGTTCAATCGTGTAGGCTGATATTTAGAACGATGCAAATTCAACTTTTAGTTTTTTTTTCCTGAACAATAAGTTTCATATCCTATTAAAAATTATATATCATCCTATTAAGTATTTACTTTTAGTTTGTAATGTAATTGAAGCATTTATGTACATCAAATGATCTGAACTATGCAAGAGAAGAATCTCATAGCACATGTGTGTTGATGTTGGTGTCTTGTACAAAACAAGTAGCTATTTGCCTACTTCCATTATTTGTGATTTTTGTTGTTTGGAGAAGAATCTTAAAACCTGATGTTGATTGTCTTTGTGTTAAGTTCAAATAAAAAAACTTTAACATGTTCATGGGAGTTAATGCCTTTGCATTGTTCTGTCACACATTTAAAGACAATATCCTAGTTAATTTGTTTACTTTATTTGTATCCTTGTTGCTAATTATTCTTTTTTGGCTCAATGCATTGAAAATCTAATTTTGATATCTTGTTTGTTGTCTTGCTAAGTTACATGAACTATTTAGCTCTTATGTGTGCCATGTTATGAACATTTGAGATAATTATTTGGAATGCACTACCTAATAACAATTGGACACTTGTGATTACGTGATAGGTTAAATTTACCAACTGTTTGGTAATTTTTCATGGTGCTCATAGGATTTAGTTAGCTGATTTTACCACCTGTGTCCTCAGAGTAGTATTATGTGACCATTAGCTTTATAAAACAAAGTTCCAATTTTATGTACTTTGCATGACAACTTTTGTTTTTTAGAAAATAAGATGCTTTCCATTACTGAAGAAACATGCCAAGGGATTAGCTGGATAGCCTATCACCTCATATCTTCTCAGCTTGCACACCTTATTCGAGCCATACAGATTCTCAAAGCCGGGTGGTAGATCCATGTATACTTCTTCCCTTAGTTCTCCATTAAGAAAGACATTTTTCACATCTAATTGATGTAAAAGTCATTCAAAATTAGCTGCAAGAGATAACAATACTCGAATACAACCGCAACAAATGTTTCTTGGTAGTCAATACCATATGTTTGAGTAAATCCTTTTGCGATCAATCTGATTTGGTATCTTTCAATAGAATCATCTATCGTTTATTTAACAGTAAACACCCATTTGTATTCCATTGGTTTCTTCCCCTTTGGTAGATGTACCACACTTTAAGTTTTATTCTTTTGAAGAGCTCTCATCTCCTCCATAATTGCCTCTCTCCATTCTGGAATTAATAGAGCTTCTTGTATAATTTTTGGAAGTTCTAAACTAGATAAGTGAGTTGTAAAAGCTTTAAAGGCTATAGACAATCTATAATATGACACATATTTAGATATAGGATGCATCAAACAAGATCTAATTCCTTTTCTAATGACAATGGGAATATCAAGATCCGAGGAAGGAATATAGTTACTTGAGTCTATGTTTGGATTACTATCGGTTCAGACTGTTGGTAGTACTTTGGAGGGTGAACATCGATCTTTCCTAGATTTTGTTGTCTTGAATACACACGAAGCTCAAGTGCAATCATAGTGATATCTCCCCCTGATCTAGATTGTTAAATAGCATGTTGTGGCATTGGAGATTTGGGTTGTGGTGTTGGAGATTTGGATTCAGGAGTATCGATGTGACTAGTTAGTTGTTGGCTAGGTAGGTTTGGTAGAGTGAAAATAGCAGATGAATCTGATAAGGATATAGGGATTGGTAGAGACAGTCCCCAAAAACAATCTTCTTGATAGAATTCTCTCTCTGAAGATGAATTTTTTGGAAATATGTTTGGTTTTAAGAAAATGTGACATCTATAGTGACAAATATTTGTTTCTATATAAGATTATAACATTTGTAGCCCTTTTGAGTCAGGGAGTAGCCAATGAACACACACTTTAATGCACAAGGTTCAAGCTTACATCGATGATGATTATGAATATGAATAAATGCAATGCACCTAAATATCTTTGGTGGAAGAGAGTTAAACAGTTTCACGTGTGGATGAATAGAAGATTAATGATCAAGTGGTGTTTGAAAATTAAACATTCTGATAGGCATTCAATTAATCAAATATGAAAGAGTAAGAATGATATTCTTCCAAATATATTTAGGAACATAAGTGGTAAATAAGAGAGTGTGCTACTTCAAGTAGGTGTATATTTTTTTATTCTGCAATACCATTTTGTTGAGGGCTATTAATATATGAAGACTGATGAATTATTTCATGCTCTAATAAGCAGGAACTAAGAATGGTATTAAAGTATTCTCTACCATTGTCAGTTCTTAAAACTTGCATTTTTGCTTGGAATTGATTTTAGATCATCATTTGAAAGTTCTTGAAAGTCCTTTTAGCATCAGATTTTTTTTTAAGAGGTAAACCCAACATACTCTTGTATGGTCATCAACAAATGTTATAAACCACTTAGTTCCAGACAGATTTGTCACTTTAGAAGGACCCCAGATGTCACTATGTATAAGAAGAACTGGTTCGGATTTTTTGTAAGGCCGAGAAGGAAAAACAGTGTTTAGCAAATTGACAAATTTCACATTGAAATAGTAAAGTATTCTTATTTTTGAACAATGAAGCTAAAAGTTTTTACAAATAAGAAAAGCTTTGGTGGCCTAGGCTCTAGTGCCACAACATTATTTCACTACTAGTAGGAGTGTTACTATTTATTGTCAATTGAGTTTGTCCATTCCAAGTAGTGTCATCTTCAAGATAGTAAAGTCGTTCACTCTCTTGAGCATTGCCAATCCTCTTCCCTGAATAAAGGTCCTAAAGTTCATAGTGAGAAGGAAAGAATTTAGCAACACAATACAAATCCTTTGTGAGTTTGCTAATAGACAAGTTACAAGACAGGTTGAGAACATAAAGCACAAAATTTAATACAAAGGAACCTGAAATTGCAATCATGGCTTTTCCTGCTATAGAAGAAAGTGATCCATCAACAACTTTTATTTTAGAGTTTCCAGGACAAGGTGTGTAGGAGAATAACAAGTGTGAAAGGCTAGTCATATGGCCTGTTGCACTTGAATTTATGATCCAAGAAGCCTTAAGACCAAAAGAAGTTGACAAAGCTATGAAACAATTACCTTTCTTGGCGAAAGAGCAAGATGACGAAAGAGAAGGATTAGGATTTTGGAACTGGTTCAAAAACTTAAACAATTGCTCAATTTGTTCCTTACTGAACAAAGGCATTTCGACTCCTTCAAAGGTGGTGGCAGATTGATTGTCTACTCGAAATCCTTGGATAATAGCCTTATATCGAACTCGATTGTTCTTCCAGTTTGTTGGTTTTCCATATATCTTCCAGCAAGTTTCTCGTGTGTCTTGGTTTATTGTAAAAATCCACAGATACTTTGTTTTTATCATCTCCCTTTGATTACATATATAGTATTAGTAGAATAATTAATTTTAGCTGTCATAATAATTGCAGAATTTTCTGCAACCATAGATGGAGTGGAAGATCTCATCATGACTTGTCTTTTACTTTCCTCCCTCCTAACTTTGGATAACATAACTTGGAGAGATGGCAATGAATCTTTCCCAATATCTTTCCATGAACTTCATCTAGTTCTTTTGTTTAAACCTGCCAAAAAATTGAAAGGCTCCATCCCTCTCAAGTATTTTTGATGTATCAAGCACTATTAGTAGCACATAACCATTCAAAGCTATAAAAAAATATTAAGCTCTTGCCAGAGTGTCAAGGTATTGAAGTATTTTGTAACACTAGTATTACCTTGTTTAAGCTTTCTGATCTTATTTGTAATATCAAATACTGGGGTTGAATTTCTTTTATATGAATATATCTCGATCATAGCTTCCCATAACTCCTTTGCTGTTGGTAAAAACATATATGTTTGGCTTATTTCTGGTCTTATAGAGTTTATCAACCATGATATGATCATAGAATTTTCAGAATCCCATACTTCAAACTTGGGATCATCCTCTGCACGTGCTGTTGTTGATTTGATTAAATAATCGATCTTTCTTCTTCTTTGGATATACAACTTTACGAATGGAGACCAACGAAGAAAGTTTTGTCCGTTGAGTTTACATGTTGTAAACAGTAAGGATGGACTGTCACCTAAGTTGTTTGTTGGAGATGGAAGCATCGGTATCATCTTCTCTCCTCCAAACATAGTAGCGTAGGTTCCTCACAAGCAAACAAGGAAGAAGAAATAGTAGGGGCTGATCCGGAGAGTGACAGAATAGAGGAAAAGACCTTCAGCAATTAAGGCTGAAAGAAAGAAGAAAAATGATTCTTATAGGAACCAATATCTGGTACCATGAAAATAAGAGAATATAATTTTTCTCATTCATTGATCTTTTCTGTATACAAAGGAAGACATATATAGGTTGATTAAAACCTGTACATATACAACTAAGGAAATTGATTATATTGATTCTATATAATATTTCATTCTGATTCATTTCCTATAATATGGGCTGATTTGATATTGATTGAGAATCCTTAACTTAGATACTAATTGATTTGATACTAATTTATTTCCTTAATTATGGGATTATAAAATCTCTTAATTATGAGATTCAGAATCCTTTATTAATGGGATTTTCTACACATTAATTGTGACAATCAAATTTGCTTTAGTAACCATCTGATTACATCTGTTCGTGATACATACAAGCGCATAAAAGTCCATATTGTGGATGGATAAGTGGTCCTGTCACCCGAGACTTGTCAAAAAGAATGCTTAGCCTTCCCCACATGTCTTTCTATCCTTCTGCATCTATCCTTAGCATGTGAAGGATGCTATGTGGTTTCAGAAGTATATGTCTGAGCAGAATAACATTTGTAGTTGGCTCTAGATATTTCAATTATAATTCATAATCATTGTTTGACAAAATCTGCTATTTGGCTTTTCAAGTTCACTGATTCTTGGCTTGAGTTTATTTTATCATATAACAATGTGTAAATTGGGTCAGCTTCCCAAGTCCTTGAAATTAGTATGTTTTTTGTTTTGAGGGAGAATAGGAAAAGATCTTTTGCCAAGAAGTGCATGGCAACAATTCTTTAAGTAACTTTTCCATGACATGGATATCATCTAACACCTTGTTTTTTTATGAGTATGCTATTATTTATATATCTTTCTTCCTTTTGGTTACACGAACTGATCAACCATTGAAGCAATGATTAAAATTCTGAACTATGAGTCTCCAACTGGTTGCCTATCGGACTAGCATGACAAATTTTATACCATTATTGAAAAGTAACATAATTCCTTTTTTTTTTTTGTTACTTTTACTCAGATTGTCACTCTTGATCTGTAGCTTTAGTTTTGATAACCAACACCCATTGCAGAAAGGCCCACTGGTGGATGAAATAGATGAGGATGATTTTGATGCAAAAGATTCTCCTCAAGTAGACCATGAATCTGATGATGAAATTATTGAATCTGACATTGAGCTGGAAGGAGAAATTGTAGAAGCTGATAATGATCCTCCTCAAAAGGTAAGTGTATATGAATATCATGTTAACTTCTTATTGTTATGATTAAGTTATTATTACAACCAAGTTATATTAGTAGAGGCATTATCTTGTTCTGCTGTCTTGTAGATGGGAGATCCATCTGTTGAAGTAACGGATGAAAATCGTGATGTCTCTCAAGAGGCTAAGGGTAGAGCTATGGAAGCAATTTCCGAAGGTATTACAAAATGTTATATAAATTGGTATTTCTAAGGCTGACTATTATTACTATCACTTGTTTTGCCTAATTTAAAGGGAGATTTGAGGAGGCTATTGAGCATCTCACAGAGGCAATATTATTGAACCCAACATCAGCAATAATGTATGCTACTAGAGGTAAGTGCAAAATCAAATTATCAGTTGTACAGTACCTTTTTATAGCACTGCTGCTTTGGAGGTAGTTTAACTTGGTACATTGTTTGATCACTCTCTGTAGCATCTGTGTATATCAAGATGAAGAAACCTAATGCTGCAATCCGTGATGCAACTGCTGCTTTAGAGGTAGTTCAATTTTCATACTTTTGATTGCTCGTAACATTACCCTTTTTTTTTTCAAATGCTTGATTTTGTATGCTGACTTCTAGAAAACATTGTCTCTAATAAAGGAAGGCAACAAAAACACAAAGCATATGCATGTACTTAAATAGTTTAACTTTTACTAAAATAGGGTGCATAAGTGCAATAATGGGAATTATGTGAGCTTATATTGAAAACAATAAACTTAAATGGTTGGGGCATTATGACTTGTTGTATTAAACTACAAAATGAAGAAAAGTAAATTGACAACAAGAAAGTAGTGGAGATAAATCTCTGGAGTTGCACATCAAGTTGGTAGCTTCTTAGAACTTTTTGATTATGCGAAAGAGAGAACGAGAGATGATGTTTCTCTTGGAAGCTTCAGTTGCATAAAGTTTTTCACTAAAGAAAATAACCTAGGCAGTCCTTATTTGATAGGCCTGTTACATCAGATCTGTATTTAAATATGCTGTTTACATCATGATCCCTTCTTTTGGATCAATGTCCATTATGGGGTAATTGAGGGTCTGAAAGTTGAAATAGTTAATTTGTACATAAAAGTAAATTGATTTCTTAATTCATACATGTCGAAGATAAGTGCAAGATTGTATATATAAAGCACCAATTGCATCAATGTTTTGTGGCCATCTTATTGATAGTGGTATATGCATTGGATGTGATTGTTGGTCTCAGAAGCAAATTTTCCCCTAACTGTACACCATCAGATACAATTTTCATGTTGGTGATTGAGATCATAATTAACAATTATGTTCTAGACCTAGAGGTTACTGAAATGGGATTTCAACTTTTTATCATCATTCTGAAACTGCACATACAGAGGACCAATAAATTTTGGGGCTTATTGGAAGATTATATGGAGTTGCTAGTTTGCTGAGTCATCATCTTTTGTGTGCGTTCTTGTGGCATTTACTTCTTGCTCAGACGAAATTATTTGTGCATTATATGCTTCTATAGCTTTGACAGACATTAAATGTTTATCCACAAAGGATTTTAGTTTTTAGTTTAAGATAAGATACTTGAAAACCTTCTCTGCTGGTATTTTCATATGATCTCATTGTGGATTGGTATTTCTCTCAGATCAACCCTGACCCTGCAAATGACTATGCTAGTATTTTCAAATGATCTCATTGTGGATTGGTATTTCTCAGATCAACCCTGATTCTGCAAAAGGCTATAAAACCCGGGGTATTGCTTTTTCTATGCTTGGGAAATGGGAGGAAGCTGCCAAGGATCTGCATGTGGCATCCAAGTTGGATTATGATGAGGAGATAAGTTCTGTGCTAAAAAAGGTAGAGCGTTATGTGCAAGTTTGCTGGCATTCTAATTATGATATTCCAAGAATATATAACATCTGCATGGTGGTCGTATATAGGTTGAACCCAATGCACACAAGATTGAAGAGCACCGTAGAAAGTATGACCGGCTACGGAAAGAGCAAGAGGACAAAAAAGTTGAACGTGAGAGGCAGCGTCGAAGAGCTGAGGCTCAGGTAGTTGGTTTGAACAAGTAAAACTACATTGTTAAGCAACATTTTGCTATATGCCTTAACTTCTATCTTCTCATAGGCTGCTTATGAGAAGGCCAAAAAACAAGAGCAATCATCATGTAGATCATCGGGATGCACACCTGATGAATGCGCTGGAGCCATGCCTGGAGGTTTCCCAGGAGCCATGCCTGGAGGTTTCCCAGGAGCTATGCCTGGAGATTTCCCAGGAGCTGTGCCTGGTTCTGTGCCGGGAAATATTGATATGAGCAAGATTCTGAATGTAAGAATACGATCTATTTTATTTTTCTTGCAATTTCATACGATAATACATTTGCAAATATTCTCGGTTGTTTTACTTTGTGGAGCAGGATCCTGAACTGATGGCAGCCTTTAGTGATCCGGAGATCATGGCTGCTCTTCAAGATGGTAAGTCTCGATTATCGCTATTGTGGTGACTTATTTTTATGTTTTTTTATTATGTTTTTCTTGATTAATGTCATATTAGTTGCTACAATTCAATTGTAGACTCTGTTCGTCCTGAGATATTTACAGTGACAATGTTATTTATAACTGATGAAAGTGATGTCTGCAACTGGGTCTTTAAGTCCATAATTAGACATAAAAGCCCCCGAATCTTGTAAATTGTTTTATGAGCTGCAATTATTTACCATAGTATTTTCTGATTTGTAACAGCCTTTTTGTTTATGAGGATAAGGAACCTTGTAAAGTGCGCTATCCATTTATATACAGATATGCAACATCATCTAATAGGTGATTCTTTTTCTAGAGACGGCCAGTTTTCTGCATCAAAGAAGTCTAGGTTTTAAATGCCTCTGTAGGCTTTTAGCAGCTTAGGTTTCATTTTTAATGTAATGGTTAGTGGTCACCAAGAAGACAGCAAAATTTTCTAAATTTTCTAAATTTAGATGGGTCAAAGGCCTATTTTATAAAAAAGTATCTTGGACAATTCTGATTGGTAGACTGGGCATATCGTTATGTCTGTGATGTCTCTGTCTTGAGTCCAGAAGTGAACACTAGCAGCAACATCTAGTGAAAGCTCTTTAAGGAAATAAATGAACAACTAAAGTTGGTTGAAGTTTACTCTTAAATAGCATATAATTATATCTGCAAATATAAAACATGGGATGATCTGCTTGTTAAAAACCTGATAATGGATAGAAGTTTTGACCGGTGTTGAACTTGTGATTTTTCATTGTTCCACTGAGAGAAATCATGATTTTTTTTTTATTACTTCTGGTACCTTCTATGACCATCTCAAATAGATTGGTGGAAGAGAGATTATAAGGTCTTATTTTCACTTTAGATAATTCATCTGTGTGATTGTAGTTTGTTACTTTATTATCAAGTTAAATGATTTCTCATATCTAAATCTCTCGTTGTATGATCACATTGCTGTTGTTGGTGCAGTGATGAATAACCCAGCAAACTTTGCCAAACACCAAGCAAACCCCAAAGTGGCCCCCGTCATTGCAAAGATGATGGGGAAGTTTGCCGGACCCAAATAGGACTGTCGTCCCTCGAGAAGCTCACTGAAGAAGATGGTCATGGTGGTTCAGACTCGTCAGTAACTAGTTTCTCTTTGAAATTCTACAACCATGCTTATTGGGTGGATTTAATGTAACAGAAGTCTTTTGAATGACCTTCTGTGGTTGGTTCTCTCATAAGATTGAAAAAATTGGTACTTTTAGTGTCTAATTTCCGGGTCATTCATGTGTCTGTGGAGCCTCAAGTACAAATGATTTCTTGCCCGCTGATAGGTGGCCTCGTCAAAAATTATCTAGTTTCTAGGCATGAACGACAGCCTCTAGAGCTGCGAGAATGCTGTGGCGAGAAGATTGCATGTGAAAACGCCCCATTTGTGATCATCCCTGCCAGGTAGATATCCAATGATCCACATATGGAGACTCTGACTTGGAGCAAAGAAATGGATCGTGTTTCCCTCCGCTTCCTTCTCTCGATCACCAATGCCAGTGGCTTTCCATTTATGTTCAGATGAATCCCTCTACTGCAAATTTGTAGGATTTGCTCCCTTTCATATCAAAATTGTGATCGATCATTGGAGGTCTCTCCTTTTAAGAGCCGAGCAGATCGATGGATGCGTTCTTCCATGGCCTCGACTGCCGGCTGCGAGTGTCGGGCATGGTGGCCGACTCCATCATGATGGGGATCGTCAACTCCGCAATGGAGGACGCCTACAAGAAGAGCTGCACCGAGGAGGGCGACCTCGACAGGTTGATCGAGAAGTCGAGGTTCTGCGAGCTGGCCATCATGCAACTGGAATGGTGCTTGAAGTACCTGCAGGAGGAGATGGACAACGCGACCGTGGACAACGCCTGCGACCGCGAGAAGCTGTTCTGCGATCTGTTGGAGACGAGAGACCGCCTCGATAACAGGCTCGACGAGACCAAGCTCGCCATTGCAGAGAAGGACGTGGAGCTGGCCAGGAGAAAGGAAAGCGAGATAAAGCTGAGGCTGGCCTTGGAACTCAAAGGGGAAGAAGTGAGATCGTTGCATCATACGCTCGGGGCTGACAAAAGAGTGAAGAATGATGCATGCGATGGGTTTGCTTGCCGTGACGACGTGAACGAGGATGAGAGCGACGGCCATGTGTTTGATGAATTGGAGTGCTCCATGGGCAAACAGCTGCGGAAAATAAGAGGCAAATTGGAGCACGGGAGGCAGGCTTTGACCAACGTGATGCTCAACATGAGGAGTAGTCCTCGTGTTGGCGCTGCGAACCCCAACGCTGGGTTTGATATGGACAGCGGCGGGCTGAAGGCGTTGCATGAGCTGCACGACATGGCGCAGTTAACGCTGGACTTCAACGACATGGTCATCGACCTCGACATGCTCAAGGAAGAGGTTCGTTCTTCTTTCGAGATGATCGTGAGTTCGATTTCTGTGTTCAAAGCAACGACAGAAGAGCAGCGGTGGGCTTGGAATATGGAGAGGGAGATCGCTACCGTCATCATCAGAAGCTTTGTAAGGGATGTTCGATGTGAATGGGCTGCAAACCCTGATACGAATTTGTTATCGTTTATCGATGAGCTCGAGGCATTAGCCTCTCAGATCACCGTGCCATTAACGTCGTCAATTGATGTCATGGATCCGAAAGCTCAATGCAATCCTCTCTCAACAGTACCGGACATGGACGAGGTGGAAAAGGATGCATCTGTAGCAGGTAACAGTAGCCCTCCAAAGGGAGATAATCTCTATGGAGTTTCGCAAGGAGGAGCAGAAGATCATGTTGGTGGAATAGAAAGAAACGTTGAGCTGATTGATTCTGCTTTTCGAGCTGGGGAATTACACAATATGAATGATCTTTCCGAAAAAAGTCCACCAGGAAATTTTGTTGCTGACTTGACAAACTACCATGATTCCATTAGAACACAAAAAATTGATTCAGATAGGGAGATGATCACTAAAGTCATTTCAAGATTGGAAGGCATCATCAAAAGAGCAAAATCAGAGTCTTTTGCAGACATCCATATTCCAAGGCATACTCCACCAGATTCTGAAACAAAGCATGAAGCAACGAAGATAATTCAGAAGCCAATCGATAGTCATCTGAAAGATCTCGAGCTCCATGAAGAAATTAGAAGATTAAAGGAAGAGAAGGATGAAATGGAAACTAAAGCTGTGATAATGGAGGATGTTTACAGAATAAATTACAAAGGATTGATGGGAAGGCTACTCACTCATTTCTTCGATGTCGAATTAGAAGTTCTTACAAGGGAGGATACATTCAGAATTGTCTTCGGTGAGCTGATCAAAGAATTGATGAGCACGAGAGAAGCTCACACTAGCGAGCAGCTCCTCAGGGAAGAGATTCGTTATATCATTCTTAGTGAAGTAATTAAAGGTATTCTGTGTGCAAATAATGCTACAAAAGACACAGAATTCAGTGGAAAGCCAGAACAAGGAAAGGACTCCCTGCTAACTAATCCCACGACAGAGATGGGATCAGATTATGTTCTCGACTCAGGAATTAGAAAGAACAGTGTTGATGACTCGAATGGGCTTGACGTTGAAGAAAGTGATGCTTTTAGATCTGCTAGCAATCTTGAGACCTCTCCACAAGGAGCAATTACTGGAACAATGCAACAAGGAGAACCAACATTGAGCTATGCCTCAATCACTGATGAGAATAACATTGTGCATGGTTCTGGAGCTTCAACCGGGATCCAAAAACAAAATAAAAGTGAATTCTCATGCATGTCTGCAGGAATTGTTGAAAAACATTGGGATGATTTCCATTTCATGATTATGCCTGTTGAGCAGATCATACAGATGGTTGATGATTTTGGGCTGCTGACATGTGAGAAGATTAGCATAAACATATCGAGGTACTTCATTTTGCTGGATTTAATGAAATCAACATTTCATACTCTCAATCAATTATGAGAATTTGACATCCTAAATCACATTTAGTTAACACGTAAAATAAGGAATTTAAGCCTTTGTATAAATTTTCTATTAAGTTGCTATATAGCTTTAAAAGATAACCTACACAATAAAAATTATTCTTCATATCATCCGATCGATGTGCTATTTTAAAATCTAATCTTGCTCTTTATTCTCTTTATGCTTTTGTGGGATTTGTTGGAAATAACTCAAACATGGGACTCAATTTTGTTTTCTTCTAAGAAAAACCTATCAGATTATGTTTCAAATATAGGCTAAATCTTGACTTAGATGGGTGATCAAGCATAAGGAGATGATCCAGGCTGATCATGATTCCCTCTGTTCCAAGACTAATCTAATTCATTTTAATCAAGAATTTTATATGTCTAATATTGGTGGATAAAAGAAAAGTAAATGGTGTCTTTTACTATAACTTTGTGTTGATATTACAAATACAATCACATGTTACCTTATCATAAAATACTTAACATTTTAGTATAAAATGATTTAAAAAATATGCTTAACTATTTTTATATATTTTTTAGGTTCTCATCTTCTACAATCAAATGCTTAACTATTTCCATTTTTTTATATCACATATTGTTTTTATTCATTTGAGGGAAGATCGATTTATATTTGTTCATTTAGCAACTACTAAATAATCTGTTATCCATGACATTCTTTCTTCTGCAATATGCACAAGAAACTATGACTTCTTAGTTTCCTATCTAATGCATGTGCAGGTTGGATAATCTAATTCATCAGTTAAATCCCATCTCAGAGCAAGTCAACATAATCAAGAGAAACGAATTACTCTATCGTAAGGCTTTCGCAAATAGATGTTACAATCTTCAAACTGCAGAAGCTGAGGTTTGGAAGCTTCAGCATTTTATGTTCATCAATCAGATAATAGTTTGCCATGGAGACCAACGGCTTAACCAAGCATTTTATGTTCATCATAATTCACATCTCATTTGAATGATGCTCTATTATTTTAATCATCTAGCAAGATAATGTGATTGGTTTTATTTTAAACTCATATTTCTGCTTATTGCTTTCGCACTTTTGATGTCAACTCAAACAATCTAAGTAGCTATTTTTTACAAAAAAATTCTTAGCTAGAGTTCAATGTGAATGAATACCATCCTGATCATAGTTCCAAATGCTTGGTTAAGCCATTGTTCTCCATGGCAAACTATTATCTGATTGATAACTATATTTGACGAAAACAAAATATAGAGTTGAAGGAAATAGCATAAGAAAATGGACAAATCTGGTAATCTCAAAGTCAAGTTGGAAAGGTACAGTGCGTGAAAATTTCTTAGTTGAATGAAAATGTCAGATGTTGTTAATGTCAGAATTGATTATTGTTGATTATTTACCTGTCACATGATCAAACCGACTTGGCCAACTTAATGAAGCTTATTGTGCTTTGGAAACTGATCTCCAAGGAGGTGGGTGTTCGTTCAGGATGATTCCTTCAAATCGAGTCCCTCATGATAAGAGCATTAAAGAACTTTCTGCACCTAACACCATCTCAAAATGGAGCAGCAAAAGTTAAAAACAGATCTTTCTTGGAAATGATTAGTGCTATAATAATTCGGAGAAGCCCTTCTTACTGCATGTTATATTAGTAATAGAATTATAAATAAGAAGCATTTGAAATCCTCTTATGAATTATTGATTAAAAAAATTTAGCATTAATTATTTTAGAGTGTGGGGTTTTATTCAATATACTTTAGATGCTGCATTGAAAAGACCTAAGTTAGGAAGTAAAACTGTTAAATCTATTTTCTTGGGTTATTCTATGCATAGTAAAGCATATGGATTTTTTAGTCTTCATTCCAATAGAGTATTTGAATCTGCACATGCTATTTTCTTTGAACACTCAACAATTAAAGATGCAAATAAGTTAGAATTAGAAAAGAATTTATCAAGTAAGTTGGATTCACATTTTGATCATGCTTCTAGTTCTAATATAGATTTATCTATTTCTGTTTATCATAACAATTTGTATGATACTAATATGATTGATAATATTGTGAGAAGACATGATGAACGTAATCTAAAGAGAGACAAAAAATGTAGAATTGAAAAAAAAAATTAGTCGTGATATGAATAGATATCTTATAGAAGAGGATCCTAAATCTTTTTAAGAAGCAATGTTTTTACCTGATGCTAATATATGGAGAAAGGGTCATGGATGATGAAATTAAATCTATATATAATAACATTACATGGACCCTTATAGAATTTCCTCCAAACACTAAACCTAATAGTTGCAAGTGGGTTTTGAGAAAGAAACTCAAAACTGATGGAACAATTGATAAATATAAAGCAAGATTATTTTGAATTTTTTTTCTCTTGTAAATAAATTTACATCTATTAGAATTATGTTTGCCATTGCAACTATGTATAATCTTAAAGTGCATCAAATAGATATAAAAATTATATTTTTAAATAGTGACTTAGAAGAAGAAATTTACATTAACCAATTTGAGAGTTATATTGTTAAAGGTCATGCGCAGAAAGTCTGTAAATTGAATAAATTTGATAATAGTATACAAAATTTTAAAAAAAATAGTTTTAAAAGAATGTTGTGTGTTTACTAAAATCACTGCAGAATATGAAACACTCGTTACTCTTTGTGTTGATGGCTTACTTATTTTTGGTACTAATATAAATTGCGTAGATAAGACTAAAGAGTTTCTTGAGATAAGCTTTTGACATAAATGACTTAGGTCCTGTCAATGTCATATTGGGGGTCAAGGGTCTCAAAAGAGGAATCAAATTTGTTTTAATACAATCTCATTCTATAGAAAGGGTGTTCAAAAAAATTCAATCATTTTGATTCTAAATCTTCTAAAACACCTATGGACCCTTATGTAAAACTAGTTCCAAATGAGGAAACGATAATAAATCAAAGAAAATATGCTAAGATTATTGGAAGCATCATGGATGTTATGAATCACACAACACCAGAGCTTGCATATGCAATCGGTATATTGAGCAGACTCACTAGTAACCCTAGTTAACAACACCGGAAATTATGGATTGCATTATAAATGTACAACTTCTATACTTGAGTGTTACAGTAATGCAAATTTGGTTTCCAATAGATCAAACTCTAGGTCTACTAGTGATTGTTG
The DNA here is from genome assembly GCF_036884655.1 of Musa acuminata AAA Group. Lineage (NCBI taxonomy): Eukaryota > Viridiplantae > Streptophyta > Magnoliopsida > Zingiberales > Musaceae > Musa > Musa acuminata. The sequence continues at coordinate 40,181,972 of NC_088341.1, forward strand.
GTCACTCTAGATCTACTAGTGATCCAAGAAATAAAATTGTGTTGTTCTATCTTCTATGGGATCAAAGTATATTCTAATATCAATTACAAGTAAAGAGATTGTTTGGTTTAAGATATTCCTAAGAAGTATTACTATATTGTGACAATCAAGCTGCAATCCACAATACAGAGAATAAAAGGATAACATATAGCAATAAACATATTACTATCAGATATAACTTTGTTCAAAAAATCGTGAAAAAGGAAAATGTAGTATTACAATACTTACCTATGAAACAAATGCTAATAGACCCTCTGACAAAGCCTTTATCAAGCAATAAAATTATTAAAACCGTGAGAGGTATAGGGCTATTACCGATAAAAGAAATATCTTACTTGAAACCAACTTTATTTCTGTGATACCACTTGATAGTGGAAATCAAGTTATGAGAGTTTAAAAAGCAATTCATTCTGATACATTTGTGAAATAGAAACAATGATACATTTCAAGTGCATTGTTAAGAAATAGTGGGGGTATATTATTTCTATTAAAGTCTTATATCTGGTTAATGCTTTGTTTACCACAACAGAAGGTTAGAAAATGAAGTCCTTTATAGATTTATAGCTTTGTAGAGTGAGTTGTGGACACTCTTGATGAGTCTATCTTTGCTAGTATAGAAGTAAGAGGTCGCTGATTACGAATCATATCAGTAAGATTCTGAGTACTAGCTAGCAAGGCCCATTAAAGCACTGCTAAATTTAGAATTTAAAACTCATAAATAGTGTGAATATGGTTTCTTATGTCCCATTTTCAATCCAAAGCTTAAGGTTAATCCACTTATGAATATACACGATATACATCCCAAAGTTTACATTTTGACATAATTTTATGATTTATATTTTTATTTTATGTAAATTAGTGGGGGATTGTTATATATAAGGAATTTACTATAAATTAAAAAACTCTTCAAGATAACTGAAAGGGTATTTTAGCATCCTTTCAATGTCTATATATACTTCTCTATATTGAAGAGTAAAAATAAGAAAATTTTAGTGCAAACAAAGTATTAAAATTTTCTTTCTCTTTATTTTCTGGTTGAGTTCTAACTCTTCAAGTAATCAAGAAGTACAGTCTTGATTATTTCAAGCAATAGGTATTGTATCATGGACATAGAATTCCGTGAATATATTTACACCATAATTAAAAAATTATCTATACGTTTTCTTGGAAACTGTCTTGTCTGATTCTGTTTTATTCAAATCTTATTCAGTTCTTTGTCTTTAGTATAACACTCTTGGTGGGATTAATCTTTTGATCACTCTCAAAGAACCTTTTGATTTCTAAGGTATAATTATTTGTGCAGCTTTAGTAGTATATTTAGATATCGTGTAACAGTGTACACAAACACACAAAAAGTGTTTGCACGATATTGAAATCCTCTTGTAATTCTGCATACATGCATGTACACAGGATGCCATCCACACTAATCCAAGCTTCGTATTTGTATTTTATTGCATTAGGTGGATTTGCTAGGAGATGAACTGGATCTACTTTTTGGGTTGCTTGAGAAGATCTATATCGCACTGGATCACTATTCACCAGTTTTGCAGCATTATTCTGGGGTAATTAACTTCCTGTTTGAAGTAACATTATCTTTTTTTTTTCTTTTTTGCTTTATTCTCTATTGTCTTAATGTAGTTTTGTTTGACACTTTCGAATTTTTTTTCTCTTTTTACTACATTATGTTTACAAATTCTTCTACCTAAAACAGCAGGCAAATTGCTCTATTGTCATAATGAATCTTGGTTGATAGTGAAGTTCCTATTTCCTTCGTAACATATTTCCATAATGTTGAAATTTTAAGGTAAAAAAAATTCAAATTCTCTTTCACTGCTCAAGGACTTTAGTCCCACATTATAATTGAAAGACTTCCCCTTCAATTCTTTTATTTTTCTCCTTAAAAATATTAATAAAAAAGGTTAAGAAGTAAAGTTGTTTGATTCCACGAGATCGAGGAATACACTTAGAACAATCCTTGCATGCCTCTGGGATCACTTTTTTACTTCAACTTTTATACATTTAATCTGTTTTAATTTCATCAGAGTTTATTTTAATATTACTGGTCGAATACATAGTTCATTCAGCTATATCATTTCTTTTTGGGCATTATTATTATTTGTCCTCTCTGATATATATAACAGATACATTGTTTGGTTGCAAGACTTGTAGCTACTTAATATCCTTTCTTGATTTCAATAAATCATAGTTTTATCTCTAACTCTTGAAAATAACATAGTAAAATATCAGGTTGATGTGTTGCACATATGTTTCTTATTAAGAAATCAATGCATGGTTATTTCATCATATTCCTGATGCTCTGGCATTCAATTTTTTATTATGGGAAATTAAGTTTTAATGGATCTTCCATCTTGATATGATTGTTTTTGGCTGTGCTTCTCTCAGATAACTGAGGTCTTAAGAATGATTAGGAGAGAAATATACGGTGAAGTGGCTAATACATCCAGGCAGTAACAACAGTGCTTTCTTCTTCTGCAATTATTTGCACATATCATGAGCAAACATATGCTCAGGTAAAGTATATTTTTATAAGTCAACATGCTTGCTTCTCTTCTTATAGGTCAATATGCTCCGGTGTTTAAAGCTCTGTTACCATTAGTAAAACTTCATAACAAGTTTTAAGTTTCCATTGCATTTCCAGCTTAATTTGCTATCAGAATTCCTCCTACCGATGATTGTAGCTCCTGCAAGTTAATTCGATAAAAAAAGATGAGCTAGATTTTTTGTTAAATGTTAATTATTATCTTGGAATTCGGTGGCTTTTTTTGTTTGTTTATTCATTGATTTATCAATTGCTAGCTTGATCTTGAAAAATGTATATATATTATGTATATTTGAAGTGATTGAAAATAAGAAAATTAAGTGGTGAAATATGCAACTCTGAATCATAGAATCTATTTTATGGGTACCAAATGATCAAGTACATCAAATTATGATCAAAATAACTGTATTCAATTTGAAATGATTCATCAAATCAACTAGGACAATGTGCTGCATGATTGCATTCCTTGACTATACAGTACTTTTGTTCTATCCTCCCTTTTATTTGCTATGATTTGTGTTAAAAAAATTGCTGAAAATTTTTTGAGTTACATTTCTACCATAAATCAAATCGCCAATGTTCCATAGTGATTTCTTTTTGGAACTATATCAATCATTTGCAAAACCAACGAACAGCTTGAAGTTACATATTCTCAGGTTTTTTTTTTCTGTCAAATACAACAATACAGAAGATTCAAGAGAGTAATGCTGATCCCATTAGATCTTGATGAACTTTGTGGCAGAAATATTATCTCAGAGAATTGGGTATGAGATGTCACTTCTCATCAATCCAGTGATGGATATAAGCATACATGAGCCACTGCAAAGCTCAGCTGCTCCCTATGTTGAAGAGGACAGACACACTGAAACACCAAACCCAAATTAAGAAGCCAATTGATCTCCAATCAACAAAACAAGAAGCAAACAAGCATTGCATATGGAGATCCCTGAAGCTTCCTGGTAGATGATAGATATATCAAAGCCCTAAATTTGATGCCTTCTCAACTACAATACTAGTTTGATATATGTTGAAACCAGCTGCAGTAATCTGTAATGTGGCTTATCTTCCATTGAGGCAAAACTCCTGTTGAAGTTAACCTTCAAAGGTGTGGTGGCACAAATTGATGTAGAAAATAGTATTGAGCTAGTAAATTATAGCAAGTATGCTATTTCACAAACTATATTACTCAAAATTTAATTTCTCTCTCTTTTGACTATTTCACACTCTTTATGTTTTTCATAGCATGACAGCATAAATTATTAGAAGTGGACATGTCCGATAAAATAATAAAATATTTACTAATCGAACTAGCTAACGATCTGATACCATATTAATTTGACATAATTAACCACATGTTCTGCACAACCTTCGTTTAAACATTGGTCCCAATAGTCATCATAGTTAAGCTAATATCATAATAAATTCAAATAAAATTAATTAAAAGCTAAAAATAATAATTAAAGAAACTTAATGTTGCAAGGTAACAGTGTCTATCTTGTCAACCTTTATCCAAAAAATATATAAGATACAATGAAACCCAAAATAATCACTATGGAAATTGCTATCCTTAAGAGAATTATATAAAAAGTAAAGACAATAAATATTATGTTACAATTTTTTTTTTTATTGTCTTTGTAAACCCAGTGAAATGGGCTCTATTATCTATCTCCTCAATTGAACATCATCCATATATTTTTCACAAGAAATGAGGATTCAGTATGTTAAGATCTTTCTAATTAAGCTAGTCAATACCTTCATTATGTAATCATAATTTTTACTTTTAAACAATAATTATTTTTCTTATTAATTTCTGAATTTTTTGGAAGGGAAATTATTTTGAGAACGCATTGAAGTTAAATTTAGAAGGACAGAAACAAAAATTTCTAATTTTAGAGCTATATGTATATATATAAAAATAATTTGATTAAAACACAATTGTCACTCCCATTGGAGTCCGACTTTAAGATTCGTTGTATCCTCCATTGTACGGTCAGGATTCTTTTGGCGTCTCCTTAGATAGTGCATGGACGCTAGGGTTTTGTGTTGGGTCGTCAGCGTGCCGTGTGCGCCCCTGCAAGGTATGCCTGCGTCTGCGCTCGGTTCATCATCCCGAAAGCCCTAGAATTCGTTCGTTCTCTTGTGATTGTTGATTATTCTTTTTCCTTATGTCTGATTTTATTTTTAGTTTATGGCTCCGGTTTTGCCTATTTTGTTTGGTTGGGATTATAGTGCAGAACAGTGGTCGTGATTCATAGCTTTTCTTTTTTTACGGACTAATAATCTTTAGTAATCTTCTAAAAGAGGCGACCTTTGAGTGATGTTGATGTAGATATGGTGCAAATGATGCTGCTTTTGTTTGGAACTTGGAAATTTACTTTGGGATATTTTGTTTGGGGAAGAAAAGGGGTATGAGTTGTTTGTTGCTTGATCTTTGTATGCATTGCTTTGTGACTAGATCTATCACGTGCTGTCTTGGAGACTAGAAATTATTGTCTTATTTTTCTATATCATAATTTTACATGAAAAAATTGCCTAGAAATTTGTGCAGAACAGTTTATATATTTGCTCAGATCGGGGCTTTATTCACTGGTAGATCTGCTTATGAAATGTCCAAGGCAATGCCAAGGAAGTTAGACGTGATTGTAAGACCTACCAGATTGGGTGGCTTTTAATTTTCTTGTGCCTCGTGTCTTGTTAATAGCTTGTTGATCTCTTTATTTCTTTTACTGTAGAATAAAACTGCTAGCCCTTGGAGGCACACGCTATCATCAAATGATGTGCAAGAACCATTTCCAGTTATCATATGATTTGTGTTTGTTGGGTCTCCTTTGTCTGGCAACTTAAGATATTTTAAAGTCTCTGTTTTCCAACTTGTAAAATTATGCTGATTTTAATCTATTTTAATTTGTTGCAGTATATTGAGTAGGGAACCTATTCTGTGATTCTAGATGGCTCCACCTGCAAAAGGTACTTTGTCTAAGTTATTTTTTTATTGTCAATTTAACTTTTGGCCTCTTCATATTCAATTATATAGCAATTTGTCATGAATATATCATGATGTGTAACTGACATAGCAATTTCATGGGTGTATTTGTATGTTGATATTTACTTTTTCAAATCTAACTGTGAATCCATGAAGGTTCCCTATGTGTGGGGCACTAGAAGATCGCCCAATTAAAGAAAAGCATTTCACTTATAAAAAATATATATATAATTAAGGATAAAAATAATAATGAAACATGATGCCTCAATCAATACATGATCTTTATATCATCAAATATGCAACATGATTGCTATCCAAACACCGAATTATGTGTGTAACCCTATATATAGTGCTTGATTAATAAAATGATAATTAGATTAGTTACATCTAAATTACAAAACAAATTAAATTCAAACATCTGCCAATTCAAAAGTTCTTATCATCAAAATCAGGTAAATGACCAAAAGATCTAATCTTTTTGTGTTTTTGTCTCATTCATACAAGGCCTTTAACTTTAACTTTCAAACTGCACCTTTGCATGATGATGCATATTTAAAGTTTCTAACTTATCTTGATTGTTCAAAATATTCCATCTTTAATAGTTTTGTCACAGAATATGCAAGTGGCAACAGGAGGGTCTTTTATATCTTTTAAATAATTGCACTTCCGTTCATGATCATATTTCTTGGTGATGCTTCCACTGACATACCTTTAGTTTTACAAGGGAGGAAACTGGAATGTTTTACAAGGGAGAAGACTGGAGAGAAGGAGATGGGGAAGGAGGGTAGAGAGCAGCAGATGGAGGGAATGGAGAAGAGGAGACTGGGAACAAAGAGAAGCCGGAAGAGAAAGTGAGGGCAACGGTGATGATGATTATTGGTTGTGGAGCGGCGAGACAGAAACTGAGGGGAGAGAAGAGGGCAGAGAGAATGGCAGCAGTGGGTGTTGCCACAATGGAGGAGATGATTAGTAGAGCGAGGAGAGAGAATAGGGGAGAGAAGGCAGGAGGAAGACTGAAGTGAGGGTGACAACAACATGGCTGCAAATGGAGACCAATTTGATGTGAAGCTCTTGTTATTTTATTTTTCGTTTTTTTTTTCCTGAAGCTTAACTAGCTTGATAAAATTTTTGGCATTAGTACATATCAGAAGGTATGTTGTGGAGAATATTGTCAAAATCCAATCTGGTATTTGCTGGTACTTACTAAATTGATACTTTATAATCAAGAAAGAAATTAGAAACTCTACCAACACAGTAGCACCTCCATAAGTTTTTGCATTAGCTGCAGACCAGGAGTTATTTATGAGGTTGTGAAGTAGGATCCTGCTGATTTGCATCTGCATCAGAAGTTGCAGCTATATTCTGGTTACACAACTATTCTTCTCTAGGTTTTTATGTGACTTGTGCTATAAACTGCTAACAGCTACCTCCAAGAAGGCTGATGACAAAGCGCAGGCTTTGAAGGCTGCCAAGGCTGTGAAGTCAGGATCAGCCACCTTGAAGAAGGCAAAGAAGATTAGGACCTCTGTTACTTTTCACCGGCCAAAGACACTTTCAAAGGCGAGAAATCCGAAGTATCCTAGAATTAGTGCTCCACCAAGGAACAAACTGGATCACTATCAAATCCTCATGTATCCCCTGACCACCGAGTCTGCAATGAAGAAGATTGAAGACAATAACACACTAGTCTTCATTGTCGATATTCGAGCTGACAAGAAGAAGATCAAAGGAGCTGTCAAAAAGATGTATGACATTCAGGCAAAGAAAGTGAATACTCTGATCAGGTCAGCAGTTTTTTCTTTTTTTTCCCCCTACCTCACAGATTTAACATATTGTCGAACTATTGATGATATTATGGGACCAATCTGTAACAGGCCTGATGGAACTAAGAAGGCTTATGTGAGATTGACGCCTGACTATGATGCTCTGGATGTTGCAAACAAAATCGGCATCATTTAAGGCTCTCAAAAATTGGCAGCTGCCCACTTGATTTTGGTTAAGAGGCTCTGTTTGGGAGCTTTCGTATCCGGTAGCAACGGACCTCGAAGAAGTTTACTATTATGAGAATCTCCATGAAGTCACTTTTATGATGGATTTGTTGTGTTTATGATGCTGTCCAAGTTTCTGTTCTGCTTGTTTAAGAACCATTTAGTTAAAAGTATGTCGAGTGTAGTTGTAGTTGCAAAAACTAATCTGGCTTTGGTTTTCTTGATCAGTAAAATCCACTCTTTTGTAACATCAAGGAAATATTTTTGAACCTAATGGTGTCTTTGGATTTTAGTTGCTGCCGATGGATAACCCAAACTTCAATTCCTGTTTTATGCGAGCCCTATCATCACCTGTGCAGAGACCCTAAATGAGTAAAGTTAGAGCAAACCTTCAAATGGAGTTGCTTAACAACTTCTAGTATTGTCAAACCTCAATTATTATGTCAATCCAATTGTGTATTTAAAGAATACAATGAAATTGACATACTGCTGATAGCATGTAAATTTACATAAACATGTAATTCGTTAAATTATCATTACCATATTGGATAAGAGACGAAAATCGAATTCAGCATTAAAGTCTAAGCTACTATACATTGAATAAAGTTGATATTTGATACTCTAATTGTAATACTTCGGTTTATAAGAATTTAATGATTGTATTAGTATTAACTTCTTTAAATTCTTTGTTAGTAGTTTGGGTCAAATGAAATTGATAGTTCAATTAACCTATTAGACTCTGTGACACTTAATATCAAAGCTAATTAATTATAGTGAAAGACCCAAGTATCCATCAATCTTATTAGACTTGGGTCGAAAATATCAATCGATAGATTAAGATTATAATACTCTAATTAGCCTTCATCAATCAATAGGTTAAGATTGACTAATAAATATCGTACTATCAACTTAATTATTTTGATGAATGATTTAGATAAAACGAGGTTGATAAATAAATATTAATAAATAAGTTTAATATTATGTTAAACGTTTTGAGGATAGCCTTTGGGGTTTTGTGATATCGAGTCTTAGGTTGTATCATAGGATGTAGGAATCAAGTTTTACCTATGTTCACAATCATCTATTAGCATATTAAATAAGTGTTTAATAATGTGAGAGGCGAAGGAATTATGTTTTGTGTACTGTAAGCTTTTACAAACAGTAGTCTAACGAAGTTGAGAAGCTCTCTTCATTTATTTCTGTACGCTGTAAGAAATACATATTGTCGTTTATGTACGGAACAAAGAACCAACACAGAGAAGTATGTACTTTATTCTTAACTGCATGTGCCCATCTTCATTCCTCCCATGAACGTATGCAGCATTCGATCACGAGCACGATGCTTCCACCGCAAGGCTCTTGACGACGTCCCTGCACGGATCGCCAAACACCTCGGTCGAGACCTTCACGTCGCAGCTCCTGACGCCAATGCATGCCTGCCGGAGTATAAACAAACCAGTTTAGCTTCAGAGAGAGAGAGAGAGAGGTGGATGAGTATGAGGTACGTACCTGCTGCAGAATGGCAAGGGCAGTGGTGCTGCTGCAATTGCCATGGCTGTAACTCCCACAAGTTCCGTGTGGAGTCCCAAAGCTCGCAAACTTCACCGAGGAAATGACACGATCGGAGTGAGGACATTCGAGATGGAGCACTGCGCCCTTTTTCTGTGCAGTGTTCACAGCATCCACAGGTGGAGGGTGCGACTGAGAGACGTGTGCACACAAGCTTCTCGCCTCCCTCAAAGCGAAGGACACCAGAGTCGGATCTCCACCCACTTCCTCGAAAAGAACCAGTCTATTCGTTTTGCCTTGTTGGATCAGCGAGCGAGGAACATGGTACCTGTCAAACAAGCACCAAAACGAGTTGAGATGATAGGAAGAAGAAGGCGGCTCTGCTTTGAGATGGGGAAATGCAAGTCTTACAGTGACTGAGATGGCTGTCCACAGTTCCTGACGCACTTGCTCCCGCTGAACGGTCCTCTGTAGTCGCATGATTGGACACAGCCGCTCGGTGGAGAGGTATACGTCGGCCAGTACCGGCCGATGCTGTGGCCATTCACCCATGCCTCGCCCTTCCCCATTCCGGTGAAGTCTATTGCAACAGGGTCATCGTGCTCAGGGGCATCAAAGTACGTCTGCAAGAGGAATTAGATAGGCATGTATTCATATCAATTTTGTGAATCCACTGTAACATTTTGTGCACTGAAAATATTCTCCAATCTTTACTGAACATGATGAAATTTACAGAGAGACAAAGAACTCACCATGTACCATGTCAGTGGCTGATTTTTCGGCAAGGAAGATAGTGACATCCATGTTGAATTTTGTGTGTTGTCATGCAATGCCAGCTGTTCACCTTTGAGTCCAATCTGCATCAGCACACAGCTTAAGATGATGAAGCCAGATGCCGATCATTGCCTTCTTATCTTTGAGAAGCATCTACTTTGAAAGCTTAAAGTAGATATCAGCCATATATTGAATTTTTCATTTCATAAACATTAGAATGATAAATAATATACAAATTGCACACAAGAAACAATTACTTCAATTTTTACAAGATTTTGAAAGATTATTATTGTATCTTAATCACTCGGTTTACAAGATTTTAGTTTCATAACTATCTGTCTGAAGCAGTATGTAATTGCAAAGGACATGAGAAACCTGATAAGTCCACTGGGATGAAGAAAGATCTCTTGTGGCATTTTGGTTCTTCAGGATCACACCAGTGATTCCAGCACCCTTTAGATCAAAAAATTGACCATAGTTCTGTGGAAGAGAGAGAGAGAGAGAGAGAGAGCATATCAAGCATATATTCACATAAAGCTAAACAAATTGTAGCAATATAACAATCTAAAGAAACATTTCCATATCTTAGAGGGGAACACAACCTTAAGGCCTACGGTCGCACTTAAAAGATCAATTCTGTTCTGTCCTGATGAAAGTGTGATAACGTTCTCCAGTTTAAAACTCGCATCAGCATTGCTGCCTTGATTACTTGCTGTAGAAAACATGGCATGCCAAATTAAGCAGAAAACTGGTTAAGGAGGAAAGCCTGATAGCTACAGGAATAACATATGACCTGATAATTTGCCATTGACAAAAACATGGAGGACATGACCGAGTGAGTCCACATGCAGAGTAGTCTGAGTGCCATTGAAAAGAAATGGTTCGTTTCCTATGACATCAATGCTGTAGGAGAATGAAGAACAGGACAATCAGTACATGATTTACATAACTGTGTATGTGAAGTTGCAATATAACTCTTACCTTATTGAATACCACAAGTAGTCACTGGAATCAGCAGTAGTATTTATCTGCTCAAGCAATCCAACATTTTTGAAAGTAGAGTTGATGGAACCAATAGGTTCTGTGAAGAATTTCCATTCTGATTCAGATATTTCAGAGGAACCAGTGGATTCATCTGCAGCCTGATCATAAGTTTTGGTGTATTTCATCTCCAAAACAGTTGTCTGGGAATTTATCTGCCATTGACATAGAATCATATCAAATCCATGGATCAGTAGCAGTTTTACAACAACAAAATGTGGCAGTTGTACATGGATAAATTGAACTATATTAAGTTCATTATAGGCATTTTTACTTTTTGAATGAGTGGAATTTTGAGATCTTTCCCATTGAGACTCATCGTAAGATAGTTAAGCATACCTTTGCAGTATTGAATGCAACATTTTGGCAGTCAGGAAGGATGCTCACAGACCATGCAGGTAAATGGAATGGTTTGCCATTGAAAGTAACAGTTGCATCAGACTGGTCATCTATGTTGGCAAGAAAAGCCGCACATCTCCCTGATGATGTCCTATAAACATGGGCCTAAGCAAGCAAATATTTTAGCAACGTGACAGAAGAAAAATGAATAAAGCAACAGTAGTGTAGCATACCAAAACAAGGGTGTTACAATTATAAATCAACATTGCTACAACTAGTAGGATTATATTTACTTGCTTACATGAGAAATGCTATCAAAGAGCTCCACTTGCATAAAAAAATCTCATGAATTCAGATGCTCATAAGTTCTTCAACTAAGGAACTGTTTGCCTAATGATATTGATTAGAAGTCCTGTATCTTTGTATTTCCATGAGATTGTCTTTTATGCATGAGCACAACGGCACAAGGCTACAATAATTCAGAACTTCTATCTATGCTCCCTCATTCTCCATATCTTATACAGTGTCAATCTAAAATTGATAATTCAAAACACAAAATCTCTCCATACGCAAGCCCTCTTGCATATAAAAAGAAAAAAGAGAAAATTAAAAAGAAAGCTATCTTACTAGAAGTACTCAACAGGAGAAAAAGGGGTCTAATGTAGTAATAATAAGAACAGTAAATGGTATATGCATGAGGAGCATTCAAGGTTGTGTACCTCTAAATTTTTGCCAAGAGAAGTGTATGTTGGATCGGTTGCCACCAATGCTTCTTCACACTGCTTTATGACTATGTGCAGATCTCTCAGGTGGCCCCATTTTGGCTGCCGAAGAAGTCCTGATGAAGTGCAACAAGAACGATACATAAAAAATTGCAAGAGAAGAGAAAGTTGTTTCCCCTCCAATTTGTATGTAAATCAAATACAGAGAGAAAAGTTTCAGATTGGAGGATGCAACATTTGGTGATTCAAAATGCTTATAATTAGTGCTACCACCAATACATCACTAAAAATATACTATATAATCCAAAAATAACATATTATATTCTTACCATATTCATCAATGGGAGAATCATAATCATAGCTTGTAGCAATAAATGGTCCACCAGAAGTGCGGCCAAAATTGGTTCCACCATGGTACTGGAAATGATAAAGAAAAGACATGTTACTACGTTATTTACTGATGAAAACTTCGACAAGATGAAATAAACAACACTATCTACATACCATGTAATAGTTTTGGAAGGTACCACCACGTTGGAAGAACCTGGCTACAGCAAATGCAAGGTCTTCAACTGGTCTGTAAGGCACTCCACCACCAAAAGAAAGGAACCTGGCAGGAAAGGAGACAGAAATGTTTGGTTAGGAAAAGCTTTTGGTCTTGTAAGCATTGCATCGAACACCAGAAGTACCAGACACAACGAAGCATATGGCTATCGAGAGCTACACTGTCTTACCATCCACTCCAATTCTCTGTCCACATCTTCGGTTTCTTGTCAGAGTTGGGCTTAAAATTGTCACAGTAAAATCCATTGCAAGTGTTGATCTGCAAAAGAGAACATGTCTCGGTAATCAAATCGGTGCGCAACTCCATTAGCAGAGCAGCATTTTTGCTCATCAAACAGAGCATCAAGAAATGGATAGAATTTGAATCATCCAACTCACAATGGGGTCAGGGGCATTATCCTGTTGGCACATCACCCATGGCACGCTCACATTCAAGGAAGTAGCCATGGATGCAGCCCAATCAATATAAGACTTGGCCGTCGGACCATAATATTGCTCAACATTGCCATACTCATTCTCAATCTACCATGGGCAATAGAGTGGATCAGCTGCAGTGATCAATATCGATCTTGTCGCAGAATTTAAATCAACCTATAAAGCAGGAGATAAGCACCTGAGACAGAATGATGGGTCCACCTTGGGATGCAAACAGCATTTCCTGCTTCATCATGTCCACAATCTTTGTCGTGAACTTTTGCATCTCGTTCTGGAAGAAAAGAGATGTCAGAGAAACACTCCAAAAGAACAACTAATGGGAACTCTCAACGATCAGACGGGCAGTAGAAATCAAACTAGAAGACACTTTGACCTTGAAGGGATCATTGTCAATCCTGAACTTGATATTTGGGATGAAGTGCAACCACACAGGAAACCCTCTGCATCATATGAAATCTCAGAACATTGAACAAAGACAGACTAATTATGTGGAGGAATGCACCCTTTACGCACCCGTAGTTCCACTCCGCGCAGACATAAGGCCCGATCCTGAGATGAACATAGAGGCCGGCGGCCGCCACCGTCTTAATGAACTTCACCAAGTCCTTCCGCCCTCCAAAATCGTACTGTTACCAAACAGACGTCTGCGTTAGAGAGAGAGAGATGAGATATGTGAAGTATCAGTGGGAATGACCTGGCCCTGCACGGGTTCATGGAGGTTCCAGAAGACGTAGGTCTCGATGACGTCGAGGCCGCCATCCTTGGACTTCTGGATGAGGTCCGGCCACATCTGCAGCACCGCAAGCTCTTCCGATCAGCTAAAGCATTAATAGCGGAGAAGCTAATACATAGAGAGAGAGAGAGAGAGAGAGAGAGAGAGACCTCGGGGGTGCTGCGGGGGTAGTGGATGGAACCGGAGATGAGGACCCTCCGCTTACCGTCGATCACCACCGCCCGGTGATCGTACGACACAGTGGCCGCGGCACATAGCTCGGAGCAGCAGCTGAGCAGCAAAAGAAGGAGGAGCAGAAGCGACGTAGACACGGGAGAAGGGAGCGTCGGGTGGGCTGCCATGAGCAACTGTGTTGGCGTAAGAAGAATGCGCGCAGGGAGCGGTCGTGTTCGGTGTGATCATGCACGGGCATGCAGCCAAGCGGCTCGCAAGAGGAAGCGACGTCTTCATCTAAACACGATGTAGCTTCCTATTAATAACTCTCCTCTTCCGTTGATTACGCTTCTTTCTCATCTTTATTGCTGTTACTACAGTTATTTCATGCTTATCTCTTATTATCTGTCCTTAACAGATTTTATTTCTTACGGATAAGAGATTTATCCACAGGTTGACTTCTTTTTTATTTTTTTCGAAAAAAAATATTTTTTTATTGTGTTTATTTTTATTATCTTTATATTATAAAAAAAATTAAAGTATTAATTAACGAGGATATTTCATTAAAAAATGACATTGGAATCAAAAGAATCATTTTGATGGAAGACAAATTGCATTTTTTTTTCTTTTATCATGTGATAGAAAAAATAATTCAAAAAATATTTCCTCAGAAGTCCTATAAAAATTTTATTGGAAATAGTAAAAAGATATTTAAATTTATTAAAAAAATATCATTAATGTCTTGATCAACCCAACGTGCCTCGAGATGCCACCTGCATGAAGACCGAAAAAGTGATTAAAAATCCAAAGTACTTAAATTTATGTTCAAATAGCTCAAAAGAATTAAGATATTCTTTTATATCTTAGAGGATGAGAATAAAGTTTGTGATTATCTTCCTTATCATAATGGATAAAAATAAAGCTTATGTTTACTTGCTTTGAATCTTCAATAGATAAATAGGTAGAGGGTGACTAGGATCTCACATGACGATCATAGGTCAATCGACATTATATTCCTTATCATTTGTCTTTTCTCCTCCTGTATTGAAAGTGTGCTTCAGGATTCTTGTGAGAGGGGCTCGAAGTATACCATTTACGTGAAGATAAAAAGTTTTAGTTGTAACAAAGCTAATTCAACAACACGAAACTATGGCAAGTTCAGCTTGAGATCATAAATAAACCGGAATTAACAGTACAAGACAAATGGCTCGATTCAGAAATGGCATTCATGGAGTTGAGATAAATGTCTTCTTGTTAACAGAAATATAAGCAGCGGTATCCAAAACATGGATGAGTTTATCTTCCATATTGGAATGGTAAACAGATGCTTGTCTGATATGCCATATCTTCTCAAAGAACACAAGGAAAAAGAGCACTTATTCGCAAGTAACTTGAACGTCAGGCGACAGCAATTTATTGATGAAAGGTTCAAGCAACAGATTTTTGAAGCTTAGAAACCAATCAATCCTGAAAAGACATCAGACTCAAATGTACCCTTTGGGTTATAAAAATGCTTACAAATGATGGATATGTATATGGAAAAAACATCAGATCTTACCACCAAAACACTACAACTTTGCTCACATCAAAATGCAAGTGCAATGCCATGAAGGATTGCTGTCTGCAGTGCAGAATCCGAAATGGTAGATTGTGTAAAAGAGATGATGATCATGTTCTAATGCATTCTGACCGAACCGAACTATAATTAACTGCACGTAGTTTCCTTGACGAAGCAGACCAATGAAACAAATCTGAAAATATGAACTAGTAATCGAATTTTTGAAGTCCTTGATTCTCTCTTCTCTTCTCACATCAACCTCAGAAGTTTGGACCTGCAGCAAGGATCTCCTCAGCCAGTTTGGCATCTTCACCAATCTTGTAGTTAGCAAACACCTCAAAGTTCTTCCTGAACAGACCAGCCAGCTTTAGCAAAGTCTCCTCATAGGCTGCCTTCTCTGGCCACTGTAAAGCACACAAATCACCCATGTCAGGCAACAACATCTCCGCGATCGACATCGATCATTTGTTCTACAAACAACTGACTTACAGTGTTCTCCGGGTCCAAAATCTCCGACGGCACGCCTTCAATTTCAGTAGGTATCTCCAGTCCAAACACTTCTGTCTTCTTGTAATTTGCATTCAGAAGGCTGCCGGAGTGTATGGCGTCGATAATTTTCCGAGTGTATGCCAGCTTAATGCGGCTGCCGATACCGTATCTGAATAAAAGCGATAAGGTAGCCAGAGTCGATCAGATCAAGTTTTTCCATGAACTATAGCCTGTATCACCGAAATGTGGTGTGTCATCTCTTACCTTCCGCCAGACCAACCAGTGTTCACAAGCCATGCTGTGGCTCCATACTTCTGCATTTTCTCAACCAGCATGGCTGCATACCGAGTCGGATGGAGCATTATAAATGCTGCCCCAAAGCATGCTGAGAATGTGGCTTGAGGTTCCTTAATGCCCTCCTCTGTTCCAGCCACCTGTTTTGTGCCCATGGCAACCACCATGGATACCATTACCAACACTAGACAAGATTCCAAGAGAAGTTTAGAGAGTACGCACCAGAGCAGTGTAGCCACTGATGAAATGGTACATGGTCTGAGGCAGAGTGAGCTTGCTGACGGGTGGGAGAACGCCAAAAGCATCACATGCCAAGAGGATGACGTTCTTCGGGTGCGGACCAACACATGGTAACTTCGCATTAGGTATGTACTCGATTGGATAAGCAGCTCGGGTGTTCTCTGCAACAGCACCAGTAATTCCATCAAACAGTTTCCGGGCATGTAAGGAACCTATCCAAATTCATGCATGCAGAAAGTCCGCTTTAAGAACAGCACCTGTGACGGATTTGTCTGAATAATCTACTTCCCGTGTGTGCTCATCGAATACCACATTTTCCAATACTGCAAATGCAAAACGATTGCAAGGATGATACGCCATCCAAATCAAAATGTAGGGCTAGATTCGGATGTTCACCTGTTCCAAACTTAATGGCATTCCAGATATCAGGTTCCTTCTCCATTGATAGGTCGATGCATTTTGCATAGCAACCACCTTCGATATTTGAAATGCCATTCTCACTCCAACAGTGCTCATCATCACCAATGAGCAGCCTGTTACGATCCGTGGATAGAGTGGTCTTCCCGGTGCCTAAAAAACAATGAACAGACCATGGAAATGAGAATTCAGGGAGTAGCAATGGGCAGGTGGCGGCACCACGTTTGACGAGCCCGATCTTACCCGAGAGTCCAAAGAAGAGGGCAACATCACCGTCTTCGCCCATATTGCAGCCGGAATGCAGGGAGAGGATCTGTCTCTTAGGCATGAGATAGTGCATCAGACTGAACAAACCCTTCTTCATCTCCCCGGCATACTGTGTGCCGAGGATAACCATTTCCTTCCTGGCAAGGTTAATGTCAATGCTGGTCGAGGAGGTCATGTAGTGCGTGTACCGATTACACGGAAACTGTCCGGCATTGTAAATTGTGAAGTCCGGAGTTCCAAAGGTCTCCACTTCCTCGGGCGTCGGTCGGATGCACCTGCCATCCATTCATCTATCCAGTCATGGCACGTAGAATTGGCTACGCTACACAAAAATTTCATGCTTTCAATGGTCTTCCGAAGCTACAGGAGCTGCACCTATTTGTCATCATCCACTCCGACCGATACTAATAGATCAAAAACCATACAAGGATGACTTCGAGCATTGCAGACGACAACTGCAGACTAATATTCTTACTGTCGCTTCTACTTACATGTTGTGCATGAACAAGGAATGGTAGGCTCTTGCGGAGACGATTCGAACTTTGATCTGATGCTCAGGATCCCAGTTGAGAAATTGATCGTTCACAAAAACCTGCATGAGGTAAATGACAAGCTAAATCCCCAAGGCAAATTGCAAATTGGATGAAAGAAATCGGCATAGTAGTGGCGTTAAATTGTCTCGAGAGTGACACTTACCTTGTCCAGAGAGTTCAGGTAATCAACTGCCCTCTCCCTGTTCACCATGAAAGTCTGCTCATCCATCTCAATGTTAGGTGAGCCCCTGCGTACGATGAACGATTCAAGGAGGAGGATTCACCAAACACATAGTACGGCACACAAATCTTACAACACAGGATGTGTTGGGAGACTTACTTTCCCCACCACAACTCCTCAGCGGTTGTCTCATCATTGACGATGCGTTTGTCCCTCGGAGAACGACCTGTTTTGGCACCCGATAAGGTGGCCAAAGCCCCTGTCGAGGTTATGAACGATCCCTTCTCGTATCTTATGGCCTGCTCGTACAGCTCTGCATCATTGTAATGGCCACTGCTAGTGTTATTGTGCATGCCATGAGGAAAGAGAACTGTGGCCTTAATGGTGTAGCGACGGCAACGATGTGTGGTAATTGAAGCTATCACGAGGCGGCGTACCGGCAGGGGAGAGATTGTAGAGGACGTGGGTGAACTTGAGAGAGCTGTCACTGACGCTGATGCTTGGGGTGAAGTAGTGGTGGTGCACGGCGCCGCCCTTGGGCGCTTCCGCCTTCCTCGCCGGGTCACCCTTCACCACCTTTGGCCCCGTCTCCCGCGTCAGCGACGCCAACGACGCGCTGCAATCAACATCACATCAAATCGAGTTAGCACAGCGGCGATCGCAAGGAGCGACACTACCGAGCCAAGCCATGGGCCACCGGAATCCAGCATCGTATCTTTTGTCAGGAACACAAATCTGACGGCGAAGATTCTTTTCATTTTTTGGCTAATTGGACGGCGACGTTGGTAGAAGGAACGGGGAGGAGAGATGGTGACCTGATGGACTGGAGCCGGAGCTTGTGGCGCTCATCCTCGGACACGGTGGCGAAGGCGGCGTTGCCTTGCAGCAGGCCGTCATTCATGGGGGTGCCGGGCAACGACCGCTTCTTCTGCAAGGAGTGGAGCTCGTCGATGGTTTGCGCCTTAACGGGCAGCGCGCTGTCGTCGTGGCAGATGCCATCCTCCGCCTTCGTCTCGATCCTCGCCAGCCCCTTCCCGCCGCCATTAGCGTTCCCGAGTTCGCCTTTCTCCGCCATTTCCCCCTCGTTTCTACCCAAATCCAACTCTCAATATATCAGCAAAACAGTGTATGATCTCATCAGAGACAGCTTTATATACATAAATAAGCAAACGTTATCGTCTCTATATCTTCTGGAACATCGGCGCATGAACTCATCGAGTCACCTCATTCTCACGACCAAACGTTTCACTCGCAAACGAAGAAAAAGAAACGAGTACCTCAAGGCGAGCGAGCAGCAGAATAGAGATGGTGACGATGAAGAAGAAGAAGAATAAGAAGAAGAAGAGGCACTAAGAGGAGAAGGAAACGGAAGGCACGACCATGCAGTTCTCGTACACGAGCCTCACGAGAAGCTGTAAAGAAGAGAGGAACGAGTAAGAAGGCGAGCTACATGGGGAGCCTTATAAAGGCGCGCATTGGGTCATACGTACTTTCATTCACCTTATAAGAATTCGAAGCATATGACGTGCATCAGTACAAATGGAATATTGTTCGTCAAGCCTTTACAAAGGGGACCGTTCGACCCATTCAATGGCCACCGCTTCACCCGCGGCTGCGCGCAACCCTTCCGATCCGTCCATCATACCTGTCCATATGTACGTATCAGATGGCACAGCACTCGATTCGGTGTACAGTTCTCCGACGCAAATCCAACCTCGGTGTAGGGGACGCTGCATAGCGAAGGTGTGAAAGTCCATCGGACCGTGGTGGTCATGTCCACATCAATCAATCTGTGGCTTCCACATCGTCGACTGAGGTGATGGAACGAGAACTGGATACAAGCATTTGGGATTTCCGTACTTGAATATTATTACGCTCTTTTGAGAGTTGAATTTGAAATCTTATTCGTCATGAGATTTTGTATGCTACCTAAGCATTTTATCAGATTAGTACAAAATAGTGAGATTCTGTATGCTAACTTAACTCCTAAGTATTTTATCAGATTAGTACAAAAAAATATTCATTGTACATGGAATCAAAATGAAAATCTTTATATAATGCTAATTATATACCTACCAAATTCTTTAAAGAGATATAACTGGGATGGGGTTCAAGTATTTGTAACATCCACATTGGATTTGGATTGATAGGGAGAATTAGGTAGGAAATTTAGTGTCTCGGAGGAAGAAAGTAAGGAGATGTACATTGTCATGCGATGCCACAATGGAGCTAAAACATCAAGATTTCGATGCATGCCTGAGATGAAATCTAATATCTCCATACCAAGTGATGTGTACACTTGAATGTTTACATGGATGAAAACAACAGGAGCTTAAAGTGCGAAATGCACAAAAGAAGAAGAATGAAAAAAGAAAACCTTTTATTATTTTTAATCTAGATTTTGAACCAAAGAGCAATCTTCCCTGCACAGAATTGGCAATCTGAGATGACCTCTGTTAGCTCAAACAGATGTTTCTTGTCATAGAAACATGATCATGGCATGATAATGGCAATCATTTACCATAACTGCACCTGCTATGGAATACAAAATTGTCAAGTTTCAACTCCAGCATTCCACATTGGAGCACATATTTACACCATATTTCGAATCTTTGATATCATTGTTGAGGTACTTGAACAAGGTATTTGAAATTCTATGACACAAAACATTCTGGAAACCAACATTTTTGTCATACTATTTTCTTGTTAAATGGTAAGACTAAGAACTGATCAGCCGACAACAGATTAACAGCGGAGAATTTTTCTCTCTTATTTTTTTTTTATCAAACACAACTAACAATGAAAACGGCTGCTTACAGAGGGCAGACATGAAATCTCCGCCAGAATCCACTAAATTGATAGCTTTTCTATGATTAATCTGTACATATAAAGGTATATATACCTTCCACAAGAAGCAGTGTAAACGGTTTTCTACTTTTGAATGAATTTTAGGTGGAAGTAGTTACCAATCACAGAACTGCCAATCCATCCTTGAGTGGCTGCCATGAATGAAAGTTTATTTGTGTTATAGCCCGCACCCACCACTGTCCTTTTTGAAGTGGTTTCCGAAACATTTTGGAAGAAGCAGAACACAAAAATAAATTGAGGTGCCTGCCATAAACAAAGAGTATGATATAATTAACTGACAAAGCTAAGCCATTTTGTTCAAACATCAAGAAATAGTACTGTGCTTATAATTTTGGTGGTCACGTCTGATCCGTCAAAGTAATTTCAAGCAAAATGTTGTGCAAAGGTCAACTAGCATAACAATAAAGTGTGTGTCAAAATAGTTCATGAAGGATTTAGGAATGCATCCTCAACAAAAATTTAAAGATGTAAAAAAATATATATATTCATATCTTATTTCATCTTTGAAGGTGTTGTGCTATTTCTACCGAAAGCTGATTCATGACAAGATAAATGAATATGAATTTAAAGAACCGTCAGGAATTAACAATTTAAAATGAATGATATAAGATCAAGATTATACCTGAATCATATACCTTCATCATAGTCCATTATAAAGCCCAAGTACCTTTGGCAGCAGGGTATCTATAGCCTAGGTAGTCACCTGGCCTCCTAAATGAGCAACTTAGACCTTTATATTGTCAACCTTTTCTCAAAATTCTAAATTTTCCAATAAATTGAGATTTTAATGTATTTAGAGGATAAAAATTACTGAACAAAACCACAACCTTCTCTAACTTATGTTTCTTCAACTATGATAAGATGTTGCTTGCTTTCAGTAAAACAGATCTCCCTCGTTCAAGTCTATGTACTTGATCACTTGTCACTATGGGTTCTTGTTAATTGCTCGACCACCTATAGGTGTGGGCAATGCCAAAGGCATCTTGGCAGCATAGGCCATGCTGTAGATTGCATAAAAGTGCATTCTGCTGGTGCCAAGAACATGGCGGTGTAACAGGAAGTAAAATTTCAACCTACATACTATTATTGCAATGGACAAGCAAATTTATATGATATACATGTCTATAGGCAATCATAGACAAGAATCACTAGATATATCGGCATACCAATATATGTATGTATATATATATATACAAACACGTAAACAAAAGGGCTTTTCAAATGGCTAAACCTATCTTTCTATGCATACAGATCTCTTTTAAAAAGATATCCACGCCATTCCATGCACAAATGCACAGGACCAATAACAACATAAAAGTCAGAATAATCCATGTTGAGGTACCTTGTGAAGGTTGCAGATTCTATGTCAAACGAACAATAGCATCAAGGTTCCTAGATAACTGCCACCCTTCAGGATAAGCAAAATTTCTAGCTTCTTCATGGAGATGCCAGTTCATGATCCTTGAACAACCATTTGGTAAGCCTTCCATTTGACTTTCATCCTCTACTATCTGCTCTACAAATGCACTCTCCTGCAAAAAATGACAATTTACTGTTCAAAATTTCAAAATTATAATCAAAAGTAAGATTTGTCATTAAATAAAAACATACAAAAGAATTTTTTTCATGCAAGTATGCCATCAGTATTTTTTATTTCTAAAGGATGGAAAAAAGATCAAGATCTAAAACAACACAAACTAGGGGACCATATAGCTCACTAGATCCACCTGATGGTACTTGAGAAATGATAGAGAAATGGAACTGTGTTGTTAAGATGTACATCTAAACTCAAATTCTACAAAGTTCTGTTCAATTGTTAATCCTTGGAAAATGTTTAAGCTCAATTGTAAACCCTTCATAAAGAAACAGGGACTTTGTGTTGCTAGGTCAAATATTGCAAGAAATGAATTTTGATGTTAAATATGCAAATAGTTAATACAGAGAGGCAAATATATATATATATATACATATATATATATATATATATATATTTATTTATTTATTTATAGGGAAAAGATCACCTTATCCGCCTTTGTGTAGGCCCATTTTCTCCAAGCCCAATCATGTTACAATTTGTATCACTGGCCCCACTTAAAAGATACTTCACCAACAAACTAGTCTTTCCTTACCCATATGCCAAGTGACGACTATATGTTATATTGTGATAATGAAAGGAGTCGATGTCACTAATGTGGTGCAATGATGGGCATCCAAATAGCATGACAATGATGTTGGTGCACAAGTGGCACTTATGTAGCATCCATTGGGCTTAAAAGCTATTTTCTTATGTTGACATGGTTGAAGAAGATACAACAAGAAGATGTCAACCTTGTTTATTTGCTTGTGAGGTGATAAAATATTTAAGGTCAAACCATCTAAAGAACTTCCTCCTCTATACTATTATCAAACAAATAACAAAAATAGACAAGACATTCTGGTGCACCCAGACTCATGCAGTGAAGGGATGAGATGGTGCAAATGAGTCTAGGTCCATACAGATAATTCAGTGGACTACTGGAAAATTGTTTATCTATAGTTTCATTTATAAAATTGAACTATCATTCATTCTTCTGTCATTTCTGCTATCGTTTGTAGTTTGGATCACCAAGATTATACTAGAAGTCAAAACTGTGTACCTGAAAATCCTCCTCCACGGTGTCTAGTTGCCGAATGGCATCTGAGTTTGAACGATGCCATCTCTCGTGATCCCAAAGCATTGTGCTGTTGAATGCAAATCCAGACATATCAACATGAAATCTGCTATGTCTCCTGCTCTTCTCATGAATTCGCCAGCCAATTACTTGACTTCCATTACATACTGGCCCTTCTATTACTGCATTATTTTTGCTTTGAGCAAGCATAGCAACAGGCCAAACACCAAATCTCCTAAAAAATACAAATAGATCAGTTGTGTAATAATAACTTGTTAACTTACTTGTTGAGGAATGATAAATTTCTAAATGTATCATTTAAACAAATTTAGTCAGCTTTATGAAATAAAATAGGCAAATATACAATCCATTTCCAAATATAAAAGTCCTACCAAAATTGATTTTTTTTATCGGTGTTCAGGTGGAGAACTTGCATAATTGCATATGAGTTTGCTCTTGAGCCTAAGAAAAAAAATATATAATTGATTTGAACCACTAATGTTTCTGGTAAGCACTAGTTCATCCCCCTTTTAGTGGATGGACAATCTAATGTATTCATGATTACTCAACTTAATTCGCTAATCATTGTGTAATGTCATTAATTCACAAAATATATAAAGAATACCCTCCATTCAAGAGGGAATTCTTTCTTGATAAACATTCATTAAACATATGCTACTAATAGTTTTCGTTTTTACTGTTTCAGCCCAACAGCTACACTTGACAAGGACATAAAGTTATGGCAATGGTAAAGCAATAACCTTAAGGAATTAATGTCAGGCAGTTCGATTCTGTATTAGCACTATAGACAAGGCAGCAAGGCTCCAAGAATACTATCATTCAGTACCTGATGTCCCTCAGGTGCTGGAACAGCTCGAGCGAGTAGATGTTGCTGTCGTCCGCAAAGTAGACGATACCATCCAGACGATGCCGCTCGATGTGCTCCAGCGCAGCGTTCCGCTGGTGGACGCCCCTGTCCCTGCTGTCGGTCGAGTTTTTCTTGCAGGCAGCGAGATGCCTGTACATGACACCACTGCGCATGAGGATCTCCGCCGTCTCCACGGAGGTTGCGTTCATGTCCACGACGATCCAGAGTAGGGGCGGCGACACCAGCCGCAGCGTCTGGCCCAGCCGGATCAGGTAGTATCTCTGAAAAGCTCTGTTGTACGTGGGCGTCACCACGATCAGCAGCTTCCTCTCCCGCGAGCGATCCTCCGGGATGTCGTTCGGCGGCGGCACGTCGCCGTCGTTATCGGAACGTAAGACCTCGATCTCCCTGCCGCCGGAGCGGATGTTGACGGCTCCGAGATCCCGGCGTGGAATGTTATCGTTACCGGCGGTTGCCACGGCGGCGGTGGTGGTTAAGATTGAGGAAGAGGAAGCGAAGGAGAGGTGGTGCGGCCGGAAGCCAAAGTCGTCGAGCTGCGCCAAGGGATAAAGGCCGATAAAGAAGCCGAAGGCGAAGAAGAGGAGCAACCGAAGGAGTTGTCTCCTCCTCCTCTTCCTCCTCCATGAACTATGGTGATGTTGCAGCTGGCCGCGCGTGAAGAAAGGGACAGAAGAAGACGACGACAGAGCAGAAGAGGAAAGGGATTGGTGCTGGGTAGTGTTATGGCAACAAAGGGAATGATTGCGGAAGGACCGATCGATGATGTTGGCCGCCAATAGCGTTCGACGGATCGACGCCATGTCTCGGAAGCATCAAGAAAGCAAGCAATCGATCGATTAACCAACGGCGATGAGATGCCAAGGGGATGGCCAAGGAAGAACGGGCGGAGGAGGAGGGTTTGGGCGGCCGCGAGAGTGGCTGGGTTTCTCCTCGAACTGCGTTCTTATCGTCCTCGTCGATCGTTAAATTTGATTTGATTTGATTTGAGTCTCACTCACGGAATTTAACCCACGTCTTGTACCAACCGTCGGACCCAAACGCTTCTCTCTCACAACACTGGCCCCGCACAAGCTCATGTCAATCTCACCCGCGTACCACAAGTTAGTATGAGAAAAAATAAACTCCGATTCCGCCGACTCACAAATCTACCTCACTTGTGATTGGATAGCAGTGATCTCAAGTTATGCCATCTCATCGTCGAGGCGTCGGCAGTAGGTTCCAAGGAGAGGGAAGTCGTTGGCGAAGTCGCGTTCCCTCGCCCAGCTAACTTCCCGGCCGCCTTCTCTTTGGTTGGACTCGGACGACTTCAAAGCGTCGGTTTCGTATCGAAGCCTTCCGCTTGGGTACAACCACCAAACGAGCCACATATGTCATGTCTGGTCTTTGTTTTCCATGATCAACGGAGTTGGTAGCAGAGTTGTTCTTGTTTTCCTTTTAGCTATCAACATTTTTTGAATATATGTATTATAATTTAGTTGATTTTTTTTTCTAAGATGTTAACTATCTTTCTCATAAATACTTTGTGAGTTTGCTGAATCTAATATGGGGATGACACGATGTGAAGAACTATCGACACCTCGTAATTGATCGATACCTTATCATCATATGAATGACGTTTCATTGTCATTCAAAGACACGACGACTATAACTATACAAAGTCGATTACATGCGAAGTTGATCTAATCAAACGTAATCTTTTAGTCATGACCTTAAATGATACGTTGAAGACTCGTAGAACTTAGTTTTGGCGGAATGTGCAAGAAATTCAACGCCAGCCAATCTGATGAGAGAATTTTCTTAGAACTTGTGATTAGTTATGAGTAAATGTTCACATCATTAATGTACAATCTGGATCAATCATTGCGAATACAATAAAATAGACTCATCTTGATCGGCTGTTTCCACCCAAACCATGGTGTTCTGGTCCAATTAAATATGACCAGATAGCTATTTAGGCTTCACTTGATGAGTTAAGAAATCTTTAGGTAGGATTAGGTTTGTGTCGATCTTGATGAGTTAAGGAGCTAATGAGCTAATGTAGGAAGGCATTTAGGGAACACCATTGTCAAACTATTTGGGCAGGTTGGACTACAAAGCATGTGTTGGAGCAGAATTGGGGTCTTATTGTTGACTGGAATTCGAGTCTAAGAGAGAATTAGGATCAAATTTTAGGCATTTGTCGGACTCGAGTGTGAATTGGACTCGTATTTTCTTTGCTTGTAATATATAGATGTTGAAATGTGGAAGTGATATGTTAGGCCAACGTAGACTTACCACATAACAGGCTTGATAGGGAAATATGTTGATGATTGACTTAGAATACTTAATCAGTTGGATTTGGTTTCGGTCTGATTGTGTTAGGAACCTACAAATTCATTTAAAGTGTTTTGTGGTGTTCGATGTGATACCAACCTATATTAAAACTAACGTTGAGCAAAGTTGATCTTTCTAGGTGGGCTCCTAATGATAAGAAGGATATAGAGATGTCGATTGTGTCTACAAGTATTAGGATATGTATCTAATGGGGTGGGAATAAGGGAAATAAATGGATATACGTTAGAAGATGAAGCTTGTATGAATATGGGATAGGGACGGATAGAGCGCTCTTCACCTCGTCGTCCCTGTACTAAGACATTAGACCTGAACGCCTAGCCAACCTAATCAAAATTAGATTGGCTTGAGCCTAAGTTGAGTTGATTGTAAGATAATTATAAGTTATTTAATTCGATTGAACTAAATTAAATAATATCAATATTCAGTAATACCCTCCTCCCTCACAAACTACATATCGGGGGAATTGATTCAATATTTAACCATTGTTATTATTTATAAATTTTGATAGTATTTTTTTTTTCTAAAATTGAATAGATTGATTAGGAGAGTACGGAGAACTCACAAGTTTTCCTCTTTTGGTTTGTATATATATGAGGAATAAGGTAAGAATAAGAGATGACATGGAGACGGAAATGGAGGAAGCACTCTATATCTTGTTGGCATCCGTGGGAGGATCAGACTTTAATAGTTACTAGGAAAAATATTTCGTATAGTAGATATATTATCTAAATAGTTTTTTATTTGACAAACGCTAATGTGATTGGATCGACGATTGAAGACCTTTTTCTTAGTGAATATTATCAATACTATATTGAGTGGAATCACAGCCAAAAAGAATTATCGACTAACTCATTGGATTCCTTAAGATTCATCCCTTTCATATCATTTTTTTTATAGTTTAGCTTCATTAAGGAGCAAAAAAGTCCCTTTTTGGCATAAGAACAAAATGAAATATGAGTGATCGTGATTATCATTAAAGTGACAACGATCCGATGAAACAAGGTAGGGGTGCTACTTAGCAGCCTTAGGATCCTCCTACATGAAATGAGAAAGTAAGATAAGAAATTGACCTTTAAAGATGTCCCCTTTAGAGAAGAATGCTTCCATCCAAGTTGTTGGATAGATTATGTATTTGTTATTTTATTTTATTAGAGTTGGATTCTAATCATCTCATATATCAAGCCCACCTACGTCCATTTGTTAAAATGTCATAAGTGGAGTATCGAATTTGGGAGGAATTTTAAATATATATTCTCAATAACTATATCGATGATGACGTACTCAATAAAAGTTCCTCCGATACTTAAGTGAATATCCAAAGAAAACATATTCAAACGATAAAAGAGTCAAATGTAAGAAAAATGAGTTATGTATATAGTAGCATACATGAGTATTTTTATAGTGAATTTTTGAAACTCATAAGAGGATATATGGTGAGTTAACGAGAAAAAGTCATATAAAATAATTGTTGAACATATATTAAGTTCGACTAATCATGCATCCGAGTAATTATTGAGCTAGACATGACCTAGTCATCATTGTATTAATGGTAGTATGGCTCACTTTCGAGTTTTATCGATATGTTATTTTTATTTTTATTACAGCAACAATTAAGCTGATGTCAAATCAGATGGAGTACAAACAAATTTTGTAATTTTATCCATACTATGAAATATGTCATATATTGGATTAGTTTTGAGCTAAGCTATAGCAATTATTTGATCCAACAATCGTAGATGACTTTGACATGTTCTAAGCACATAAAAGGCTACAATGCTATCTACGATTGTAGATGATAAATATAAGGTCATCTTTGATGGTGTAACGAAGTGTTATAATCGATCATTAAAGGTTCCACATGTTCAGCTGTTAGTGAAGATGGTTTGTGATTTGCTTGTGCCTTCAAGTCAACATTTACGTGTTGCATATGGGGTCACAGAGTTAGGCTTTGAATCATCTCATCCATCAAAAGAGGAAGAAGAATGCAAGTTGATTACTGTAAGAGGCAAAGTGATCCTCATGTCAATTGGCTATTATGTCGCTTAGTATGTTGCTGAGGACATTGTCGAAAATGGTCCCTCGTAAATAATATCTAATATATTATTTTTATTTTAGCATACGAAAGAGAACAACAAAATTGTAGTCAATGATGTTTACCCAACTCTATCAAAAGAATAAAAGACAGAGAGAGAGAGAGAGAGAGAGAGGATTTAAATCGAATACTATATAGAATTTCAATTAATAGTCGGATGATAGTAAGATGACAGAGATTAATCACAAACGACATATATGAGTTGTCCGATTTTAGAGGGCTTTTTAGAGGGATAAATAACTTGTTTTGCATTAAGTGCAGGCTATCGATTAATGGCATGTCTCAAAGCCCAATTGGCCCAATTATCTAATCGATTTATTTTGCTCCCAAATGAGTAAGGATCAATTTTGCAGAGACTTGATCAGTGTTGAATGCAATTTAGTCTTCTCAATAGGTTTGAGAGAGATATAAGCATCAACAGTAGAAAAATTTCCATACACAAGTGCCCATACGACATAAGACTACAAAGCATGCGACGAACAAACCCTAGACACTTTGTCGTGATGAAAGTTTGTATGATATTTGCTCGTCACCGATCAATATTCTTTCTATACAAGTCGAAACTATGAAAAGATTGACCATTTGTGAACATGTCCGTGACATTTGGTATGTTCATGTTTTGCATAATATGTAGAGGGATGGTCAAAGGTTTAATAGTCCTATTCTACTGGGGTTTGATGGTCGCTTTAGGCTTGTAAATAAAGATAGTGTCACGTGAACACTTGTGAGAGATTTTCGGTCTGTAGTAAATCATTTTAACTTTTTTTTGTATAACTGTTTAGAATTTGTACAGTCTGTTTGTAATTTGCATTGTCTATGAAGTGTTTTCGAAAATATTTGTTTGTGGATCCTGAGTTAGGCATTTCTCTAACTCGTTTTCTCTTTTGTAGATCCTAATGAATTATGGGAGGTTGACCTTTGAAGACGAACACGCAAGGGTGCCGCACGACTTAGCCTAAATCAGCTAAGTCCATGACAATCGCAAGGATATTTTAGTAGATATTATAGTTAAACTAATAACTGTCACTCACTCCATCCTTCTCTCTCATCATTGGTGTCGTTAAATAAATTGTTTCAGCTCATGGCTTGCATGTCACTTAATATAATCCACAAACGCATCGCCACTGATCTCCCTGTCTGCTTGTCTTCCTCCATGGCTTCCCTCGAGCAAATCATTCACCTCATCCATGTGATACCGCAACGTATAATAATGGTACGATTCCTGCATTCAACTTCACACGACTGATCCGATGGAGGAATGTGCTGCTGCTTCTGTGTCTACGTATCTTCATCCATGTAGCAATACTAAAGGTAATGGGATCAGGAAACCCTAGATCGATTTGAAGAAGATGAAGGAAGAAGAAACCAGTAGAGTCTCGCATGGCATGGCTTCCCTTCCCCACGAAGCAAACTACGAGACCTGTATCCCTACTTTCTCAGTAAAACGATGAACCACGATGTATCACCCGTCCGACGAAATGCTGCTAAGGAGGTGGGTTTCCACATGGTAGACTCGTGCATCAAAACCATGCTTCCGGTGGTCAAACTGGATCCGGCAAAGCTTGTGGTTGAAGGCAAGACGCTCTCTCTCTCTCTCACACACATATACATGTATATATTAGTTTCTTCAAGAAGGATCTGCAACGCCATGTGGGAGATGTCTGCAGGTTGATTTCTCATGTGCGTCGCCCAAGTGTTGGACGAGACCATGTTCGCTCAAGTGCGTGCTGCCTGCCGGTAATTAAAGCTTGATGAGTTTGACTCACAGTAGAGATTCTGTCGGCGCCACTCGCATGTGACGACCTACGTACGGTGTTCATGAACTGAGATGAGACGTACCAGTCGTTCTTCCCTGGACTGAGTTCTTGTGATTGAATGAACTCTCTCTCACAAAAAGAAAGAAGAAGAAGAAGAAGAAGAAGAAGAAGAAATATGTCTATGCCTTTTCTTAGTTTCGAAAATTTGCTCATATGATGACGATCTCTAACTCTTCCATATAATTCCCAGCCATATCTGTCTTTTATCGTGTCGCTCTCTTTGTTGTCTTCGGAGTGCAATCAATCACTGCAATTGGATTGCAAACCGACTTTGCTATTACGTGGATTTCCGACGACCGGTTGTTGTCGGAGACAAGACTTGCCCATATAATTAATTTCTGTCATGTTCCTCGTTTCTTTATTTCCTTTTCCCATCAATTTCAATGTGGAAAAGAAAGTGTCGAATTGATGCTCACTTCGAAATTGACATGAGTTATTTTTTATATTGTTTTCATGTTTCCCATATGTATGAAAAATAATCGTAAATGATCGTAGGATCTCGAACATCCGATTGATTTTTAAGAAACAAAAAATTAAATAAAATAATAACTAACCTTAATTATTATAATTTGATATTTTTTATAAATAATTTAATAAAAAAAATTCTAAGTTATAAACAAAATATTTGAATAAAATTTTATATTTGATCGATATCTATATGATTCAATCATTGATCGGATCCCTGACTAGATTACCACATGTCCAACCTTAATTTACTGAATATTTTTCTATCACAAATCAATCATATTATATGAGCTGTTCCCTATCATAATATTTTGTTATATTTTTTGGAAAAAAAAAATAATCACTGTTTATGACAAGACAAATGTGGTGTAAGATAGGAGAGATATTGACACGTCATCTTCCGACCTGAGGACAAGTAAACACTTGTGTGGTGAGAATGTGATTCATATATGTTTTGTTTTCCGTGAAGACGACTTGCACTGCCATTTCAGCCAAACGCACGTCATCGTTACTGTTACGTTACAGATCACATCATCGTCATCATCATCGAGCCACGTATTAATCGACCCATACTGCACGCTTTCCGATGTGACTTAGAGAGGGAGGGATGTCAAACCAGCAGTCTGATGAAGGCATATTCCGATGACTGCATCAAGTGATGCTTTAGGCGATAATAGCAATACTAATACTAATAATAATGACGATAGTTCAGGGGAACGTGGCAGCCGGGTGGCTCGCCTCCAAAGGCAGCCGCGTGTCCACAGTGGCGCAATGGCGACGAGAGAGAGAGAGAGAGAGAGGAACGTTTGGGCACATCAACTGCGGCATCCCACGTCGACTTCCACCTGTCCTTGGAGATTCGGGTTCCGCACACCGCCACCGATTCGTAAGTGGGAGTATCTTTTCGTCTCGGCATGCCGACGGAAGTGACCGCTCCGCGGTAGCGTGTGGGACCCGAGCGCGTCACGAGCGAGGCTTAGGCCACCGTGCCCCGGGTCCCGCACGGGGGCCCACGTATGCGACAAATGACGAAGCTCGGTTGGCAATAGGTTTTTCCGCGCGTCTCCTTTCGATTTTTACGTTGACCGTCGAAATTTTGACCGTGGAAGCCCCCTCTCTCGCTCTCTCTCCCCGACGGTGATTAAATGCTGCTGTGCTGCAATTAGCAGCGGCAGACCTGCTCGAGTCCTTCCATTGGACGAGTGCGGGCGGTGTTAATGGTGGGGGTGTGCGTCAGACTGAGAAGACCTTATTTTTGGTTCTACTCCCAAAAGAGACCTGGACAGGGCGTCGTCGCACGGAAAGGACGAAGAAGTCCATTAAAGTAGCAAAGCTATGAAGAGGAATGGAGCGGTTGGACGGCGAGCAGAGAGGAGACAGAAAAGAACGGTTGCCTTTCTTTCTTCCTTTTTTCTTTATTTTATTTTATTTTTTCAAGTACAAAAGATCAATTATATTAATTTGTAAAGTTTTATGCATGTATCCGTATAGTTTTATTCTTTGAAAGTTTATGAACTCGAAAAAAAATTATTTAAGAATAAAAATAATCTTATAGGCTTATGAGTCCTTGACTAAATATTTTTATCAGCGCTCTTTCCCATATAAGAGCTAAGGGCTCAAGGCCCTTCTTTTAACGCTAATATGATAAATTTATTTGGCCGATTCGTCGTTAGTGATAGAAATGAAATAGAAAGAAGAAGATTGTATTGACGAAGCTTTATTGAAGAAAAAGAAACTTTAGTATCACTACTGCTACAGCTGCTGCGACGGAGAGGGTTGCTACGGTAAAGACGGCGACAACGACACTTCTCACTCGAGCGAGATGCGAAAACGAGGAGAAGAGATCGTTGGTCGGGGAGCAGTTGTGAGGTTGCGTCGGCTCTGCCTTTACATGAAGAGACAGAGGAAGGGCGACAATAAAGAATGACGCCGACGCAGGGAAGAGAAGAAAGCGCGATGTGATGGCCCTTGTTCAGCTTCGAAGGAGGCCAACGCAACTATCCTGAAGGACGTCCGTGAAAAACACTACACTACTTTGAGATGGAGTCACGGTCCACGAGGCAGTAGGAGAAGGAGCCGAGATTCGATGGAGTCCAGTAGGGAGATGGGTCGAGATGTTTAGAAGTGGCTTTTACGACGAGAGCGTGAGAGCTCATGAAAATTTATTCACTTTGAGTAATAGGCATACCCGTATGATTTTATCCTATTAAAACTAAAGAACTTCAAAATGTATCTTTCAAAATAAGAATGACCCAACCATTGATTCTCCTATTTCTTAATCAATATTGACTAAATATCTTATCGATTAAAAAACTATCAACTAAACTGAATTGCCACCCAGCACATTGGGATATTAGTGAATCATGATCAAATTTTACAAAATCAATCGGTAAATCTTTTACTTTATCAAGAATTAAACGACGAGATAAGTGATTCGAAAGAATTCCAAAAGAGAAGAGAGTTAGATATTACTTGTGCCAGGGGAAATAGTCATGGGAGAAGGCTTTCCTTGCGGATCAAATGGACGAGAAGCAGGGGGTATTTGTTCTCACCATCAATGCTAATGCTAGCAGGAGTCGTCGAAGGATCGAAGGGACTCGCCTTTGCTATTGGAACATGGGCGGGCAACTAGAGCAACGGGGGCCATCGACGAGCGTCCGTCAACCTTCGCCCCGTTATTCACCTCCGTTTATAGTGAAATCGATGTAGGAGAAGGATGTTCGATCGCCGGTCAGAAGATAAAAAAAGTTATTAACAAATAGAAGAACAGCGAGATTATCCTAATCGTTCGATTTTCTCCGACCGTCGCCCTCCTCACTCGTCCGTGTCTTTACGGCCCAATTATATGTGGGGGAATTGGAGTTGATCTACGAAGAAGAAGGGTTGCTTAAGGACAGATTGGAGAGGGAAAGTTTGCGGGGGGCGAGGTGGCGTCTGATAGATAGATGCACTGTTGACTTTGAGATCCAAACTCGTCTCGATGCAGGAGCAATTGTTACCGTCCGCAGTGATGCCGAGCGCTTTTCTTATCGTTCTTTTGGGGAGCTGTGTTTGACGCAGCAGATACAAGTAGCTTTCCGGGATCCAGTAACGCCTACTGCCTTTTTTACTCTGCAACGACAGTGCCTTCCTTAAGTGCAAATCTTCGTAGGTCCCTCAGCTACCATCTCCAGGTCTTGTCAGTCGAGGAAAGGAAAGAGATTGGAGTGGTTTGGCTCCGGAGGGTGAGACGGGTGGCGGTGTGGTGATTGAGATCGTTGGTGTTGATACCGGGAACTTTGTTTTATTTGATCTCCCGTTGCTTCTACTGCTGCTGTTTCTTTCTCATGGAGAACGGCAGTCGATGACGACGGTGATGATGAGGTGCTTGTGAGTGATAAATAGGCTTCGGAGAGAGGAAGCAAGGAAGCTGTGAGCGGAGGAAGGAAGCGATGGGAACAGGAGGGTGGAGGAGAGCCTTCTGCACGTCGGTCCGTCGAGATACGGATGCTGCTGCGACGGGGACGAGGGTGGAAGCGGGGGAGAAGCATCAGCGCAGCCCCAGGAGCTGCGCAAAGCTGAGCTTCTTCTCCGGCGGCGGCGGCAGCAACCCCTCGACGCCGAGGCTGGCGCTGGCGGAGGCGGCCCCGGGCCTCCGGTGCCGCACCAAGTCGAAGACTCCAGACAACAAGACGGTGCAATGCGACGCGGCCACATCTTCCGTCCCCACCGCCACCACTCCGAGGAGTCGGAGCCCCGCTCTGTTTCATCGGCAGGCCTTCTCCGCGCCTTCGTCTCCGAGAACAGCCTCCAGATTCGCCCTCTTCAAGCACCTCTCCCGGGTATGGAAAAGCTTGCACCTTTACCTTTGATTCCCGTTATTTCGTTTCTTTTCATCTCTTTCTTTTTAATTTGGTCAATGTTTCCTCCTCTCGATGGCTGGATCTCGTGAGAGAGTCGTAGCTTTTGGCCGTGGTGCGGCGCTTTGATTGCAGAATGATGGAGGAATGGACCGAACTCCCTCTCCATCTTTTCCAATCATTTCAGCTGCTTTTTTTGTCTTTTTTTTCTCAGCCTTTTGTTATGATCGAAGCATGTGAAGTACTCTTATTGTTGTCGTCGTCGTCGAAGGCTACTGTTTGTTCTCATTCTGGTGGTGGTGGAACTGCAGAGCCGGTGCAGGATATGTTCGCTGTGCCTGAAGGCGAGCCAGGAGACGCCAGTCTTCACGGCGGAGTGTTCCCACGCCTTCCACTTTTCCTGTATTGCCGCCCACGTCAGGAGCCACGCCAGCCTCGCCTGCCCCGTCTGCTCCGCCTCCTGGCGCCACGCGCCCTTTCTCTCCGCGCTCCGCCGCCGAGAAGACGATGCACCCGAGCCAGGGGCGGCGGGAGAGACGGAGAACTGGAACCCGAATAGGAGAACTACCAACGGCGGCAGCCGGAACACCAGCAAAGGCGGGGAACGACAGCTGGGGGAGAACAGATTGGCTGCCGCCGCCGCCGCCGCCGTTGTTGCTGCTAAGGTCTATGACGACGACGAGCCGCTGCTGATTGTGTCGAAGCCCAACCAGGGAGGGGTGATGCGATTCAATCCTATACCAGAAGCAGCCAACGAGGACAAGGATGACGAAGACGGCGAGGACGAGGAGACGGAGGACGTGGAACGAGACGACGAGTTTTATGGGCTCCTAGCGACCCCTCGCGCCCGATCTGCCAGCCGCACTGACGGAGGAGTCCGTCGTCGGCCGACATCGAGGTCCAGGGCTGGTGGCGGCCTTGTGAGCGTGATGCCGCAGGCGGCCCTGCTCTCGGAAGGGCGGAGGCACCGAAGCTACGTGGTGGTTCTTAAGGTAAAAGCGCCACCGATAGGATCCTTCGCCCCTCTCCGCGCCCCGATTGATCTGGTGACAGTGCTGAACGTGAGCCAAGGCATGACAGGGGAGAAGCTCCGGATGCTGAAGCGCGCAATGCGGCTGGTGGTTTTCTCTTTGGGCCCCGGGGACCGGCTCTCCATAGTGGCCTTCTCGGCAGCCGCAGGTGCTAAGAGGCTCCTCCCTCTACGACGGATGTCGAGGCAAGGCCAGCGGGCTGCCCGCCAGGTGGTGGAAAGGCTCGTCGTGGTGGGCGGTGGCGCCGCCGCGAGAGGCGCCAGCGTCAGCGACGCCCTCCGGAAGGCCACCAAAGTCCTCGAAGACCGCAGGGAGCGCAACCCGGTGGGCACCATCATGCTCCTATCCGACTCCAGGCAGCAGCAACCGGAACAAGAGAAGAAGGGGAGCAACCATCATGATTACAAACCCCTTCGCTCGCCGCGTGGTACCGGCGGTGGCCATATCGGGCTTCATCCTCTAGCAACGACGACCGCCGCCACTCGCTTCGCGCATCTGGAGATCCCCATCCAAGATGCTGGATTTGGAGACGGTGGAGCAGAACGACCGCCACAGAAACAGGGTCAGGTGCCATCAGAAGACGCGTTCATCAAGTGCGTGGGCGGCCTCGTGTCCGTGGTCATGCAGGACGTCCGCCTCCAACTTGTCTTCCCGTCCGGCGAATTTTCTGCCGTGCACCCGTGTGGAGGCGGCGGTGGTGGCTGCGACGTGGCCCTCCGAGGAGGGAATTCTGTCATCCGGTTGGGTGACCTCTATGCAGAGGAGGAGAGGGAGCTGCTTGTGGAGCTGAGGTTGCCGGTGGCGCCGCTCGGCGGACACGGCGGGCACCACCGCTTGTCAGTGAAGTGCAACTACAAGGATCCAGCCACCCAAGATCTCGCGTTCAGCGCGGAGCAGATCCTTCTCTTGCCGCCCCTCCTCCAGCACCACTCCGAGCTCGGCCGTTCTGCCTCGTCCTCCGCCAGCCCGACCACTTCCCTGCGCCTCCGGAACATCTTCGTCTCGACCCGCGCGGTGGCGGAGTCGCGGCGCCTCGCCGACCTCTCGGATTACGCCACGGCCCGACACCTCCTCTCCTCCGCTCGCGCGTTGATTCTGCAGTCCGCTTCCGATAGCCGCCAGGACCACCACCTCGTCCAGAACCTTGACGCGGAGCTCGCCGCCCTCCAGCGGCGGCGGTACCAGGCGCAACACCGGCTTCATCATGATCAGCTGCAGGAAGAGGTCCTCTCGCCATCCGGGATGAGACGCCGGCGGCGGGAAGCTCCGGCGGAGGTGCGAGGGGAGCCTCTGACGCCCACTTCGGCTTGGCGCGCCGCCGAGCAGCTGGCCAAGGTGGCCAGCACGCGGAAAAGCCTGAACCGGGGCGGCGATCTACATGGGTTCGAGAACGCCCGGTTCTAAGTGAAGACCGACCCAAACCCTATAAATAATCCATTCTCCTTTCTTTTATTGTAGACATTATTATTCTCAAAACAATGAACATTCTCATCATACATACATACATCCACCAATTGAGTTAGGCGACATTAAATCATCCAAAAATTATAGCTTGCGATTTTGTCCAATTTGTGCAATATTAAGGATCCTATCAAAGCCATTCATCCCACCTAAACTTTTAATCTCAACCACCAATTTGCTTTATAAAATCAACTTTATAATATACATATGTATAGTATATATACATATGGAAGCAGCATATAGGTTTGAGAACAATCATAAGCTCAAATGCTACATAACCAGTAATAAAAACAAACTCACAAGAGAGTGGCTTATTAATTTGTTTTACCAAAGTATTAAATGTGTAAGTGCTAAATATGGTTTTACACATGTTATTAATGGTGGTATTTCCATCAATGTTTAGTAAACTTGCATTAATGTTCTAAAGGACAATTGGCTTTGATAGTCATATTCAGTTGAAATATATATATATATATATATATATATATATATATATATATATATATATATAATTTGAGAAAACATGAAAAGGTATAATCTATGGATTGAAAGTGATCAAATGACGAATTAAACCTTTTACTCTGTGTGGACGGGAGGGACATGATATGGTATTTGTCATATAGGCAGGGATATATACGTAAAGAAGTCCCATTTCGACTTCAAGTCCGCCGTCGCTTCCCTCTTCCCCTCTCACACGACAAATCCCTCATCCGCTGTTGCCGCCTCTGCTTCGATGCCGAATCCTCCCCTCCCTCTGCTTCGCTCTTTTGCGCCGGTCTCCTACCACCACCTCGATGGCGGAGCAGATGAGAGGAGGAGGAGGAGTTACTGCCGCCTCGATGATGTCCTCTTCTGCTGATGGCTGCGACTAGAACGACCTCTGGTTCGTCTTCTCTTTTGGCCATGCGGCATTGGTGGTTGGAGTAAAGGACTCGCCAGCCATGGCGGCTAGGCCTACGATCCTACGTGTGGCCCATGGGAGTGGACTCCTGTCCGCCCTCTCCAAGTGCAATCCCGCCATGGGCAGCAGAGCAGATCACACTACCTCCCTTATGTTAGAAGAGGAGGAGGAGGCGTAAAGCACAAACCTGTAAGGCCTGGAATGTCGGTATCCAATTCTCTTATACTTCAAGTCAGAAAGAGACCACCACCATTGCCGCCACCTTCTCTTCTACTCTTGGAAGCCAAGCCAGGTTCTTGCTCTTGGGAACACACAGGAACCCCTCTCGATGGATTTTTCCTGCAAAGCAACCTCCTGCCTCCTCTCTTGGTTTATATTGGATCGCTAAGCTCCCATGGTTTAACACATAGCTTGTAGCTTGATTCGCAGATCAAATTTCTTGCTGAGGTGAATGGGGAGAACATTGGGCTTCTTCTCGATTTTGGT
Source organism: Musa acuminata AAA Group (assembly GCF_036884655.1). Taxonomy (NCBI): domain Eukaryota; kingdom Viridiplantae; phylum Streptophyta; class Magnoliopsida; order Zingiberales; family Musaceae; genus Musa; species Musa acuminata. Next base: position 40,220,625 of record NC_088341.1, read on the forward strand.
G